>NC_083234.1:8580037-8877642 GCF_032191835.1 Heteronotia binoei
ACAGACACCCTGTGAGGTAGATGAAGATATTGGATTTATATTCCGCCCTCCACTCTGAAGAGTCTCAGAGCGGCTCACAATCTCCTTTACCTCCCCCCCCCACAACAGACACCCTGTGAGGTGGGTGGGGCTGAGAGAGCTCCCACAGAAGCTGCCCTTTCAAGGACATGTAGAGGAGTGGGGAATCAAACCGGTTCTCTGAGATAAGGGTCTGCGCGCTTAACCACTACACCGAACAGGCAAACTCACACCATCACCCATTTCACATTAGCACTGGAACAGTATGTGGGGACAGATTTATGGTTGGCTTCAGATTTCTACATTCCCAGTTTCTACAATCCAACTGCATTGTTTATCAGATGCCCCCTTCTGCTGATGCGATTGACTTTCTCTTGTGTAATCAGAAGATGACGACTGCAGATTTATACCCCGCCCTTCTCCCTGGATCAGAGTCTCAGAGCAGCTTACAATCTCCTTTATGTTCTTCGCCCGCAACAGACACCCTGTGAGGTGGGTGGGGCTGAGAGGGCTCTTACAGCAGCTGCCCTTTCAAGGACAACCTCTGTCAGAGCTACGGCTGACCCAAGGCCATTCCAGCAGCTGGAGGAGTGGGGAATCAAACCCAGTTCTCCCAGATGAGAGTCCACACACTTAACCACTACATCAAACCGGCTCTCTGCTCAGTTAGCTTTTGAAATCTGATGAGATTTGGCTTGCTTGGGCTATCCAGGGCAGGGTGACTTGCTGCATTCTCAAGGGCTTATCATTGCCTCGTCCCTGTCCAGAACTCACCGAAAGGCAGAAGAACTTCCATCGGACCAGGAGTACAGGTCTGGGCACTCCGTGCTGTTGTCGGGGTCCTCTTCTCTTGTCAACCCGATCCAGAAATCCCCATCAGAAGCTGAGAGATGCTCAATGATTGTCTCTATCAGTCTCTGCTCCGCCTGAGACTTGATGCTCACCAGGTGGCCGCCGTCTCTTCTGCATGCCTCAAAGGCCTCCCGAAAGCCCACCCTGCGCGACACATCGTGAAAGTACACTATCTTGTAGCACGGACGCTGGGTTCCGCCCCGGCAGATGGCCTGCCCTGCGGAAAGGGAAGAGAAAGGAGCCTCTTTAATGGAGACTGGGAGGAGCAGGAGGAGGCAGCAAACGCCTAATCCGTGATGGGCAGCATGCAGGGCTCTTTTTCTAGGAAAAGCCTAGCAGGAACTCATTTGCATATTAGGCCATGCCCCTTGATATCACCATTGTTTCACACAGGTCTTTTTTGTGGGAAAAGTTTAACAGGAACGTATTTGCATATTAGGTCACACCCCCTGACATCACCATGGTTGCACATAGGTCTTTTTTTGTGAAAAGAAGCCCAGCAGGAACTCATTTGCATATTAGGCCACACCCCTGGCATCACTATTGTTTCACACAGGTCTTTTGTGTGTGAAAAGTTCAGCAGGAACTGATCTGCATATTAGGTCACACCCCCTGGCATCACCATTGTTCCACGTAGGTTTTTTTTGTGTGAAAAAAGCCCAGCAGGAACTCATTTGCATATTAGGCCACACCTCTGATGCAGAGCCAGCTGGAACTGCATTGCTGTGCATTTCTGCTCAAAAAAGCCTTGGTGGCATGGAGTATTTCTCAATACTCAAGTCAGTATTCATTTTAAAAACTCAACTTTTTTACTGCATGTTACAGAACAGCTTGGCCATATTTTTATTTTTAAGTATGCTGGTGAGGTTCTGGCTGTCAGATGAAGTCAGGGGCTCCTAATTAGGTTGTCAGATTAGGTCATTTAACCTTTTAAAATAAAAACACAGAGGAAGTCATAACCACAATAAACCAAATAAGTAATATACGTGCGGGCGCATAAGACTCATGAGGGAAGGATCCCATCTCCCCGCCCTGCTCCATTTCCCCTTGGGCCCACCTCAGCTCACAGGCGGTGCCACCAGCCCTGGGTCCAGCACGGCTCCTGGGCATCACTGACGCCACCAAAGATTGCCCCCCCCTTTTGCAATGTCAGATTTCTCCGCAAACCTAGATCATCCTCTAAATTTATAGGAATATATATATGTTTTGTAAATATGGCCCTGATTTGCAGATTTAGGCATCCACAGATAAAAGCCAGGTTTAAGGCATAGATTTATAGATAACTTACATAACCAATGCTGTGGCCAAGTTTACCCAGTGTTTTGTTTTACAGAAGCCAAGGGTTCTGTTCCGATAAGCCAATCGCTCAAGACAAGTTTAAGAAGAGGCTATTATAAATATCTCTGGAGAGGTGCCACACATTTTCTAAAGCAATAACAACTCTCTGGGATGCGTTTCTAAAGCACACTTTGGAAAACATTCCAGAGTTCATCGTCTTCCTTCAAGTACAATGCAGAACATACGGATGGTCCATTCCACAGATTTTTACAATCACTTAACAACTCAGAATTGCCACTTCTTACAGAAGACAATGTTCCCTCGAAGCTGCAGAGTCTTGTGAGCAAAATTTTTACTCTGTGAGCTACTGGCATGAAAGTTGTGAGCTAATGGCATTAAAGTTGTCTGTCACTGCACAAATTATTGTGCTCTCGGGTCATCCTTTCTGAGCTAAGGCAAAGTCGTGTGAGCTGGAGGCTAAAAATCTGTGAGCTAGCTCATGCCAACTCAGCTTAGAGGGAACACTGCATACAACTTAAAAATGCCAAACCCAGCAAAAACCCCCACGGCCCCCACGGATAACCTGACAGACATGCAAGCTTTGAAGAAAGAAACATAGGAGGCTACCTCTTTGAAGAATCTGGTCTGCGGCTGGGAAGGTGGCAATAGAAGGAACACAAAGAACACATTGTTATTATCCAGTTGGCAGGGACTGTGTCTTTAGAATATCCCCAGATAACAGCTAGGCAGCTCTGCAGCAGGTCAACCAAGCTTTTTGCAAGCGTTTGGCACATCGTCAGTGTTTTATCAGCAAAATTAGAAGTTCTTTCTAGCCAAGGCAGGGAATACACTGCAGCCAATTCCATCCTAGCCTCTGGTGCGAGTCATCTCTCCAGCCAGTGATCTCACTCTAACGCATCTTGGAATTAAGTCTGCGATTCTACAAGTATTTCATAAACTGGCTGTTAATTTCGAAGGGATTAACCCCTACGTGGATGTTGCTACTACAACAATCTTTTCTCTGTAGGAACTCACAAACACAATGGGAAGTTTTAGTAGTGGGATTAGATACTAGAAGGCGACATTCAGATCCCTGGAGAGAGGCAGTTTAACACGTTGCACAACAAGCGGGTAACACCAGGAGTTATAAACAGCTGTGGGCATGCACAGAGCTCTGCGGCTTCTGGGGGCTCTCCAGCGCATGACCCTGAATCTTCATGCTTCTTGCGTTTACCGCAGAGACTATCAGGAAAAAGTTTATGAATCAGACAAATGACATCTATAGTAGTACTGCAGAGGGACAACGTAGTCCAATAATTTTGGACCTAACAGGTCCCAATTTAAACCTCATTTTAGCCAATGTGGCCAGCTCTCTGTCTTGGCCTCTGTTTCCCCTCCGGAAAATGGAAACAATTATGCCATGTTATCTTTGCCATCAGGGTCTTTTTGGTAGAGAAAAAGCCCAGCAGGATCTCATTTGCATATTAGGCCACACTCCCTGATACCACCACTGTTTCGCGCAGGACCTTTTTTGCAGAAAAAGCCCAGCAGGATCTAATTTGCATATTAGGCCACCCCCCCTGACCCCACAATTGTTTTGCGCAGGACCTTTTTTGCAGAAAAAGCCCAGCAGGATCTCATTTGCATATTAGGCCACACTCCCTGATACCACCACTGTTTCGCGCAGGACCTTTTTTGCAGAAAAAGCCCAGCAGGATCTCATTTGCATATTAGGCCACACCCCCTGGCACCAAGCCAGCCGGAACTGCATCCCTGTGCATTCCTGCTCAAAAAAAGCCCTGGCTGTCATCCTTATCCAAATCTTAGATGAGTTCTGCAAAGACTAATTTGAGAGCCGATGAAAAAGAGCCAGAGTCCGCCAGGCGCACCTTAAAGACTAACAAAATCTGTAGCAGAGAAGGAGCTTTTGGGAGTCACTGCTCACTTTTAATGAAGTGAGCCCTCACTCCTGAAAGCTCGTAAGAACATAAGAACAAGAGAAGCCATGCTGGATGAGGCCAGTGGCCCATCCAGTCCAACACTCTGTGTCACATAAGAACCTAAGAGAAGCCATGTTGAATCAGGCCAGTGGCCCATCCAGTCCGACACTCTGTGTCACATAAGAACCTAAGAGAAGCCATGTTAAATCAGGCCAATGTCCCATCCAGTCCGACACTCTGTGTCACATAAGAACATAAGAGAAGCCATGATGGATCAGGCCAGTGGCCCATCCAGTCCAACACTCTGTGTCACATAAGAACATAAGAGAAGCCATGATGGATCAGGCCAGTGGCCCATCCAGTCCGACACTCTGTGTCACATAAGAACATAAGAGAAGCCATGTTGGATCAGGCCAGTGGCCCATCCAGTGCAACACTCTGTGTCACATAAGAACATAAGAGAAGCCATGTTGGATCAGGCCAATGGCCCCTTCAGTCCAACACTCTGTGTCACATAAGAACATAAGAGAAGCCATGTTGGATCAGGCCAGTGGCCCATCCAGTGCAACACTCTGTGTCACAGAAGAACATAAGAGAAGCCATGCTGGATCAGGCCAATGGTCCATCCAGTCCAACACTCTGTGTCACATAAGAACATAAGAGAAGCCATGTTGGATCAGGCCAATGGCCCATCCAATCCAACACTCTGTGTCACATAAGAACATAAGAGAAGCCATGATGGATCAGGCCAATGGCCCATCCAGTCCAACACTCTGTGTCACATAAGAACATACAAGAAGCCATGTTGGATCAGGCCAATGGCCCATCCAGTCCAACGCTCTGTGTCACATAAGAACCTAAGAGAAGCCATGTTGAATCAGGCCAGTGGCCCATCCAGTCCGACACTCTGTGTCACATAAGAACCTAAGAGAAGCCATGTTGGATCAGGCCAATGGCCCATCCAGTCCGACACTCTGTGTCACATAAGAACCTAAGAGAAGCCATGTTGAATCAGGCCAATGTCCCATCCAGTCCGACACTCTGTGTCACATAAGAACATAAGAGAAGCCATGATGGATCAGGCCAGTGGCCCATCCAGTCCAACACTCTGTGTCACATAAGAACATAAGAGAAGCCATGTTGGATCAGGCCAGTGGCCCATCCAGTGCAACACTCTGTGTCACATAAGAACATAAGAGAAGCCATGTTGGATCAGGCCAATGGCCCCTTCAGTCCAACACTCTGTGTCACATAAGAACATAAGAGAAGCCATGTTGGATCAGGCCAGTGGCCCATCCAGTGCAACACTCTGTGTCACAGAAGAACATAAGAGAAGCCATGCTGGATCAGGCCAATGGTCCATCCAGTCCAACACTCTGTGTCACATAAGAACATAAGAGAAGCCATGTTGGATCAGGCCAATGGCCCATCCAATCCAACACTCTGTGTCACATAAGAACATAAGAGAAGCCATGATGGATCAGGCCAATGGCCCATCCAGTCCAACACTCTGTGTCACATAAGAACATACAAGAAGCCATGTTGGATCAGGCCAATGGCCCATCCAGTCCAACGCTCTGTGTCACATAAGAACATAAGAGAAGCCATGCTGGATCAGGCCAATGGCCCATCCAGTCCAACACTCTGTGTCACACAGTGGCCAAAACCCAGGTGCCATCAGGAGGTCCACCAGTGGGGCCAGGACACTAGAAGCCCTCCACTGTGCCCCACCAAGCACCAAGAATACAGAGCATCACTGCCCCAGACAAGAGAGTTCCATCAATATGAAGAAGATATTGGGTTTACTATATCCCGCCCTCCACACCGAAGAGTCTCAGAGTGACTCACAATCTCCTTTACCTTCCTCCCCTGTGAGGTGGGTGGGGCTGAGAGGGCTCTCACAGCAGCTGCCCTTTCAAGGATAGCTCTGCCAGAGCTATGGCTGACCCAAGGCCATTCCAGCAGCTGCAAGTGGAGGAGTGGGGAATCAAACCCGGTTCTCCCAGATAAGAGTCCGCACACTTAACCACTACACCAAACTGGCTCTCACAAGGACAGCTATGCAAGAGCTATGGCTGACCCAAGGCCACTCCAGCAGGTGCATGGGGAGGAGTGGGGAATCAAACCCGGTTCTCCCAGATAAGAGAGCTATGGCTGACCCAAGGCCATTCCAGCAGCTGCAAGTGGAGGAGTGGGGAATCATACCCGGTTCTCCCAGATAAGTCCACACACTTAACCACTGCACCAGACTGGCTCTCCTATGCTATGACTAATAGCCACTAATAATGACTAATAGCTCCTCCCCTGCAACAAATTGTGTTGGTGTCCCTGGACTCTCGCTCTTTTCTACTGCTATGAGCAGACTAACATGGCTCCCAACTTGAGATACGGTGGCCCACGCAGATCAGCTGACAGCCTAAGCATTCAGATGACAGGTTTTTTTCAAATCGCAGCACTTTTTTGGGGGGGGGGGGAAGGACAAACCGGCTCAGCCACACACATCTTCTTGCACGTGCATGCTGTGTGACTACAGTCCATCGTATCCAAGCACAAGGTGCTTTATCCCTCTCAATATGATACGGTGTGCATGGGAACGGATGCATACAGAGTGGGTGGGTTTTATCACTAGTATGCACGCATGGAGTTTGATGCACTGATTCCAAGATTAAATTTAATTCATTCGTACCTGCCTTTCTCTCTGATGGTAAGAGCCCCATGGCGCAGAGTGTTAAAGCTGCAGTACTGCAGCCCTAAGCTCTGCTCACGACCTGAGTTCGATCCCTGGCGGAAGCTGGGTTTTCAGGTAGCCGGCTTGAGGTTGACTCAGCCTTCCATCTTTCCGAGGTCGGTAAAATGAGTACCCAGCTTGCTGGGGGGAAAGCGTAGATGACTGGGGAAGGCAATGGTAAACCACCCCGTAAAAAAGTCTGCCGTGAAAACGTGAAAGCAGCGTCTCCCCAGAGTTGGAAACGACTTCCTTTCCCTTCTCTCTGATGGGGCTCAAAGGGTAACTGTTCTCTTTTTTGAGTGAAAGTGTTCCGAAAGAGAGAGGCACACCCATCACAATCGCCTCGGGAAACATTGGTCAGAACAAGTGCCAGTGGGGTTCTAAAGCACAGCACTTGTGGTGATTTCACCACGTTCAAAAAAGGCTGCCTGAACCAGTTGTGAATCTAGTCCTCGTGGACTCCAGCAGAAAACTTGGAAATTCCCCACAGCATGCAAAAAAAACCCCTAAGGAAAATAACTCATAGTCATTTTCCAATCAAAGTATTCAGAATGCATTACTATAATTGGATTTTTACACCACCTTTGCGATTTTGAAAAAAGATCGGCGAGAGACAGCGACATTAGCAAAGGATCAATAGAAAATCCACAAAAGCTGACCCAGCAAGTATGCAACTGGGGGCTCTTTGGCTAGACTTATTTCCAAACCCATCCCAGACACCCAGAGCTGGGAGAGTTTATTTAAGGGGTGCATTTGTAATGGGAGAGAATGCCTGGAATACTCCAGTGCTATACAATATTGGCACGAACCATCCGGCCGTATATATTTCTGGCTAGCCTGCGCTCTAAATCATCACCTCTTGCTAAAAGAGCCACACTTTCCACCGTAGCAATTTTAGCACTGGTCTGGTCGCCAGAGCCTCTGGCCTCGACACCCTGACCATTAGTCACAGCAGTAGCCCGAGAGCTGGCTGCAGTGACTCAGTGGCTACGGAAAGGCACTCCGCACAAGCTCAGACAACCCTTCTCCTTTTTGCTACTACACACTTTGCAGGGCCGGATTTCCCACAACGGCAAACAACTCCTTTGGCAGCAACCCCCTGCACATGAAGCCATCAGGAAACTGCAAAGTGCCCACTGGCAGCTGTCCTGCACACCAAGGTGCCATATCTTGCCTTCCTCTCCCGCTAAGAATGCAGCCTCCACGGGGGACCTGAGGATCCCCTGGAATTACAGCTCATCTCCAGAATACAGAGATCAGTTCCCCTGGAGAAAAGGGATGCTTTGGAGGGTGGGTTCTAGGGCAGTGTACCTCAATGAGGTTTGGGGTGGGACGGTGGCTCAGTGGTAGAGCACCTGCTTGGTAAGCAGAAGGTCCCAGGTTCAATCCCCGGCATCTCCAACTAAAAAGGGTCCAGGCAAGTAGGCGTGAAAAACCTCCGCTTGAGTCCCTGGAGAGCCATGAATGGGGCTGTGGCTCAGCGGTAGAGCATCTGCCTGGTAAGCAGAAGGTCCCAGGTTCAATCCCCGGCATCTCCATAAAAAGGGTCCAGGCAAGTAGGCGTGAAAAACCTCAGCTTGAGACCCTGGAGAGCTGCTGCCAGTCTGAGTAAACTTTGATGGACCGAGGGGGGTCTGATTCAGTAGAAGGCAGCTTCATATGTCCACATGCCCTGTTCTCTCCAAGCTCCATCCCCAAATCTCCAGCAGTTTCCCAACTTGCGTTTGGCGACCCCCTCCCTCTGCCCCCTCATGACAAGAAGTTCGAAGCCCCTCCCAGACCAGCAGCCTCGGTGGGTCCAGCCCCTGGATGAGCGGTTCCCCAGGGTGAGCGGCGGGGGCGCCAAGCGGCCGGCTGGCTGTGCAACTTTCTGCCCGATACACTGCTGCAGCAGGGCACTGAGCCCATCCAGCACAAAGCCCATCTGTTGATGATCCAGCCAAGGTCCCGCCGGGGTTTTGGGCTGGAGAGCCTGCTACACCCCCCCCCCCCAACCCCAGCCCATAAGAAGATAAGAGAAGCCCTGTTGGATCAGGCCAATGGCCCATCCAGCCCAACACTCTGTGTCACATAAGAACATAAGAGAAGCCATGTTGGGTCAGGCCAATGGCCCATCCAGTCCAACACTCTGTGTCACATAAGAACAGAAGAGAAGCCCTGTTGGCTCAGGCCAATGGCCCCTCCAGTCCAACACTCTGTGTCACATAAGAACATAAGAGAAGCCCTGTTGGATCAGGCCAATGGCCCATTCAGTCCAACACTCTGTGTCACATAAGAACAGAAGAGAAGCCATGTTGGGTCAGGCCAATGGCCCATCCAGTCCAACACTCTGTGTCACATAAGAACAGAAGAGAAGCCATGTTGGATCAGGCCAATGGCCCCTCCAGTCCAACACTCTGTGTCACATAAGAACATAAGAGAAGCCCTGTTGGATCAGGCCAATGGCCCATCTAGTCCAACACTCTGAGTCACATAAGAACATAAGAGAAGCCATGTTGGATCAGGCCAATGGCCCATCCAGTCCAACACTCTGGGTCACATAAGAACATAAAAGAAGCCCTGTTGGATCAGGCCAATGGCCCATCTAGTCCAACACTCTGTGTCACATAAGAACATAAGAGAAGCCATGTTGGATCAGGCCAATGGCCCATCCAGTCCAACACTCTGTGTCACATAAGAACATAAGAGAAGCCCTGTTGGATCAGGCCAATGGCCCATCTAGTCCAACACTCTGTGTCACATAAGAACATAAGAGAAGCCATGTTGGATCAGGCCAATGGCCCATCCAGTCCAACACTCTGTGTCACATAAGAACATAAGAGAAGCCCTGTTGGATCAGGCCAATGGCCCATCTAGTCCAACACTCTGTGTCACATAAGAACATAAGAGAAGCCATGTTGGATCAGGCCAATGGCCCATCCAGTCCAACACTCTGGGTCACATAAGAACATAAGAGAAGCCCTGTTGGATCAGGCCAATGGGCCATCCAGTCCAACACTCTGTGTCACAGAAGAACATAAGAGAAGCCATGTTGGATCAGGCCAATGGCCCCTCCAGTCCAACACTCTGGGTCACATAAGAACATAAGAGAAGCCCTGTTGGATCAGGCCAATGGGCCATCCAGTCCAACACTCTGTGTCACAGAAGAACATAAGAGAAGCCATGTTGGATCAGGCCAATGGCCCATCCAGTCCAACACTCTGGGTCACATAAGAACATAAGAGAAGCCCTGTTGGATCAGGCCAATGGGCCATCCAGTCCAACACTCTGTGTCACATAAGAACATAAGAGAAGCCCTGTTGGATCAGGCCAATGGCCCATCCAGTCCATCACTCTGGGTCACACAGTGGCCAAAAAAAATAAGTGCCATCAGGAGGTCCCTCATTGGGACTAGAAGCCCTCCCACTGTGCCCCCCCCCCAAGCACCAAGAATACAGAGCATCACTGCCCCAGACATAAGAACACAAGAGAAGCCCTGTTGGATCAGGCCAATGGCTGATCCAGCCCAACACTCTGTGTCACACAGTGGCCAAAAATCCCAGGCGCCATCAGGAGGTCCATCAGTGGGGGTAGAAGCCCTCCGACTGTGCCCCCCCTCCAGGACCAAGACTACAGAGCATCACTGCCCCAGGCATAAGAACACAAGGGAAGCCCTGTTGGATCAGGCCAATGGCCCATCCAGTCCAACACTCTGTGTCACGCAGTGGCCAAAACCCAGGTGCCATCAGGAGGTCCCTCAGTGGGGCTAGTCGCCCTCCCACTGTGCCCACCGCCAAGCACGCAGAAGACAGAGCATCCCTGCCCCAGAGAGAGTTCCAACAATACCCCGTGGCTAAGAGCCACTGATGGACCTCTGCTCCAGATGTTGATTCCATCTCTGCTCCAGATGTTCCTGCAAACCCGCCAATGTCCCGCGCCTCTGCCGCGAGCCGGGCAGGGAGAGACGCCGCCGCCAGCCCTCTCCGTGCCGGGCAACTTTGCAGCAGCAGCAGCAGGGCGGGCGTCCCCTCCCTCCTTCGCCCAAGCCCCTGCCCCGGCCGGCCGCGCTTCCTCCCGTGCCCCGCTTGCCTCGGAGCGGCCCGAAGGCGGCTTCCCCTCCGCCCAGCAGCAGCAGCAGCAGCCCGAGCAGCGCCCTCCACCGCATGGCGCCTCCCGGCCCGCCACGTCCCGCCGGCGGCAGCCCCAGTCCCGGCGCACTGCTCGGCCAGGCAGCAGCAGCAGCAGGAGGAGACCGGCCCGGCCCCGCCCAGCCCAGGCAGCGGCTCTGCCTCCCGGCCGGGGAAGGAGGGCCAGAGGGAGGCGCTTGGCCCGGACCCCTCCCCTCCCCTCCCCCGGGCCGCGCGCCAAGGCTGGAGAGAGTTGGGAAGGGAAGGGGGCTGTTGCGCTTGCCAGGCTCCAGGGGGTGTCTGGAGATCTCCCGGAATTGCAGCTGCTCCCCGGGGGACAGAGGCCAGGTCTTATCCAAGGGGGCAGCGCTGCTGGCCTGAAGCCCTCGAACAAAGCGGGAGTCCAGCAGCACCTTGGAGACGGTTGTGTATGGCAGGGGTGGCCAACGGTAGCTGTTGTTTTTTTTTTGCCTACAACTCCCATCAGCCCCAGCCAGCATTGGCCAATGGCTGGGGCTGATGGGAGTTGTAGGCAAAAAAACCAAACATCCGGAGAGCTACAGTTGGCCACCGCTGGACATGAACGAACACTACTTGTGTGTGTTCCTGCCTGGCTCATTGGAGCTGTAAGGACTGAGCTTGGGGAGTCAGGAGCAATGGGCCGCGGGATCCAAATAGCTGTTTGCTCTGCCCCAATCACGAGCCCCTGACCGGTTTGAATGACCCAATGGCGTGCTGGCGTGGGAACCCTGAAGTGTATATAAGTTGGCCATGTTGGCCCAGTTCCTCAGAGTGCAGCCCTATATTATGCTGGACTGAAATAATGAGCTACGATCACCACCGCCTCGCCTCTTCATTGCATCGAACCCATTATAAAGACCAACAAGTGGGCAGCCATGTTCAGAACGCAAGCTTTTGTGTGCATGCACACTTCTTCAGACGAGGAATGAGGTACAGGAAGCAGAAGTGGAGAAAGGGTGGCGGGGGCTTCTCCAGGGGTTAACGAGGGCTGCTGGGGGCATGGCGAAGCCCCTGGTGGCTAGCTGGCTGCCCACTCTCCTAATCCAGGGATTGTTATGCAGCTGCACCTACTATTCAATGGACAAGGTAGGTGGGGAGGAAGAGGGGGAACCCTCAGAAAGATTCAGGAGCTGTGTTCCTATGAGCTCCTGCTGAATCCGAGGCATAGATTAGATAGATGGATAGATAGATTGATAGATAAATATTGGATTTATATCCCGCCCTCTACTCCAAAGAGTCCCAGAGCTGCTCACAATTTCCTTTACCTTCCTCCCCCACAAAAGACACCCTGTGAGGTGAGTGGGGCTGGAGAGGGCTCTCACAGCAGCTGCCCTTTCAAGGACAGCCTCTGCCAGAGCAATGGCTGACCCAAGGCCATGCCAACAGGTGCAAGTGGAGGAGTGGGGGAATCAAACCCGGTTCTCCCAGATAAGAGTCCGCACACTTAACCACTATACCAAACTGGCTCTCACAAGGACAGCTCTGCCAGAGCTATGGGTGACCCAAGGCCATTCCAGCAGGTGCAAGTGGAGGAGAGGGGAATCAAACCCAGTTCTCCCAGATAAGAGAGCTGTGGCTGACCCAAGGCCATGCCAGCAGCTGCAAGTGGAGGAGTGGGGAATCAAAGCCAGTTCTCCCAGATAAGAGAGCTCTGGCTGACCCAAGGCCATGCCAGCAGCTGCAAGTGGAGGAGTGGGGAATCAAACCGGGTTCTCCCAGATAAGAGTCTGCACACTTCACCACTACACCAAACTGGCTCTCACAAGGACAGCTCTGCCAGAGCTATGGCTGATCCCAGGCCATGCCAGCAGCTGCAAGTGGTGGAGTGGGGAATCAAACCCGGTTCTCCCAGATAAGAGTCCGCACACTTAACCACTATACCAAACTGGCTCTCACAAGGACAGCTCTGCCAGAGCTATGGGTGACCCAAGGCCATTTCAGCAGCTGCAAGTGGAGGAGTGGGGAATCTCACCCGGTTGTCCCAGATAAGAGAGCTGTGGCTGACCCAAGGCCATGCCAGCAGCTGCAAGTGGAGGAGTGGGGAATCAACCCAGTTCTCCCAGATAAGAGAGCTGTGGCTGACCCAAGGCCATTTCAGCAGCTGCAAGTGGAGGAGTGGGGAATCAAACCCAGCTCTCCCAGATAAGAGAGCTATGGCTGACCCAAGGCCATTCCAGCAGCTGCAAGTGGAGGAGCGGGGAATCAAACGCAGTTCTCCCAGATAAGAGTCCGCACACTTAACCACTACGCCAAACTGGCTCTCCAGATAGATAGATAGACACCTCAGTGAGTGAAAACACCTTACCATTAGATTGATACTTAACATGGGGATACATCTGAGGAAGGCTTACAAAACGCTGGCAACGCTTCAGAGCCATGCCTGAATTTGGAATCTTCCACGTTGTCTCTTTGAAGACTCTGCAACACTTTCGTTGCCTTTTTGAGATAGTTTGTAGCATAACATTCTGCAACCATTGCCACACTTTCGTTATCTGTTTGAGAGACTGCTTGAGCACGTTTTAGATTGGCTTTGTTTAGGACTGGACTGCATGTCTTGTGTAGGGACTAGCCTTGTGATTCCACGACTGCTTTCACGGCACACGTCTTCAAGAATTTGTTCACACGACAAAATAATTCACTTTAGCCCTTTCGATATGACTTGCTTTATTGCTTAAGTGCCTATAGCACAGATTTTTTTCCTTTCTTTCGTTGTCCTTTGGAATTCTGACACAGCCTGCTGGACACAGGAAGCAAGAGCCAGCCACAAAATGATTTCCACAGCTTAACTTCAGTCTCACAGGGCAGACCCTTGCGTTGGGTCGGCACCTACTGCCAAAGCAACGTTTAGAAAAACCTGCAGAGCTAATCAGATCTCTCCAAGAGTCAATCAGAAACCTTGTTGGGAAAAAGCCTCACCTACTTCCTAAAAACACTGAGTAGAACCATCGAGTCGGAAGGGACCTGAAGGGTCATCTTCATGCATGCCAGAAAAGGTATCAGTGGGTGCCTATGGGAGCCATGTTGGAGACCCCATGGTCTGAGACATCTACCCATCACTGCCTCTGTTTAATTTCTGCAACATCCAAGGTGAGAGCCAGTTTGGTGTAGTGGTGAAGTGCGCGGGCTCTTATTTGATTCCCCACTCCTCCACTTGCAGCTGCTGGAATGGCTTTGGGTCAGCCATGGCTCTCTTATCTGGGAGAACCGAGTTTGATTCCCCACTCCTCCACTTGCAGCTGCTGGAATGGCTTTGGGTCAGCCGTAGCTCTCTTATCTGGGAGAACCGGGTTTGATTCCCCACTCCTCCACTTGCATCTGCTGGAATGGCCTTGGGTCAGCCGTAGCTCTCTTATCTGAGAGAACAGGGTTTGATTCCCCACTCCTCCACTTGCACCTGCTGGAATGGCCTTGGGTCAGCTGTAGCTCTCTTATCTGGGAGAACCGGGTTTGATTCCCCACTCCTCCACTTGCACCTGCTGGAATGGCCTTGGGTCAGCCATTGCTCTGGCAGAGCTGTCCTTGTGAGAGCCAGTTTGGTGTAGTGGTTAAGTGTGAGGACTCTTATCTGGGAGAACCGGGTTTGATTCCCCACTCCTGCACTTGCAGCTGCTGGAATGGCCTTGGGTCAGCCATAGCTCTTGTAGGAGTTGTCCTTGAAAGGGCAGCTGCTGTCAGAGCTCTCTCTCAGCCTCACCCACCTCACAGGGTGTCTGTTGTAGGGGAAGAAGATAAAGAAGATTGTAAGACGCTCCGAGACTCTGATTCAGAGAGAAGGGTGGGGTATAAATCTGCAGTCTTCTTTCTTCTTCCGATGAAGGGTTCTGGCAAACCTGCAGGCTTTCACACTGGTTGGAATCATTTGGGTCGGTCCTCATAGCAGGTCAGAAGGCGTATTGAGTCCTTATTTGGGGATTTCCCCCTTGGACCAATCCTGCTTCAAGCAGCTTTTTTCGCTACTGGAGTTTCACCGCCGGTGAACGATGAGCGTTTGCTTTTAGTGATATTGCGGAGGCATGGAAGATGGATCCTCCCGACGTTCTTCTGATCACCCGTTCACACGCAAGGAGTTTTTCTTGGAAGGCTGCTCTCTCGAAGGGCTCCAAAGAGCAGACATTAAACTACTGCGCAAGAAGCGTCAGCAATTTTCCAGGCAGGAACCTGAGTTATGAGCAGAGGGTAGAGTACCACTCAGTCATTGACAGCCCCCGTTGTGCTCCATTTGGCGGGGGGGGGGGAGATCAAAATCCATACCGCAGAAGCTGACAAGCTGAAACGTTAATTAAAATTCTGCTGATTTTGACAGGAAATAGGCATTGGGCGTCATGTGCCGGGCTGAGCTCTTTTTTTTTTGATAAAGCATGACACAGAAAAATGTCTGAAGTCTAGCATTAACGTGGACCTTGCGATAGATCTGTTTAATCGTAAAGATCAGAAGCATCAGCGTCAGAGGGGAGAAACGCACGACAGTCTTGCTTTTAACGAATCAATTCCGCTGCCGCTTTGACAGCAGAGAGACAAAGAAATGTAATTTTGCAAGCGGGCCCTGCAAGGTACCCGCTCGGCCTCTCTCGCTCGTTCGCAAATTAGCCGTGATGGATCACTAAGAGGGAAGAATTGTACGTAGGTATATTGCAGAAGGCTTTGAACAAGATGGACAGTAAAGTTCCCTCCAGTTTAATGGGATATCTGCATGCCTGTATAGTCCAATATCCCCCACCCTTCCAATTTGGAAAGGATAAAATATTGTTAGAGGCAACGCTTTTAAAAGGCTTTCAATATCAACCCTGCGTTCTGAGACCAGTGGTGTTGTGAATTTAGAGCTAGCCAACGCTAGTCCAAATACTGATGTCAAACACACACACACACAGAGAAAAATAGTAGCGCTGAAGCAGAGAGTTTCAGTAAAACCCACTGGGCTATCCTGGATTGTCAGAAAGAGCAATGAATCAAAATCTCCTCTTCAAAGAATGACTATTTCCATGCAACCGAGGGGATGTGTATTCTCCTGGTCTGGTGGAGAGACACTGACCAATTCCCCACTAGCCGCACCTGAAAAAGGATATTATAGCATTGGAAAAAGTGCAGAAAAGGGCAACTAGAATGATTAAAGGTCTGGAACACTTTCCCTTTGAAGAAAGGTTAAAACGTTTGGGGCTCTTTAGCTTGGAGAAATGTCGACTGCGGGGTGACATGATAGAGGTTTATAAGATTATGCATGGGATGGAGAGAGTAGAGAAAGAAGACCTTTTCTCTCTTTCTCACAATACAAGAACTCGTGGGGATTTGATTAAATTGCTGGGCAGTCGGGTTAAAACGGATAAAAGGAAGTACTTCTTCACCCAAAGGGTGATTATCATATGGAACTCACTGCCACAGGAGGTGGTGGCGGCTACAAGCACAGCCAGCTTCAAGAGGGGATTGGATAAAAATATGGAGCAGAGGTCCATCAGGGGCTATTAGCCACAGTATATATATATACATATATGTGTGTATATATATGTATGTATACACACACACACATATATTGGCCACTGTGACACAGTTGGACTGGATGGGCCATTGGCCTGATCCAACATGGCTTCTCTTATGTTCTTATGTGACACAGAGTGTTGGACTGGATGGGCCATTGGCCTGATCCAACATGGCTTCTCTTATGTTCTTATGTGACACAGAGTGTTGGACTGGATGGGCCATTGGCCTGATCCAACATGGCTTCTCTTATGTTCTTATGTGACACAGAGTGTTGGACTGGATGGGCCATTGGCCTGATCCAACATGGCTCCTCTTATGTTCTTATGTGACACAGAGTGTTGGACTGGATGAGCCATTGGCCTGATCCAACAGGGCTTCTCTTATGTTCTTATGTGACACAGAGTGTTGGACTGGATGGGCCATTGGCCTGATCCAACATGGCTTCTCTTATGTCCTTATGTGCCACAGAGTGTTGGACTGGATGGGCCATTGGCCTGATCCAACATGGCTTCTCTTATGTTCTTATGTGACACAGAGTGTTGGACTGGATGGGCCATTGGCCTGATCCAACATGGCTTCTCTTATGTTCTTATGTGACACAGAGTGTTGGACTGGATGGGCCATTGGCCTGATCCAACATGGCTTCTCTTAGGTTCTTATGTGACACAGAGTGTTGGACTGGATGGGCCATTGGCCTGATCCAACATGGCTCCTCTTATGTTCTTATGTGACACAGAGTGTTGGACTGGATGGGCCATTGGCCTGATCCAACATGGCTTCTCTTATGTTCTTATGTGACACAGAGTGTTGGACTGGATGGGCCATTGGCCTGATCCAACAGGGCTTCTCTTATGTTCTTATGTGACACAGAGTGTTGGACTGGAGGGGCCACTGGCCTGATCCAACAGGGCTTCTCTTATGTTCTTCTGTGACACAGAGTTTTGGACTGGATGGGCCATCAGCCTGATCCAACATGGCTTCTCTTATGTTCTTATGTGACACAGAGTGTTGGACTGGATGGGCCATTGGCCTGATCCAACATGGCTTCTCTTATGTTCTTATGTGACACAGAGTGTTGGACTGGAGGGGCCATTGGCCTGATCCAACATGGCTTCTCTTATGTTCTTAGCCTTATGGCCGATCTCACTCTGCTCTTCTTCGTGGGGCTTCCGTCGGATTTCACCCTATCTGCCCCGGGGCTGCAACTCGCTCCGCCTCTTTCGCGCAGCAAACAAGATCCTCTAAAAACCAGTTTCTGTTTGCTGCGTGAAAAAGGCGAAGCGAGTCGCAGCCCAGGGGCAGATCGAGTGAAATCTGATGGAAGCCCTGCGGAGAAGAAGAGCGCGAGAGCGTCGTAAGGCTAGTGGAAAATCTGTCACTTTCTTAAAGATGCATTATTTGAACACGTGAGCCTGAAGCAGACCGTTGTTCTAGCAAGGCCAGTTTTGTGTTCTCTAACCGGCAATGGCTCTCCAGGGTCTCTCGTAGAGGCTTGTCTCATTTCCTGCTTCTGGTTCCTTTTAACTGGACATAGCGGGGATTGAACCTGGGACCCTTCTGCATGCCAAGAAGATGCTCTGCCACTGAGCCACAGCAGCAGCCCTACCCCTACTGATTTACTTTGATCCCACCTCACAAAGGCAGGCCAGCGTGCTCAGTTATTCCGCTTGCCCCATTCTATCTGCACAACAACACTGAGGTAGACCAGACCGAGGAACAGCGGCAGGGCCAAGGTCACCCAAGAGAACTTCGCAGCAGCATGTCGATTTGACCCAGAGTCTCCACATCCCCATTCATAGAATCATAGAGTTGGAAAGGACCTCTAGGGTCATCTAGTCCAACCCCCTGCACAATGCAGGAAACTCACAAACACCTCCCCCTAAATTCACTGGATCTTCATTGCTGTCAGATGGCCATCCAGCCTCTGTTTAAAAACCTCCAAGGAAGGAGAGCCCACCACCTCCTGAGAAAGCCTGTTCCACTAAGGAACCGCTCTAACGGTCAGGCAGTTCTTCCTAATGTTGAGCCGGAAACTCTTTTGATTTAATTTCAACCCACTGGTTCTGGTCCTACCTTCCGGGGCCACAGAAAACAATTCCACTCCATCCTCTATATGACAGCCCTTCAAGTACTTGAAGACGGTGATCGTATCACCTCTCAGCCGCCTCCTCTCCAGGCTAAACATCCCCAGCTCCTTCAACCTTTCTTCATAAGACTTGGTCTTCAGACCCCTCACCTTCTTCGTTGCCCTCCTCTGGACTGTTCCATCCTTCTTAAAATGTGGTGCCCAAAACTGAACACAATATTCCAGATGAGGTCTTACCAGAGCAGAGTAAAATGATACCATCACATCATGTGATCTGGACACTAGACTTCTGTATAGTGACTAGCAGTTTAGGACTGCCATGACAGAATGGAGATCTGAACATGGGTCTCCCAGATCCTAGTGTGACACTGTAACCAAATTGGCCCCATTCATCATTTTGGCCATAAACACTGCCTCTGGGCTTCCCCCAGGGGTTGTGGTCTAGTCTCAAAATTTATTTAAAGCATTTGTAATTAGCTACCTTTCTTCCTTACAGAGCTCAGCAACTTACAATATGCATGAGATATATCAAATGAAATGCATCAAATCAATTATAAAAAATGCAAAATCACGGTTTAGGACTGCTGGTATATTAACCGAATGAGGTCCTAAATAAAACTATCTTCAGCTGCCTCCTAAAGCCAGTTTGGTGTAGTGGTGAAGTGTGCGGACTCTTATCTGGAAGAACCTGGTTTGATTCCCCACTCCTCCACTTGCACCTGCTGGAATGGCCTTGGGTCAGCCATTAGCTCTGGCAGAGGTTGTCCTTGAAAGGGCAGCTGCTGTGAGAGCCCTCTCAGCCCCACCCACCTCACAGGGTGCCTGTTGTGGGGGAAGAAGATAAAGGAGATTGTAAGCCGCTCTGAGTCTCTGATTCAGAGAGAAGGGCGGGGTATAAATCTGCAATTCTTCTTCTTCTTAAGTGTCTTATCTGGGAGAACCGGGCTTGATTCCCCACTCCTCCACTTGCAGCTGTTGGAATGGCCTTGGGTCAGCCATAGCTCTGACAGGAGTTGTCCTTGAAAGGGAAGCTTCTGGGAGAGCCCTCTCAGCCTCACCCACCTCACAGGGGGGGGTCTGTTATGGGGGGAGAAGATATGGGAGATTTTAAGCCGCTCTGAGTCTCTGATTCAGAGAGAAGGGGGGGGGGGGTATAAATCTACAGTCTTCTTCTTCTAAAGTTGGAAAGTGAGAGGGTCAGTGACACCTCCCTGGAGAGGCTTTTCTATGATCAAGGGGCTGCCACTGAAAGGGCCATCTCCTGTGTACCCTCCAGATAAGCTAATTTGATTGGCAGAACAGTCAGGAGGTTCTCTGGCTGTGATCTTTACTCCTGAGTAGAAACAAACGGGAGATGACGGTCCCTCAGATACCACCAGCCACAAAGCCTAAAACATCACCAGTGATGCCACTTTTTGGTTTTCAATTAAGATCTGTATTTCAAAATCAGTTAAACTGAATTACTACACAATGTCTCACTAGGCTTCCTTAGACTCCATAGACCAAGAAGCCTGTCATCTGAAGCGAAACCTCCATTAGCTTCTGCTGGAGCGCTCTTAACTCTTACAGCACTCTGAAGTCGTCTATGGTGAGAGTTTGGCAGGACATGAACAAGGCCTAGATGTCCAAAGAGCCAAAGACTTGGACTCCTGAAGGGAAGGGACGAGCGCTTCTCTCTCCAAGTTGCTCGCTTCGATGAAACCGTTCAAATCAACGCTTTGACCATTTCTTGATCTTCCAAATTGGATTCTGGTACCTTTAACTTGCTGGAAAACAACAGAAAGCGCATAGAAGATAGCTGTTGAGTGGCTGCGAATGCTCGTTCAATTCTACCGATTTCAGCACAGTCAGCTGGGAAACAGGCTACGCAGGATTCCGAATGTTTGTTTGGCGCTTTCAGTGTTCAAAGTAGGCAAAGGAGTTCCTGCTACTTTTTTTGTAGCAGGAACTCCTTTGCCTATTAGGCGACGTGCCTCTGATGTAGCCAATCCTCCAAGAACATACAGAAGGACCCTGTAAGCTCTTGGGAAGCCTGGCTCCATCAGGGGGGTGTGGCCTAATAGGCAAAGGAGTTCCTGCTACAAAAAAAAAAAAGCCCCGTTCAAAGTGCTTAGCCGGTGTCCCTTATCCCAGCAATGGACCTGGTATCGTTCCCATACTCCAGATGGGGGACTGGCTTCAGTAAGACCTGAATACGTAACTACACATTTCAGGTTTTTAACGGGGTCCGCGTGCACAGACTGCCCTAACCTGAATGGCTCAGCCTAGCCTGCTCTCATCAGAACTTGGAAACTAAACCAGGTCGGCGCTGGATGGGAAACCTCCAAGGAAGTCCAGGGTGGCTACACAGAGGCAGGCAATGGGGAACCACCTCTGAACATCCCTTGCCTTGAAAACCCCACAGCGGGGGTCACTGGAACATACAAACACGTGAAGCTGCCTTCTACTGAATCAGGCCCCCCTCGGTCCATCAAAGTCTGCATTGTCTACTCAGACAGGCAGCAGCTCTCCAGGGTCTCAAGCTGAGGTTTACTTGCCTGGACCCTTTTGAGTTGGAGATGCTGGAGACTGAACCTGGGACCTTCTGCTTACCAAGCAGATGCTCTACCACTGAGCCACTGTCCCTCCCCAACATATATGAACATATGAAGCTGCCTTCTACTGAATCAGACCCCCCCTGGGTCCGTCAGTATTGCCTACTCAGACTAGCAGCTGCTCTCCAGGGTCTCCAGCTGAGGTTTTTCATGCCTACTTGCCTGGACCGTTTTTAGTTGGAGATGCCGGGGGTTGAACCTGGGACCTTCTGTTTACCAAGCAGATGCTCTACCACTGAGCCACCGTCCCTCCCCTAATATGAACATATGAAGCTGCCTTCTACTGAATCAGACCCTGGGTCCATCAAAGTCAGTCTTGTCTACTCAGACAGGCAGCAGCTCTCCAGGGTCTCAAGCTGAGGTTTTTCACACCTACTTGCCTGGACCCTTTTGAGTTGGAGATGCCAGGGATTGAACCTGGGACCTTCTGCTTACCAAGCAGATGCCCTACCATTGAGCCACTGTCCCTCCACTAAAGTTGGAGTTGGCTGTGACTTGATAGTACTTTCCATCCCTACCATTTGCACAGAATATTTCACACAGAGGAGCAAATACTGGAAATACATCCCCCGGCACTGTGTCTGCATGGGAAAATGGCAGTGTGTGTGTGTGCAGGAGCTGTTGCTCCATGGCAGGGGAGTTCTGGGCCCCTCTGGGCTCTTTAAGTTTTAAAAGCCAGACTCAACTTGTTAAAAACCCAACCGTGTCGTTTGGCCCTGTAATTCAGAGTAAAGCTGGATATGACCACAGGATAGCTGCTATTTTTAAAAAAAAAAAATGCAATACAAGAACTCGTGGCACTCAATGAGATTGCTGAGCAGTAAGTTTAGAACAGATAAAAGGAAGTACTTCTTCACCCAAAGGGTAATTAACACGTGGAATTCACTGCCACAAGAGGTGGTGGAGGCTACGAGCATAGCCAGCTTCAAGAGGGGTTTGGATAAAAATATGGAGCAGAGGTCCATCAGTGGCTATTAGCCACAGCATATTATTGGAACTGTCTGGGGCAGTGATGCTCTGTATTCTTGGTGTTTGGGGGGGTGGGGGTGGAAGTGGAAGGGCTTCTAGCCCCACTTGTGAACCTCCTTTTTTTTTTGGCCACTGTGTAACACAGAGTGTTGGACTGGATGGGCCATTGGCCTGATCCAACATGGCTTCTCTGATGTTCTTATGTGACACAGAGTGTTGAACTGGATGGGCCATTGGCCTGATCCAACATGGCTTCTCTGATGTTCTTATGTGACTCAGAGTGTTGGACTGGATGGGCCATTGGCCTGATCCAACATGGCTTCTCTTATGTTCTTATTAAGCAGACAGAGAAGACAAATCCTCTGAATACCAGGTACAGTTGAGGGAGGGGGGAGCACGAGGGGATTCTAGATAAACTCCCACAGAAAATGATTAGGAACTGTTTTAGAGATTTAGGGCTACCGAATAGAACATCAGAAGAGCCCTGCTGAATCAGACTGGGGGGTCATCTAGTCCAGCCTCCTGTCTCGCATGGGGGCCAACCAGTTCCTCTGGAAGGCCAGCAGCACGACATAGAGGCTGAGGCTTTCATAAGAACATCCGAAGAGCCCTGCTGGATCGGACCAGTAGTACATCTAGCCCACCATCCAGCCTCCCCCACAGTGGCCAAAGCCTTTCCTGATGTTGCCTCCGGGCTCTGGGATTCAGGTTTAGTGCCTTCGAGTGTGGAGGTTTTCCTCAGCCACCATGGCTAGTAGCCATCGACAGACTTATCCTCCATGATTCTATCTCATCCCCTTTTAAAGCTGTCCATTCCTGCTGCCCTCACGACATCCTCTGGCAACGAATCCCACCTTTTAATCACTCGGTGTGAAGTAGTATTTCCTTTTGTCCTTCCTGAACCTACTGCCCGTCAGCTTTATTGGATGCCCTCGAGTTCTAGTCTTAGGGGAGAGGGAGAAACATTTCTCAAGAGGGGGTAAACATCTGGCACAGAGGTCCACAGCGTATTGATGGAACTCTCTGTCTGAGGCAGAGATGCTCTGTATTCTTGGTGCTTGGGAGGGGGCAACAGTGGGAGGGCTTCTAGTGTCCTGGCCCCACCGGTGGACCTCCTGATGGTGCCTGGTTTTTCGGCCACTGTATGACACAGAGTGTGGGACTGGATGGGCCATTGGCCTGATCCAACATGGCTTCTCTTATGTCTGGGGCAGTGATACTCTGTCTTTTTGGTCCTGGGGGGGGGGGCACAGTGAGAGGGTTTCTAGTGTCCTGGCCCCACTGGTGGACCTCCTGATGGCATCTGGTTTTTTGGCCACTGAGTGACGCAGAGTGTTGGACTGGATGGACCATTGGCCTGATCCAACATAGCTTCTCTTATGTTCTTATGTCTGGGGCAGTGATGCTCTGTATTCTTGATGCTTGGTAGGGGGCAACGGTGTGAGGGCTTCTAGTGTCCTGGCCCCACCGGTGGACCTCCTGATGGTGCCTGGTTTTTCGGCCACTCTGTGCCACAGAGTGTTGGACTGGATGGACCATTGGCCTGATCCAACATGGCTTCTCTTATGTCTGGGGCAGTGATACTCTGTCTTTTTGGTCCTGGGGGGGCACAGTGGGAGGGCTTCTAGTGTCCTGGCCCCACTGGTGGACCTCCTGATGGCAGCTGGTTTTTTTGGCCATTGTGAGACACAGAGTGTTGGACTGGATGGGCCACTGGCCTGATATATCATGGCTTCTCTTATGTTCTTATGTTATGTTCTTTGTCAGCTCTCTTCACCCCATGCATACTTTTCTAAACCTCTATCATGTCTGGATTCAAAGGATTCAGAATTTTCTGGGCAGCTCAGCAGTCGTGCAAGACAGATGGGAAGAGCGAAGGAACTTCTGCACTCGCGGAAACCACGGGCTCACTCAGCCCCAAGCGGCGCTATCAGGAAGGAGGCCTTCGTCCCAGCGGCCCAAAGCTTCCCAAGGCGACGATGCACTTGAACTGGTTTCCTTGCTGCCAGAGGCCATTTCCATGAGCGGTGCAGGGAACCGGAAGAGCTCCGCAGGAAACGAACTGTTCAGCCTTTGCTATATTTAGCCCAAGGATGCAGCTGAGCCCAGGTGGGGCACGACCAGCCAGAGGAGGAAGAACGGACAAAGAGGAGGACGCCGTCAGCGCAGGGATAATCGCGGCACTGTCACGGAAGACGAGGTCCGGTTCTCCCTCGAGATGCAAAGGACTAGAAGGGGGGGGGGGGGGTGGTGGCCAAACTTGCTTAGCGTAAAAGCCACAGAATATACGTTAGGTGTTCAAGAGCCACGAGACGTGAACATCAGATGTTTGAGAGCCAGAAGGCAGGCAGACAGGCAAAGAGATGGAGGGGAGGGAAGAGAGAGGTGGAAAGAAAGCAACTTTATGCATTCTCGGAGCCGCCGGCTGGCTTGGCTTGGAGAAATGATTTAAAGAGTCCAAATGCCTTCTCCAAGCTGGCCGATGGGGCGGGGGGGCGGGGGGCTTCGAGAGCCACACGATGTACGTGAAAGAGCCACAGTCTGGCCACCTATGGACTAGAAGCTTGCTTTTTAAAGAACTGAAAGCTGGGCATTGAGAGATCCTGATACACAGATTGGTATAACAATATTCTATTGCCAATTTAAAAAACAACAACTGAAAAAGCCCCTTTTTATTATACTAGGGGCTGCTGCTGGGAAACTGGAGCAGGAAAGATACTTAAGCCCATCTAAGTCTAGTGTTAAGGACAGAAGCGAAGCCATCTTGGACCAGGCCAATGGCCCCTCCAGTCCAACACTCTGTCACACAGTGGCCAAAGTACCCAGGCGCCATCAGGAGGTCCATCCGTGGGGCCAGGAGTGGTCATTTGGATATGCTTTTCATGTTGTGATCTATATACTGGAAGTTCTACTTGCGATTTATGAATTCCATGCTGCCACTTTAAATATTATCCTTAGGAATATATTAATGTGAATTGATATGGATGATTGTCATTTGTTAATTGTCCACGGTTCATTTCTTTAGTGTTGCAACTTTCCCATGGATCTCCGGGTTGTATTGTTGTAACCTCCAGGTGGGGCCTGGAGATCTCCTGGAATCACATCTGATCTCCAGAGAACAGAGATCGGTGCCTCTGGAGAAAAGAGCTTCTTTCGATAGCAGACTCTATGGCATTTTTTGTTGTTGTTCAGTCGCACAGTTGAGTCCAACTCTTTGCAACCACATGGAACAAGTCACTCCAGGTCCTGTCTTCCACCATCCTCTGAAGCCCACTCAAATTCATGTTGGTTATATCAGTAACGCTGTCCGGCCATCTCATCTTTTGCCATCCCCTTCTTTTGTCAAGAGCCCCATGGCGCAGCGTGTTAAAGCTGCAGTATTGCAGTCCTAAGCTCTGCTCACGACCTGAGTTCAATCCCTGGCGGAAGCTGGGTTTTCAGGTAGCCGGCTCGAGGTTGACTCAGCCTTCCATCCTTCTGAGGTCGGTAAAATGAGTACCCAGCTTGCTGGGGGGAAAGTGTAGATGACTGGGGAAGGCAATGGCAAACCACCCCGTAAAAAGTCTGCCGTGAAAACATGAAACCAATGTCATCCCAGAGTCAGAAACGACTGGTGCTTGCACAGGGGACCTTTCCTTTCCTTTTTCTTCTTTTGTCTTCTGTCTTTCCCGGCATCAGGATCTTCTCCAGTGAGTGCTCCCTTCTCATTTGGTGGTCAAAGTATTTGAGCTTCAGCATCTGACCTTCTAGGGAACAGAGTTATTATTTATTTATCTATTTATTGCGCTTATATCCCGCCCTCCCCAGACGGGCTCAGGGCGGCTAACAACGGTCACAATTTGATGACAGATTCACATGATAACAATAAAACATTATTAAAACATTAAAATATTAAAACAGTTTAAATACAGTTCAGGTGGCGTTCTGTTTTGAATTAATTTGTGATGATATTGTGGGGTAGATAGTACACCCCCCCCTATAAATGTTAAAAGCACCTCCATTTAGTTATGAAAAGCCTGCCTGAACAGATATGTCTTATAGGCCCTGCGGAATTGTGATAAATCCCGCAGGACCCCGGTCTCCTCCAGGAGGGCATTCCAGAGGGCAGGCGCAGCCACGGAGAAGGCTCTTGCCCTTGTAGTGGTCAGACGGGCGTCCTTTCGCCCGGGGGTCTTGAACAGATCTAACGATCTTGATTGTAGTTGATTTTCCTTAGCACTGACTGATTTGATCTTCTCTCAAGAGTCTTCTCCAGCACCACAGCTCAAAAGCATCTATTCTTCTGCACTCGGCCTTCATGATGGTCCAACTCTCACAGCCAGACATTCCTACTGGGAATACCATCGCTTTGACTATACGGACTTTTGTTGGCAGGGTAATATCTCTACTTTTTATTATATTGCCCAGGTTTGCTATAGCTATCCTCTCAAGGAGCAAACGTCTTTTAGTTTCATGGCTACAGTCACCATCTGCAGTGATCTTGGATCCCAGAAATGTGAAGTCTCTCGATACTTTAATGTCTTCCCCTTCTATTTGCCAAGTTGTGATGGGACCAGATGCCATGATCTTAGTTTTTTTGATGTTGAGTTTCAAGCCTGCTTTTGTGCTCTCCTCTTTCACCCTCAACAAGAGGTTCTTTAGGTCCTCTACATTTTCTGCCATTAGAGTGGTGTCGTCTGCATTTCTGAGGTTGTTGTTTTCCCTGGCAATCTTAATTCTGGCTTCTGCTTCATCCAGGCTGGCATTCCGCATTATATGTACTCTGCATATAAATTAAATAAGCAGGGTGACAATATGCATCCTTGTCGAACTCCTTTGCCTAGTCTAAACCAATCAGTTGTTCCATATCCCGTTCTGACAGCTGCTTCTTGACCCTTATACAGGTTTCTCAGGAGACATGTGAGGTGGTCTGGTACTCCCATCTCTTTAAGAACTTGCCACAGTGTTGTGATTCACACAGTCAAAGGCTTTAGCGTAGTCAATGAAGCAGAAATAGATGTTTTTCTGGTACTCCCATGCTTTCTCCATAATCCAGCGAATGTCGGCAATTTGATCTCAAGTTCCTCTACCTCTCTGAAACCCAGCTTGCACTTCTGGTAGTTCCCAATTCATTATACTCCATTAAAGTCGGTTCCCTCCCCGAGTCTGCTTCCTCAGGTTTCACCCCCAGATCTCCAGGAATTTCCCAACAACGAGTTGGCAGCGCTACCCCCATGCAGATCTCAAACCATAAAGAGGATCTACCCCGCCCCCCCAGGAGTTCTTTTGTATCCCAGCTAGAATCTTCTTCCACCTGAACACACTGACAAACATCTTGCGATGTGTTTCCAACCCCGCGTCTGGGAAATCACTACTCTGCTAAGGAACAGATCTCTCTCTCCATCTAATGTTAAATATTGACAGGGAAGCCAGGTTAGGGAAGCAGGAAAAAGACCCCAGAGGCAAAGAATCGGTATTGAAAGTGTCATCATATCACAGCACTTCTCAGAAGCAGGAAACCACAAATTTTGGGGGGGGGGGGAGTGAAAGCTACACCCGTTCTCCAGCCATGGATCAGGTCGCCCGATTGTGAGTCTCCTACATAAACAGATGTGCCTAGACGTTTCCATATGCTAAGGGAGAGCAGGAAGTATGCCAACATTTTAAAAACAGCTTTTAATAATGTTAACAAGCTAGGTCAGAATTCCGCCTCCTTGCGGGTCATAAGTTGTCATGCCTGAGAAAAATGCTGTCAATTAACACATTAAAAAAGAGAAGGAATTGCTGAGTTAAGGAGAGTGAGATACCAGGTCAGCTTTTCCAGAAAGGAAGGTTTTTCTCTCTCTCTTTTTTTTAAGGCTTTCAAAGTCACAAGGCTTCGCGGCTCCTTCCTCCTGTTGCTCAATTTAAGGCCTGCTGACAGACATCATAACGCCCACTGTTAATAGCTTCCGTGCCTGTTTTATCATGTGCAGAAAAAATAAGGAAAGCGCTTCTTTTTGCCACAAAGCCGTCTTCCCTCCTTTCTCTCTTAAAAAAAAACGAGAGTTTTTCAGCTGCAAGATCAGGGTGATAAACTCCAAGCTGTGTTTTGCGTTCTGAGGGAAACCGTTCGCCGGAGAATGACATGCCGCTGCTGCTGTCCGACAGACACGACAGAGCGCCGACGTCAGCCATGTTTTGCTGGCGTCCGCCGTGGACAGCGACGTGACCTTCAACCGGGGCCTCTGCGCAGGCTGCCGATTAGGATCTTCTCTGCTGCTTGAACGACAGGGGCCAAGACAGGATGTTTTTACAGATGCTCCGTTGCAAAAAGGAAAAAAGAACAGTGGGTGGATCGCTCAGGAGGCCATGCTTCACAGCCAGAGAGGAAGCCACTCAGCACCCCCACAAGTCAGGCTGGAGGCCAACTCTGACCCCTTGTAGCTGGGGGCAAGCCAGAGACATCCCCCCGCTCCCCACACACACACACAGAACGTGAAACAATGAACTAGATTTAGTGAAATTATTAACATGGGGATTGCAGCTGAAGGTGGTGCCCCTCGGTGATACCCTCTTAGCAGCCTGGGAGCCTCTAGTGTAGGGTTTCCAAGCAGTGCCCAGCAACTGGTGGGAAGGCTATTGGAGGCGGAAGAGTCCCAGGAGAAAAATAAAAATAAGGCCTCATTTATTTATAGGAAGTTCTGACCACAGAGTTCCTGGTGATTCCTAGAGCTACCCGGAAGTGTCAAAAGGTAGCTCTAGGAATCACCAGAAATTCTATGGTCAAACCAGAAGCTCTTTAACCATATATTTTCCAGTGAATCCTAGATCCAGACCTCATTTTGGGCAGCAGCTCACAGGAGTGGAGCTCCAGAACCTCTAAATTCTTTGTCCCCACCCCCTCTCAAATATACTTGCTTCCAGGTTCCATTGTTCAAACCCCCAGGTTTGGATATTTGAGATCTTACCGTCAGGTAGACGATATAGAGTGTTGAAGGCTAGGACAAACAGATTTAAGGACAGTTTCTATCCAAGTGCTGTGGTTAGGCTAAATGCAGGGTTATGAAGGATTATCTGTTTTAGATATATTTAAATGGTTTTATGAATGTTTATCTGTTTTAGATGTATTTAAATGGTTTAAATGGTTTAAATGGTTTTAGATGTATTTAAATGGTATGAATATGAATATGTGTGTTTGATGTGTTGGTGTGTTTTGTGGAAGAGCACCTCATTTCGTTGCTCTCTTTTTGTTGAGAACAATGACAATAAATTTATCTATCTATCTATCTATCTTGCTGAACTCTATGATCTGACAAACTTTCTAATATTCCTCCCCCCCCCTCAAAAAATGGGAAAATAACTCAAACATATCAAGCAGACAGATGGAAATCTTCCTCGTGGCCACATAGGAGAAAGTCATTGAAAAAGTATGAGGGGAGTAAGGTTTTATTGTGACAATTATAATTCAAGAAGCATTTTCAGGTAGATGCTGAGCTGATATAATTTAGGTCACCTTCTGGTGATGTCAGGAGTGTGTGGCACATGCAAATGAGTTGTGCTAATGAGCTCCAGCACCTCTTTTTCTACAAAATGACCCCTGCTTGGGGCTATCCCTTCCAGGCAGCTCTAGGGATCACCAGGAACTCTTATGGTCAGAAATTCCTGTAAATGTATACACAGCCTTGTTTTTTCCCCTAGGGTGATCGTGCAGCTCCTCCTGTTTGGCCCATTTCCTGCTGATCGGGTGAGTATCACTGGGCGAGACGACGGTTTCGTCTTTAACTTCCAGTAGCCTGGAACGCACCACAGTGCTCTAGATGCAAGGAAATGCTGGAAAGCTTCCAAATCTTCAAAAGGATAAAACTGATAGGTTTACATGACGGCTGAAACAAGGAATAAAGCTGTCAACTCGGTGAAATCCATTACCTTTCTTCGACTTTGGTCTTTGGTCTGTATGGCTGAGACACGGCCTCCTTCTGCAAAAGAAGGGAACAGGTTGCCTTAGGGGTAGGGAACGTTGGCTCTCCCGATGTTTTTTGCCTACAACTCCCATCAGCCCCATCATGCTGGCTGGGGCTGATGGGAGTTGTAGGCAAAAACATCGGGAGAGCCAACGTTCCCTACCCCTGCAGACAGAGCTCTCACTCCCCCCCGGGAAGGTAACCATGTTGGTCGGCAGGAGAAGAGCCAGAATTGTTCCGTAGCACCTTAGAGACACGAAAGATCTTTGGGGTGTAAACTTTCAAGAGTCAAAGCTCGAGCTGTCCCAAGGTCACCCAGCAAGCTTCCTTGGCAGAGTTAGGATTCGAACCTGGATCTCCCAGATCCTAGTCTCCTAACCGCTACGCTACGCTGGCTAGTTATTCTTCAAACAGGGAATGAGTTTTTCTTTTTTCCTTTCGTTTTGCGAGATGCTCTTTTACCTGCCGCGTTCTTGCTTGGTTTTTAGCTGCGACTCTTGAAACCTTATATCCCAAACATCTTGTGAGGATCTCTACAGTGCTACTGGGCCTGAATTTAACACTCTTCTTCTGCCGCATCTTGTCTTGGTATCTGTGGCTTCCAAAGTAGCCTTCTCTACCTTACCCTACCAGGGCTATGCCGGATTCCAAGAAAGGACGCATTGCCTCTTGCATTTATGCATTTCAACTCCTACTCTATCACCTCTCTGCATATGCATTTAAGGACTATGATTGTGAAGCATCTTGAACAGCTACAGGGATAAATCTGAAACGGGGCAGCGGGTAGGACTAAAAACCAAGCAAGAACGCGGCAGGTAAAAGAGCATCTCGCAAAACGAAAGGAAAAAAAGAAAAACTCATTCCCTGTTTGAAGAATAACTAGCCAGCGTAGCGTAGCGGTTAGGAGACTAGGATCTGGGAGATCCAGGTTCGAATCCTAATTCTGCCGAGGAAGCTTGCTGGGTGACCTTGGGACAGTCACGCTTGCAGCCTAGCCTACATCACAAGGTTGTTGTGAGGAAGAAACAGAATAGATGAGAATGGTGTCAGCTGCTCTGAGTCCCCACTGGGCAGAAAGACAGGGCGTTTTCGCACAGGGCTTACCCCGGAGCGAAGTCCCTCTTCACCGCGCAGCGTCTGCGCGGATTTCGCACCAACTGCGCCGCAGAACCCGGAAGAGCCGCATAGTGCCACAGTTTTTGCGTCGCAAATGTAAACCGCCAAAAACCAACTTTACATTTGCGACGCAAAAGCCGCGGCTCTTCCGGGTTCTGCGGAGCAGTTGGTGCGAAATCCGCGCAGACGCTGCGCAGCGAAGAGGGATGTCGCTCCGGGGTAAGCCCTGTGTGAAAACGCCCACAGTGTTTAAATAAAGTAAATAGAGAAGAAAGCCAAAGACAGAAGACTGGGACCGTCTTGGCTCAGTACTGGAAATACAGGCAAAAGGGAGACGTGCGAAACGCACCAGAGGTTATCATGTATGTGAAATAAACATGCGCCCGAGTAAATTAAAGATAAATTTTGTACGCTAAACAAACAATTGACTTGAACTCTGCACATCTCTCCTTTTTCTATTGCAGAGGTTTCCTCCCTTCTTTTTTCCTGGAAAGACAGGTGCCAGGTGGACTGCCATAACGGGGGCCTTGCGCCAGGTGCAGTCACCGGTCTAACTTCTGCACAAAGTGACTGGAGATCATCTCAGCTCATAGGCTGGTTATACAGGAGAAGGTGGTACTCTGGTCCCCGACCACAGATGTAACTCCAGGCAGCTGGTCCCAGTTTTTATGGTCTGTGGCCTCCCCCTCCCGTCAGAAGAGTTTCCTCAAGACAAGAGGCGCATTAGGAAAACGGGCACGCTCCATCTTACCATGATCCTCTCTTCCCTTTGTTTCCTCAGTAAAGTCAGGATTTCTTCTCTCCGCTTGGCCTACAAGAAAAGAGCAGGCAGTGGTGAAGCGCTGGGAAAGGCATCAGTGGACCCTTCCAGGAAAACATTTGATCCAGCTGCATGGCGAGGAAGCAGCTGTGCTTCGCTTATGTTCCTGAGCGTGTTGATCTTTGAGTGAAACGGCCATGGGTGATCCCTCTCCCCTTTCCACTCCCCTGCACTCCACCGGTCCCTAAGGGCTGGTGTGGCCCAGCAGCTAAAGACAAGAAGGCCACCGTCTGAATCTCTCCATTGCTAAGAAGTTGGCTGGGCACATTAAACTTGGTTGGTTAAACTGATTGGCTGGGCAGATTAAAAATGTTGACTGAGGGGTGGCATGACTGAGGTTTACAAAATTACTTGGATGCAGGTTTATTTCACATACATGATAACCTCTGGTGTGTTTTGCATGTCTCCCTTTTGCCTATATTTCCAATGCCAAGCCAAGACGGTCCCCGTCTACTGTCTTTGGCTGGCTGTCTATTTACTTCATCTGTCTCTCTGTCCAGTTGAGACCCAAAGCAGCTGACATCATTCTCATTTATTCTATTTCTTCCGCACAGCAACCCTGTGATGTAGACTAGACTGAAAGTGTGACTGTCCTAAGGTCACCCAGCAAGCTTCCTTGGCAGAAGGAGGATTCGAACCTGGAGTCAAGGTGCACCTTTAAGATCAACAAACGTTTTATTCAGATTGTAAGCTTTCGTGTGTGCATGAACACTTCTTCAGATGAGGAATCAGGCACAGTGAGCAGAGCTACTTATAGCTGGTAGAGAAGGTAGAGAAAGAAGTCCTTTTCTCCCTTTCTCACAACACGAGAATTCGTGGGCACTAAATGAAATTGCTGAGCAGTTGCGTGAGAATGGATAAAAGGAAGTCCTTCTTCATCCAAAGGGTGATCAACATGTGGAATTCACTGCCACAGGAGGTGGTGGCGGCTACAGGCATGGCCAGCTTCAAAAGGGGATTGGATCAACATCTGGAGCAGAGGTCCATCAGTGGCTATTAGCTACAGTGCATTGTTGGAACTCTCTGTCTGGGGCAAGTGATGCTCTGTATTCTTGGTGCTTGGGAGGGGCAACAGTGGGAGGGCTTCTAGTGTCCTGGCCCTACTGATGGACCTCCTGATGGCACCTGGGTTTTTTGGCCACTGTGTGTCACAAAACAAAGTGTTGGACTGGATGGGCCATTGGCCTGATCCAACATGGCTTCTCTTATATTCTTATGGACCTCCTGATGGCACCTGGGTTTTTTTGGCCACTGAGAGACACAGAGTGTTGGACTGGATGGGCCATTGGCCTGATCCAACATGACTTCTCTTATGTTCTTAAGTCACAAGTTGGCACCAGTCAAGTCTCTCTGCTTTGAAACTTGACCCTACAGCACTGTGGTAAGAACTGCACAATAATGCACATTTAAAGTGTTTTGAACACTCTAGCACGGTCTCGCTTATCAATTTCATATTGATTTATTTAAACCAGGGGTCTCCAACGTAGTGCCCGTGGGGAGCATGGTACCCACTAACACTTTTCCTGGGGCCCGCCAGGAGTTTTTAGAAAGTGGGTCAAGCAGGGTTACCCAGCAGAGCTTCTGATTAACCACTGGAGATCTGATTGGCTGAGCAGATTAAAATAACACTGTTTCGGCAGAAGCTGCCACCACTGTGTTGGTTTTGTTCTCTTTCACCATCCTCTTTCCCAGCGTATTTTTTTTAAAAAAACAACAACTCTTCATATCCTATGCACTCGAGCCTCCCACGTGTGTGTGGCTCCACCTCTTTTGGCAGCCATTTTGTGGTTGTGCCAACTGCTCTGTATCAGAATTCCAAAGGGGCCCACAGGCTCAAGGCGGCTAGGGGCCTCTGATTAAACAAATATACGTCCTCTTTTCTCCTGACCTAGTTGAGAGAATGAGCATTAGAGCATCACTGAAGGTGAACGCACCGGCCCTGAAAGCGACCCAGCCCTAAGAGCCAAACATTATGTTAGCCACAGGTCAAACTGGCGCCAACACCATTTTAGAGGAGAGCATTGCCATTTAAAAACTGCTGTAAGGGCCTCTCCTAAAAAAAGGTAAAGGTAGTCCCCTGTGCAAGCACCAGTCATTTCCGACTCTGGGGTGATGTTGCTTTCACAATGTTTTCATGGCAGACTTTTTACCGGGTGGTTTGCCATTGCCTTCCCCAGTCATCTACACTTCCCCCCCAGGAAACTGGGTACTCATTTTACCTACCTCAGAAGGATGGAAGGCCGAGTCAACCTGGAGCTGGCTACCTGAACCCAGCTTCTGCTGGGATCGAACTCAGGTCATGAGCAGGGAGCTCAGACTGCAGTACTGCAGCTTTACCACTCTGCGCCACGGGGCTCTTCAAGGGTCTCTCCTACTTGTTCCAATATGCTGCAAAAAGTGTGATAGCTACACAACGGAAAACTCAATCCAGTCCACACATTGACCTTTGGTACAAAAAGTTATGGAGTCTATACATAATGGCTAAGGTCACTGATAAGTCTCTCTGCTGTAGAATCTCATGCTCCCAGATTAAATTTTGAAGTGGTTTTTTGGGATCTCTGACTGAACAAAATGAAAATCCAAATGTATTTGACGAATTGTGTTTTTGGTGGACATTCTTTTTTTTGATGGATTTTATTTATTATTGTATGCTTGCGCCCTTCATTGTAATTTCTATTGTGTTTCAATAAAACAAATTTATTTCGGGGGGGGGGGGACAAAATAGGAGTCAAGTTGCACTTTTAAGACCGACTTAAGTTTTATTTAGAACGTAAGCTTTCGTGCGCTTTGTGTGGCTTTGCTTACTGTACCGGATTCCTCGTCTGATGGTGTGCTTGGAGCACACGAAAGCTTACGTTCTAAATAAAACTTACGTTGGTCTTAAAGGTGCCACTTGACTCCTATTTTGTTCCACTAATTCAGACCAACACGGCTGACTACTTGGACTTATTTGCGGGGGGTGGGGGGGTGGTAAACTGCTGTGAGGGTCCATTTGGACAGGACCCTCACAGCAGTTTTTAACAGGCTGCATTCTCCTTTTAAAACGGTGTTGGCAGCTACAGGTCCCCAGCCAAAAAAAAAGAAAAAGCAGAAGATTTTGGCTGCGAGGTCTTGGTTCTCTGCAAGAATGAGACAAAATGGAATCTTGATTTCTCCTGGAGAGCTGCCGCATCCTACGGAGAGCTGTGCTCCTTGTTTCAAAAGAAGGAAAGACTGCAGAGATCCAGAATTCTACCCTTTTTTTGGTTTTTTTTTTTTGCTTCTGGGAGTTACTTGGACAGAACAGCTTGGAAAACTCTCAAGAGCAAGAAAAAAGGGAAACGAACTCATTCTTGCGATGCTGTGTCAGCAAAATCAAGTTTCATAAACCCTTCAGCCAGTAACAAAATGTACTGTTGTCAAGACACCCCCGTCCTTACATGGAACAGGATATTAACAGGGAATTTAGCACGTTTCTCTTCCACTGCTTCTCTTTTGTGCTTTACTCAAGGCTTATAAGATACAGATATTGTGGATGTTCATATACTGTACACCAGGGGTGGCCAAACTGTGGCTTAGGAACCACATGTGGCCCTTTCACACATATCTCCAGTCCAGCTGGCAGCTTGGGGAATGTATTTAAAATTAAAGTTGCTTTCTTTCCACCACTCCTTCCCTCCCCCATCCTTCCTTCCTTCCGCCTTGCAGCTCTCAAACATCAGACGTCCGTGCCTTGCGGCTCTTGAACATCTGATGTTTATTCTATGTGGCTTTTACGTTAAGCAAGTTTGGCCACCCCTGATATGCGCTATATAAGAACGTTACACAGAGCCATGTGAAAAGGTGGGAGGCCAAGACGGCATGGAATAGCCTGATTTCACCAAATCTCAAAAGCTTACCAGGGCCAGTCCTTGGAAAGAAGATACCAAGGAAGGCTCTGCAGAGGAGGGCCACGGAAAAACCCCTCTGCTTCTCCCTTGCCTTGGAAGCCCCTTGCTGGGGTGGCCATAAGCTGGAAGCTAAGCAGGGTCAGTGCTTAGGAGGGAGACCACCAAGAAAGGCTCTGCAGGGGAAGGCAATGACGGACCACCTCTGCTTCTCACTTGCCTTGAAAGTCCCTTGCTGGGGTCACCATAACTTGGAAGCTACGCAGGGTCAGTGCTTGGATGAGAGACCAACAAAGAAGGCTCTGAAGAGGAAGGCAACAGTAAACCCCCTCTGCTTCTCCCTTGCCTTGGAAGTCCCTCGCTGGGTCACCATGTTGGAAGCTAAGCAGGGCTGGTACTTGAAAGGGAGACCCCCAAGAGAGGCTCTGCAGAGGAAGGCAATGGCAAACCACTTCTTCTTCTCCCTTGCCTCGGAAGTCCCTCGCTGGAGTTGCCATAAGCTGGAAGCTAAGCAGGGCTGGTACTTGGAAGGGAGACCACCAAGGAAGGCTCTGCAGAGGCAGGCGATGGCAAATCACCTCTGATTCTCAGTTGCCTTGGAAGCCCCTTACTGGGGTCGCATAAGCTGGTTGTGACTTGCCAGCCCTTTATACGCACCCACAGGTGGAAAGGAAGGCATTGCAATAAGAACATAAGAGAAGCCATGTTGGAGCAGGCCAATGGCCCATCCAGTCCAACACTCTGTGTCACGTAAGAACATAAAAGAAGCCATGTTGGATCAGGCCAATGGCCCATCCAGTCCAACACTCTGTATCACATAAGAACATAAGAGGAGCCATGTTGGATCAGGCCAATGGCCCATCCAGTCCAACACTCTGTGTCACATAAGAACATCAGAGAAGCCATGTTGGATCAGGCCAATGGCCCATCCAGTCCAACACTCTGTGTCACATAAGATCAGAGAAGCCATGTTGGATCAGGCCAATGGCCCATCCAGTCCAACACTCTGTGTCACATAAGAACATAAGAGGAGCCATGTTGGATCAGGCCAATGGCCCACCCAGTCCAACACTCTGTGTCACATAAGAACATAAGAGAAGCCCTGTTGGATCAGGCCAGTGGCCCATCAAGTCCAACGCTCTGTGTCACATAAGAACATAAGAGAAGCCATGTTGGAACAGGCCAATGGCCCATCCAGCCCAACACTCTGTGTCACATAAGAACATAAGAGGAGCCCTGTTGGATCAGGCCAACCAGTCCAACACTCTGTGTCACACAGGAGCCAAAATACCCAGGCACCATCAGGAGGTCCATCAGTGGGGCCAGGACACTAGAAGCCCTCCCACTGTTGTCCCCCCCACCCAAGCACCAAGAATACAGAGCATCACTGCCCCAGAGAGTTCCAACAATACGCTGCGGCAAATAGCCACTGATGGACCTCTAATAGTCACTGATGGACTGTATAGTTTTAATGCTAAATAATTTTAAGGTTTTTAGGTTTTTAAATGCTTGATTTCAAATGTAATTACTTTGTTCCGATTTTATTGTTTTACTGTTTGTTGTAAGCCGCCCTGAGCCACTTGTGGGAAGGGCGGGATATAAATCCCGGAATAAATAAATAAATAAATCACAATGGCCGTTGAGGTGGATCTGCTTAACACATCCTATGATTCTATCCAGTGGTGATTCCAGCCAATGGTTTTCTAGCTGAAATGCACCAGGCTTGCAGCCGACCACACGCCGTGCAAAGGCGCATAATGCCTATTTCGCCTCTGCTGCAGAATTTATTTAAACACAATCTCAGAATAACCAGCGAACCGGGGCCCCTTCCCCCCACTAATTTGATTTCCATGAGATAGCGCTAATGGATGCTACGGGATTAAATCCATTATACGGTTATTAATTGCAGGGAGGAAGAACGCTGGCTTGCAAGGCGGCAGCTGCAAGCCTCAGCACTTCTGAGCCCCTCTTGAAGACATCTCCAAGCTGGCTCCTTTCCCGAGCCCGAAACAGAAAGCATTTTGGTTTTTTTTTTTTAATAAAAGAAAAGAAATGTCTAAAATTTCACTAAACTGAGCTCTAATTCCAGGCTAGCAATTAGCGCAATATCAGAGTTTGACTCGACTGAGCAAGAGAGCACCACTTCCTTCCTTCCTATTAATCAGCTTAATGAGAAACGGGTGCGGCAGGGCACAAGGATGCCAAGATGCTTGGATCTACAGTGCACCACGAGAGCTAATTAGCAAAGGGCCAATGTGGTGTTTCCGCATCCAGGGTCACATGGCTGGGGTTGATTTCCCGTTATATAGGCTGCAGGGCCATAAATGAGATGGCCCTGGTGAGCCCAGAACTGACATCAGTGATGCTTCTGGAGCAGACGGGTAGCTTCGCATCCTGAATCCTTTTGGCAGGGGCTCCTCCGCGGTTCCGTCATCCATCTTGTCCTCCGTTAAGGGAGGCTCTGCCAGACTGGCCACGGTTTTGTACAATTCCTGTAGATTAGGGTGGGCAATATATTTTTTTTGGCCTAGGAGCCACATCTGGATTTCCGCTAGCTGCTAAGAACCTCAGAAGAGCCATCTAATGCAGGATCCTGTCTCACACAGTGGCCAATCAGTCACTATGGAGATCCCATGACAGGGCACAGAGGCCAAGGCCTTCCCCTGATAAGAACATCAGAAGAACATCAGCCCGCGGAGCCTGATGGACCCAGAATGGTTCCAAATGGCTCTACAGGATCCCTGGCCCCCTGGCGATTCCCTTGACATCCTGGTTGATGCCTGGCAAGATCGGCTATCCAGGGCGATCAACGAGATCGCACACCGACGCCCTCTGCGCCCTTGTGTGAGGCTGGCCCCATGGTATACCTTGGAGCTACGTCAGCCGAAACGAGGGCTCAGACGACTAGAGAGGCAGTGGCGGCGCACTCGTGACGAAGCGACGAAAACTTCCTGTAGAACGTTTATGAGGTCTTATGAGATGGCAGTCAAGGCCGCGAAGAAAGATTACTTCGCGGCCAGGATTGCGTCTGCAAATTCGCGCCCGGCACAATTGTTTAGAATAATTGGACATTTAACCACACTGCCTCAAGGCAGACCAAATGTTAGAGAATTAGAAATAGGCTGTGAGGCTTTTGCGAAATTTTTTGCAGACAAAATCACGTCGCTCCACCAGGACTTGCCCATCACATTGGATACAGTACATGAACTGAAGGCTCCGTGCCTGTCTTCTGGTTCAGTTCTGGACCACTTCGGCCCACTCAGCCTGGAGGAAGTTGACGGAATTCTCTCCTCTGCACGCCCAACAACTTGCAATCTGGAGCCGTGCCCCTCTTGGCTAATTAAATCTTGCCTGAGGGAGCTTAGATGTCCTCTACGGGACATCATAAATAGATCCCTCCTGGAGGGGCGTTTTCCAACACCCTTGAAAGAGGCTATGGTCCGCCCCCTCCTGAAAAAAAGTACAGCAGATCCGGCTGAATTGGCAAATTACCGACCGGTCTCTAATTTACCATTTTTAGGTAAAATTATCGAGAGGGCAGTGGCGTTGCAGTTGCAGGGTTTTCTGGATGACGCTTCCATCCTAGACCCTCGCCAGTCTGGCTTTCGTCCAGGTCACGGGACGGAGACAGTGCTGGTCGCCTTGGCAGATGACCTCCAGCGGCATCTGGATTGAGGTGGTGTGGCGGTGCTGATGCTGTTAGATCTGTCGGCTGCGTTCGACACGGTCGACCATCAGCTACTGACCCGCTGCCTCGCCGATGTTGGGGTTAGGGGGTCGGCCCTACAATGGCTCTCCTCCTTCCTCGAGGGTCAGGGACAAAGGGTGGCAATCGGGGGTGAGCTGTCCCAGAGGCGCACACTAGATTGTGGGGTGCCTCAGGGAGCAGTTCTCTCATCGATGCTATTTAATATCTATATGCGCCCCCTTGCCCAGATTGCCCAGAGGCATGGGCTTGGGTATCACCAATATGCAGATGTCACCCAGCTCTATCTGTTAATGGATGGCCGGCCTGACTGCGTCCCAGGGAATTTGGACCTGGCACTGCAGGCCATGGCAACTTGGCTAAGGCTGAGTGGGTTGAAGCTGAATCCAGCGAAGACAGAAGTCCTTTGCGTGGGTCGGGGTGCTTTGGGGAGGGGTCAAGAGCTTGGGAGCTCTACTGGAGCCTTCATTATCAATGGAGGCCCAGATAGCAGCCACTGCTAAGTCAGCCTTTTTTCACCTTAGGCGGGCAAGGCAGTTGGCCCCCTTCCGGGAACGTCGGGACCTAGCAACAGTGATTCATGCAACGGTCACCTCGAGATTGGATTACTGTAATGCCCTCTACATGGGGCTGCCTCTGTGCCGAACCCGGAAGCTGCAGCTGGTGCAGAACGCGGCGGCTAGGCTGTTATTGGGGCTCCCAAAATGGGAACACATACAGCCAGGGCTGCGCGGACTGCACTGGTTGCCGGTTACATACTGGATTAGTAACAAAGTGCTGGTTATTACCTTTAAAGCCCTATATGACCGAGGACCTGCCTACCTGAGGGACCGTCTTTCCCCATATGAACCCCAGAGACCACTGAGGTCAGCAGGGAAGAACCTGCTGACTATCCCTGGGCCGAAGGAGGCAAAATTACAGAGCACTCGCATACGGGCCTTCTCTATTGTAGCCCCACACCTATGGAACCAGCTCCCGGAAGAAGTGCGGGCCCTGCGGGACTTTGAACAGTTTCCAGGGCCTGCAAGACCATCCTCTTTGGGATGGCCTTCACCGATTAAAAAGATAGAGGGACTTGCCTAAGTGACTTTCACCATCTGTTGAAATAGCACCAGAATGTTAATTTTATTAATTTAGAATTTTAATTAAACTGTTAAACTAGCTATTGCTTTTAAATATTTATTGTATAATTTACTGTATTTGATTTGATGTTGTTAGCCGCCCTGAGCCTGTTTCGGCAGGGAGGGTGGGATATAAATAAAATGATTGATTGATTGAAGAGCCCTGCTGGATCAAACCAACAGTCCTTCTAGCCAGTTTGGTGCAGTGGTTAAGTGTGCGGACTCTTATCTGGGAGAACCGGGTTTGATTCCCCACTCCTCCACTTGCACCTGCTGGAATGGCCTTGCATCAGCCATAGCTCTGGCAGAGCTGTCCTTGTGAGAGCCAGTTTGGTGTAGTGGTTAAGTGTGCGGACTCTTATCTGGGAGAACCAGGTTTGATTCCCCACTCCTCCACTTGCACCTGCTGGAATGGCCTTGGGTCAGCCATAGCTCTGGCAGAGGTTGTCCTTGAAATGGCAGCTGCTGTGAGAGTCCTCTCCAGTCCCACCCACCTCACAGGGTGTCTGTTGTGGGGGAGGAAGGTAAAGGAGATTGTGAGCCGCTCTGAGACTCTTCGGCGTGGAGGGCGGGATATAAATCCAATATCTTCATCTACCTCACAGGGTGTCTGTTGTGGGGGAGAAAGGGAAAGGAGATTGTGAGCCGCTCTGAGACTCTTCGGAGTGGAGGGCGGGATATAAATCCAATATCTTCATCTACCTCACAGGGTGTCTGTTGTGGGGGAGGAAGGGAAAGGAGATTGTGAGCCGCTCTGAGACTCTTCGGAGTGGAGGGCGGGATATAAATCCAATATCTTCATCTACCTCACAGGGTGTCTGTTGTGGGGGAGGAAGGGAAAGGAGATTGTGAGCCGCTCTGAGACTCTTCGGAGTGGAGGGCGGGATATAAATCCAATATCTTCATCTACCTCACAGGGTGTCTGTTGTGGGGGAGGAAGGGAAAGGAGATTGTGAGCCGCTCTGAGACTCTTCGGAGTGGAGGGCGGGATATAAATCCAATATCTTCATCTACCTCACAGGGTGTCTGTTGTGGGGGAGGAAGGGAAAGGAGATTGTGAGCCGCTCTGAGACTCTTCGGAGTGGAGGGCGGGATATAAATCCAATATCATCTTCTTCTTCGTCTCAGCCTAACCTGCCTCACAAGGGTGAGGAGAGGGAAAGATGCGGAGTGGGGGAGAACTGCTTATACTGCTCTGAGCTTTGTGGAAGGACAGGATAAAAAAATCAGATATTACAAAGCAGCAACCCCCCTGCCCTATTACGATAGTGACGGTGGCACTAGGATCTTGGGGTGTTGTTCTCCCGATAAAAACCAACAACCCCAAAGTATTAATAGCCCCAGAATGGGAGGAAAAGGACAGAAATTTAGATTGCACCTAGCACCATGCAGGAGGAGGGGACTTTTAGCAGAGAAACCACCAAAAAAAGGCAAAGATTGCTTTACTGGCATATCCAATCACGGGTCTCTGATGTCATGCAGCACAGTGTGACTCTACATCTCTCTGCATTCAATGGGATTAACTTTCCGATACAATCGTTTCTAATTGCATCTTTAACGTAATTAAGTTCTGGGGAAAAGCCGGCCCACAGTTTGACACACGAGCAAAATGTTTTCAAGAATTACATGCAAGGGAGAGCAATTCCATGCTCTAATGTTATTGCTCTCTTTGGGTTTTAAAATTCAATGCACTGGATAGGCCTGAATGCATTTATGTCTCTACAGAACCAGGGCTTATCCATATCCCACGAGACAACTTCATGTGAAAACAGAGACTGGGAAGAAACAGCCGACGTGAATCGATCTTCCGTTGAATCTCAGCTTAATGATTCAGGCTAGCCTGATCTTGGAAGCTGAGCAGGGTCAGCATCCTGGTTAGCAATTGGATGGGAGACCATTCAGGAAGCCCAGGGCTGCTACGTGGAGGAAGGCAACAGCAAATCACCTCTGGTTCTCTCTTGCCTTGAAAACAGGTCAGCTATTACTTGACAGAACAGGTCAATGTACTAGACAATAGGTCAGCTGCTACTTGATAGAACTTTCCAGAATCTCAGCTTTCGTTTGAAAGAGGAAACGGAGGCAAAAGAAGCAGGTTTCTATCCCTCATGGTTTCAAAAATGCTTTTGGAAGTGTGATGGGGACAACTGGTGAAAGATTAGAAATCAGAGAGGTCCCTACTTAAAGTTTTCAGCAGCTGCAAACTCGGCTTCAGTGTCCTAGCATTTCCCATGTTTGACAAGGGCAAAATAGCCCAGTATCCCAAATTGCAGCACCTATGTTGATAGACTGTGACAGGTTTGTCTAAAAAAAGGTAAAGGTAGTCCCCTGTGCAAGCACCAGTCATTTCCGACTCTGGGGTGACGTCACATCATGACATTTTCACTGCAGACTTTTCACGGGGTGGTTTGCCATTGCCTTCCCCAGTCTTTTACCCTTTCCCCCAGCAAGCTGGGGACTCCTTGGACCGACCTTGGAAGGATGGAAGGCTGAGTCAACCTTGAACCCAGCAGAGTCAACCTTGAACTTGAGTCAACCTGAACCCAGCTTCCGCCGGGATCGAACTCAGGTCATGAGCAGAGAGATCGAACTGCAGTACTGCAGCTTTACCACTCTGCACCATGTTCGACAAGGGCAGAATCACCCAGTATCCAACACGGCAGCACCTGCATTGATACTGTGATAGGTTTGTCTAGTACATGACATATCTGGAGAATCAGCTCCAAAGAATACAAAAGTTGACCCTCCTGGATATATATAATGTAGCAATTAAAGCATTTTTGGTCCCATATAATTCAGAACACCAAGATAGAAATGTCAAAGCGTTTGCTCTTTTCAAATGGATGTTTCCAAGTCTGGAATATCCTCCTCCTCTCAGATTTACAGGGCAATTCAATTATCTCCATTCCCTTCCTGAAACAGATAATCAGACAGAAAGCCTTCTAGGCTGGGCATATTAAAAGGCAGGTTACATTTCAGAGCTGGGAATGATCTCTGCAAACTCTCCACACCAGGGGTGGCGAAACTGCGGCTCAGGAGCCACATGTGGCTCTTTTACCCATTGTGAGGCTCTTGAAGTCCCCACCGTCCCGTCGGCTGCCTTGAAGAAGGCATTTTTCTTTTAAAATATTTTCTCCAAGCCAAGCCAGTCAGTGGCCTGGAGAATGCATTTAAAGTTAAAGTTGCTTTCTTCTCCCTCCCTCCACCTATTTAACTTCCTTCCCTTAAACTTCTGTTCAAATGTTGTGGCTCTCAAACATGTGATATTTATTCTGTGTGGCCCTTCCTTCCCTTAAACATCTGATGTTCAAGTGTTGTGGCTCTCAAACATGTGATGTTTATTCTGTGTGGCCCTTCCTTCCCTTAAACATGTTCATGTGTTGTGGCTCTCAAACATCTGACGTTTATTCTGTGTGGCTCTTATGTTAAGCAACTTTGGCCACACCTGCTCCACACTGTAGAAAGGGCTGCTTCTTTGTTATATATGTTGGTGTTGCTAAATTCACACTTCCTTCCAGAACAACTTGGCTGTAGTCAGAGCGATGAAACATGAGCTTTGTTATAAGAAGTTCTCCTAATTCCTCCTTACTCCATTTCTCCCTCAAATCCAACCATCTGTTTCTTTTCCTCTTTCGAATCTGGAAAAGTTTCTAATCAATTCCCTTTTGATAAAAGGAGGTTGCTAGCTCTGGGTTGGGAAATACCTGGAGATTTGGGGGGTGGAACCTGGGGAGGGTGGGTTTGGAGACCTCAGTGGGGTATCATACCACAGAGGTCACCTTCCAAAGTGACCATTTTCTCCAGGGGAACTGGTCTTGGCCATCTGGAGATCACCTGTAATAGCAGGAGAGCTCCAGGTGCCACCTGGAGGTTGGCAACCACAATCAAAGAGGCGAGGAGGAAGGGAAGGGAAGTTCTACAGATTTTCACTGTCTTAGAGGCTCAAAGGCAGCTTGTGTTTTCCCATACTCTCCTACCTGCCTGTTGGGGCAGCTCTATGAGGTGTGAAACATGAAACAATTGCAAAGGCCAAAATTACAAAAAAGAGTGCACCGATTTCTCTACAAAGAGACATGAAAGTGAAATCCCTCTCTGAAAATAGAAAAAAGAGAATAAGAGGAATCAATCCGTGGCTATATAAAAAAAGTGAATTTCAGAAAAAAGAAATTCTCTTCCCTGTAACAACGCTATTAAATACCCCGAATAATCTTCATTTAAAAACATAAGAGAAGCCATGTTGGGTAAGGCCAGTGAACCATCCGGTCCAAGCACTAAGAATACAGAGCATAAAAGGACAAAAGTTCCCACCCAGTAAATCTCACCTTCTGAAGGTACACTGCTTTCTGATCATCTACCCTCTCCAGTTCAGAATCTTCCAGGGTTTCTGCTTCTCCCTTTCCTTAACAAAAGAAAAACATCAAATTGATATTAAAAATTAGAATCATAGGATTCATAGAGTTGGAAGGGACCTCAAGAGTCATCTAGTCCAACCCCCTGCACAATGCAGGAAACACACAAATACCTCCCCCTAAAATCACAGGATCTTCATTGCTGTCAGGTGGCCATCTAGCCTCTGTTTAAAAACCTCCAAGGAAGGAGAGCCCACCACCTCCTGAGGAAGCCTGTTCCACTGAGGAATCGCTCTAACGGTCAGGAAGTTCTTAATGTTGAGCTGGAAACTCTTTTGATTCAATTTCAACCCATTGGTTCTGCTCCTACCTTCCAGGGCCACAGAAAACAATTCCACACTATCCTCTATAGGACAACCCTTCAAGTATTTGAAGATGGTGACCATATCATCTCTTAGCCACCTCCTCTCCAGGCTAAACATCCCCAGCTCCTTCAACCTTTCCTCATAGGACTTGGTCTCCAGACCCCTCACCATCTTCGTCGCCCTCCTCTGGACCCATTCCAGCTTGTCTGTATCCTTCTTAAAATGTGGTGCCCGAAACTGAACACAATACTCCAGGTGAGGTCTTACTTACACTGCTCACCTGTAGCCTGGACCAGGGCAGCCTCCCATCTCAGGACTCTGTCCCTCCATGCTGTTGCAAGCACAGATTGAGTCTTATGGTGAAACCCATCGCTACTAGATCAGGAGCTCCCAACGTGCCCGTGGGCACCATGGTGCCTGGTGATACTTTTCCTGGTGCCCACCGAGCGTTTTTATGAAGTAGGTGGGGTCAGATTGGGTTTTTGCCCAGAAAGTTTTCCGATTGGTCACTGGAGATGTGATTGGCTAAGCAGATTTTTTAAAAACATTTGCTCTGACAGCAGCCTGCTCTGACACAAGGATCTTCACAGTGTGGCTGAAGGTAAGCTGGGGCGGACATTTTGCGGCTGGCTCCACCTCCTACGACACCTACTTTATGGCAGCCATTTTGTGAATGTGCCCACCAATGTTCCCTCTAAGCTGTGCAGTCTTGTGAGCAAAAACTCTACTTTGCGAGTTACTGGCCTTAAAGCTGCGAGCTGCTGCATTAATTGGTTTGTTCCGGGGCCATTTTTTCTGAGCAAAGATGAAATACGTGTGAGCTGGGGCTAAACTGTGACCTAGCTCACACTAACTCAGCTTAGAGGGGACACTGGTGCCCACCGTGCTGTGTCAGAAAAGCAAACATTCCCACAGGCTCAAAAAAGTTGGCAACTCCTGTATTAGACAGCAATGAGGTGAGGGCATCAGCGATACAGCTTCAGCAGGAAACCTTTACAAAATCTGCATCAATATTTTGCTAAAACGAAAAAACTAAACTTGAATCAATATTTTGCTAAAACGAAGCCTGGCACTCACGGCTAATCGCTGAAGGCTGAGGAGCTGGACCGTTTTTCTCTACAAAAAAAGAGGAAGGAAAATCTTAGGCACTGAAAGGCATCCAAAGGAACAAGTTTCTCTCTCCCAAATCCCCACCCTTGTCCCTTAGCCAGAACTGACTGGGCCACACCCACGGATATGTTTATAAGCACCGGACATCCCTGCAGGGTGAACTTCCTCTCTTGGAGAGCCAGTTTGGTGTAGTGGTTAAGCGCGCGGACTCTTATCTGGGAGAACCGGGTTTGATTCCCCACTCCTCCACTTGCACCTGCTGGAATGGCCTTGGGTCAGCCAGAGCACTCTTATCTGGGAGAACCGGGTTTGATTCCCCACTCCTCCACTTGCACCTGCTGGAATGGCCTTGGGTCAGCCATAGCTCTCTTATCTGGGAGAACCGGGTTTGATTCCCCACTCCTCCACTTGCACCTGCTGGAATGGCCTTGGGTCAGCCAGAGCTCTCTTATCTGGGAGAACCGGGTTTGATTCCCCACTCCTCCACTTGCAGCTGCTGGAATGGCCTTGGGTCAGCCATAGCTCTCTTATCTGGGAGAACCGGGTTTGATTCCCCACTCCTCCACTTGCAGCTGCTGGAATGGCCTTGGGTCAGCCAGAGCTCTCTTATCAGGGAGAACCGGGTTTGATTCCCCACTCCTCCACTTGCAGCTGCTGGAATGGCCTTGGGTCAGCCAGAGCTCTCTTATCTGGGAGAACCGGGTTTGATTCCCCACTCCTCCACTTGCAGCTGCTGGAATGGCCTTGGGTCAGCCAGAGCTCTCTTATCTGGGAGAACCCGGTTTGATTCCCCACTCTTCCACTTGCAGCTGCTGGAATGGCCTTGGGTCAGCCATAGCTCTCTTATCTGGGAGAACCGGGTTTGATTCCCCACTCCTCCACTTGCACCTGCTGGAATGGCCTTGGGTCAGCCAGAGCTCTCTTATCTGGGAGAACCGGGTTTGATTCCCCACTCCTCCACTTGCAGCTGCTGGAATGGCCTTAGGTCAGCCAGAGCTCTCTTATCTGGGAGAACCGGGTTTGATTCCCCACTCCTCCACTTGCAGCTGCTGGAATGGCCTTGGGTCAGCCATAGCTCTCTTATCTGGGAGAACTGGGTTTGACTCCCCACTCATCCACTTGCAGCTGCTGGAATGGCCTTGGGTCAGCCAGAGCTCTGGCAGAGGTTTTCATTGAAAGGGGAGCTGCTGTGAGAGCCCTCTCCATCCCCACCCACCTCACAGGGTGTCTGTTGTGGGGGAGGAAGGTAAAGGAGATTGTGAGCTGCTATGAGACTCTTTGGAGTGGAGGGCAGGATATAAATCCAGTATCTTCTTCTTCTCCGACTAGAACTTGCCTCTTACTTATTTATACAGAAAATATGGGTGGGACAGCGGGCAGATTTGGAGCTCTTACCCAAGAACCTATCTGAGGAAAAAAGAGTGCAGGGGGGCAGGTCCCTTCTGGTTTAACTAAGACTGATTTCCCACTAGGCTTATATGCCACTCTTGCGCTCCTTTTCTCTGCGGGGCTTTGGTCGCATTTCATACGATCTGCCCCGGGGGCTGCAACTCTGGTTTTAAGAGGATCTTGTTTGCTGCGCAAGAGACGGAGCGAGTTGCAGCCCCCGGGGCAGATCGTGTGAAATCCGACGGAAGTCCCGCAGAGGAGAGTGAGAGCGGCATAAGGCTAGTTGGAAATGGGTATAAGACTGATCAGCTACCCCAGAAAGAGAGATGAGGGGTTATTTCTCCAGGCCTCCAGATGATGAGTGGGGTTTGGAGGGTGGGGGAACTCATAAACGCACGAAGCTGCCTTATACTGGATCGGATCTTTTGGTCCATCTGGGACAGTCTTGTGTACTCAGACTGGCTGCAGCTCTCCAGGGTCTCAGGCAGAGAAAAGCCTTTCCCATCCCTTCCTGCCTGGTCCTTTTTAACTGGAGATGCTGGGGACTGAACCTGAGACCTTCTGCATGTCAAGCAGACGCTCTGCCACTGAGCCATGGCCCCTCCCCAAAGACACACATGATCACACATGAAGATGTCTTATATACTGAATCAGACCGCGGGTCCATCAAGGTCTCTACTGTCTACTCAGACTGGCAGCGCCTCTCCATGGTCTCAGGATGAGGTCTTTCACATCTCCTCCTACCTGATCCTTTGAACAGGATGTGCTGGGGATTGAATCTTGGCTCTCCTTGGTGCCCAAGCATTGGAAAGAGATGCCAGGGAAACAGACACTCTGCACCAGCTCAGTCTAATATCAGATGTTTGAAAACCACAAGACATGAGCGTCAGATGAGAGAAGAAAGGAAGCAAGGAAGAAACAAAGAGAGGGAGGTGGAAAGAAAGCAACTTAAAACTTAAATGCCTTCTCCAAGTAGCCAGCTGACATGGCTTGGATAAGTGATGAATAAACGTAGAATAAACGTCAGATGTTTTACAGCCACAAGACATGAGCGTCAGATGTTTGAGAGAAGGAAGGAAGGAAGGAACATAGAGAGGGAGGTGCAAAGAAAGCAACTTAAAACTTAAATGCCTTCTCCAAGTAGCCAGTTGTCTTGGCTTGGATAAGTGATGAATAAACGTAAAATAAACATCAGATGTTTTACAGCCACAAGACATGAGCGTCAGATGTTTGAGAGAAGGAAGGAAGGAAGGAACATAGAGAAGGAGGTGCAAAGAAAGCAACTTAAAATTTAAATGCCTTCTCCAAGTAGCCAGCTGATGTGGCTTGGATAAGTGATGAATAAACGTAGAATAAACGTCAGATGTTTTACAGCCACAAGACATGAGCGTCAGATGTTTGAGAGAAGGAAGGAAGGAAGGAAGGAAGGAAGGAAGGAAGGAAGGAAGGAAGGAAGGAAGGAAGGAAGGAAGGAAGGAAGGAAGGAAGGAAGGAACATAGAGAAGGAGGTGCAAAGAAAGCAACTTAAAATTTAAATGCCTTCTCCAAGTAGCCAGCTGATGTGGCTTGGATAAGTGATGAATAAACGTAGAATAAACGTCAGATGTTTTACACCCACAAGACATGAGTGTCTGATGTTTGAGAGAAGGAAGGAAGGAAGGAACATGGAGAGCGAGGTGGAAAGAAAGCAGCTTAAAACTGAAATGCCTTCTCCAAGCAGCCAGCTGCCGTGGCTGGGAGAAGTGATTTAAAGAGAGAAATGTCTTTTGCAGAGTGGCGGACGGGGCGGCAGGGCTTCGCGAGCGACACGTGGCCTGGCGAGAGGCGGCGGGGCAAGGCCCTCTGGGGGCCGGCGGGGGAAGGGCCCTGCGGGGCTCACGGGTGTTGAGGCAGGAGCGGCGGGCGACGTCGAGGCCTCCGGCGGAGCTCTTCCTGGAGCCTGCTGCGGGCACGGTGCTGCTGCTGCCGCCGCCGCTGCCTCCCGAGGCCCTGCGCGGGCCCAGGCGGGACTCGAGGGGCGGCTGGAGGGTGACGGAGTTCCAGAAGGACTTGGCCAGCGCCACCTCCTGCTCGCCGCAGCCCGCGAACACCAGCGCCGCCGCCTCCCCGCCGCCAGGCCCCGCCGAAGGAGGCTCCATCCCCGCCCGGGCCCAGCAGCGCCGTTGCCATGGAGCCCGCCAGGGAGGGACGGAGGGGGCGGGGCGCGGAGGCTGGGCGGGGCTCCGGAGGGAGAAGAGCCTCCTCCGCCCTCCGCCCCCGCGCGCCTCCCTCGCCCGCTCGGGCCCTTCTCTGCCCTGCGGGCGGGGAGACTCCGCGGTGGGGAAAGGGAGCGGAGGGGGAGGGGGCGCCTTTAGGGTCAGCGGCGTGGCCTGTGACCCGCACACCTGCCCACCTGGATCCTCTGGAGGACCTTTGCGAGGGGTTCCATATGGGCAAGAAAGCCGTCTGTCTGTCTGTCTGTCTGTCTGTCTGTCTGTCTGTCTGTCTGTCTGTCTGTCTGTCTGTCTGTCTGTCTGTCTGTCTGTCTGTCTGTCTGTCTGTCTACCTACCTACCTACCTACCTACCTATCTATCTATCTATCTATCTATCTATCTATCTATCTATCTATCTATCTATCTATCTATCTATCTATCTATCTATCTATCTATCTATCTGTCTGTTTGTCGTCTATCGTCCATCTCCCTCCCTCCCTCCCTCCCTCCCTATCTATCTATCTATCTATCTATCTATCTATCTATCTATCTATCTATCTATCTATCTATCATCTATCATCTATCTATCTATCTAGGATTTTTGCTGAAAAATCCCAGCAGGAACTCATCTGCATATTAGGCCACACCTCTTGACAGCACCATTGTTTCACGTGGGTTTTTTTGTAGAAAAAGCCCAGCAGGAGCTCATTTGCATATCAGGCCACACCCCCTGACACCAACCCAGCCGGAACTGCATTCCTGTGTGTTCCTGCTCAAAAAAGCCATCTATCTATCTATCTATCTATCTATCTATCTATCTATCTATCTATCTATCTATCTATCTATCTATCTATCTATCTGTTTGTTGTCTATCGTCCGTCTACCTGTCTACCTCCCTCCCTCCCTCCCTATCCATCCATCCATCCATCCATCTGTCCATCCATCTGTCCATCCATCTGTCCATCCATCTATCCATCCATCTATCATCCATCCATCCATCCATCCATCCATCCATCCATCCATCCATCCATCCATCCATCCATCCATATCAATGCAAGAACTCGTGGGCATTCGATGAAATTGCTGAGCAGACAGCTTAAAACGGATAAAAGGAAGTACTTCTTCACCCAAAGGGTGATTAACATGTGGAATTCACTGCCACAGGAGGTGGTGGCGGCCACAAGTATAGCCACCTTCAAGAGGGGTTTAGATAAAAATATGGAGCACAGGTCCATCAGTGGCTATTAGCCACAGTGTGTGTGTATATATAAAATTTTTTGCCACTGTGTGACACAGAGTGTTGGACTGGATGGGCCGTTGGCCTGATCCAACATGGCTTCTCTTATGTTCATCCATCCATCCATCCATCCATCCATCCATCCATCCATCCATCCATCTCTCATCTGTCACCCATCCCTTCCTCCCACCCAACCACCCATTAATTCAGGTTCAGTTGATTTGATAACCAAAGCCAGATATAGTTGCTGGCTCTGGTTTGGGAAATTCCTGCGGATTTCTTTTTTGGGGGGAGGGGGCAGAGTTTGAAGAGGGCATGTTTTGGGGAGGGACTTGTGGGTCTTGTATCTGTTTTCTTCATTATGGCTGTCATTCTGTTATGAATTACAGCTGATTTGTCTGTTTGGAACAAAACGAACACTGTTTTGATTTTAAAGCCGCCGTCACTAATATTAGGCCCCTGACAGTTTCCTGTCATCTAGGAGACAGGCATTCCTGACGAGGGACGTATTAAAGTGCAGAGGACAACCAGTCTGTGTGTTTCTATCACTGAAGAGCTGATCTGCTGGCCTGCTGACAATGGGAGGCATGTGGGAATAGAATTAGCTTGTAAAGTGCACACAGGCTGGAAAAGTCAAGCCATTGTTTTGGAGTAGCAGAAGATGAAGATGAAGATATTGGATTTATATCCCTCCCTCCACTCCGAAGAGTCTCAGAGCGGCTCACAATCTCCTTTACCTTCCTCCCCCACAACAGACACCCTGTGAGGTGGGTGGGGCTGGAGAGGGCTCTCCCAGCAGCTGCCCTTTCAAGGACAACCTCTGCCAGAGCTGTGGCTGACCCAAGGCCATGCTAGCAGGTGCAAGTGGAGGAGTGGGGAATCAAACCCGGTTCTCCCAGATAAGAGTCCGCACACTTAACCAGTACACCAAACTGGTGTAGTGGTTAAGTGGTTAAACGATTCTGAAGATCACACTTAAACCATAGCAACATCTACTGGTATATGTGGAGTAGATAAAGAGGATAACGAAAGTTTGTGAAAAGTCCAAAACAAGGGCCAGGGAAATTGTGATACTCTTGTCGCTATGAAGTCAGAGCTGTAATACACATGCTTGGAATAATTGTGTGTTGCCTATCATCAGGCCTCGGATTCAGCGGGCGCTCACAGGAGCCCAGCTCCTGAACCTTTCTGAGAGTTCCACCTCCTCCTTCCCACCTGAATAGTAGGTGCAGCTGCATAACAATCCCTGGGTGAGCTCCACCAGCTATTTTTCTGCAAAACGACTCCTGCCTATTACAAAAGCAAATGCCATGACGATCCAAACTGAACTGCTTGGCACTACCCAACGCAGTATCAACACCCGTCTCACCGAACACAAGAGACACTGTCGCTTGTTTCAGCCAGAAAAATCAGCTGTAGCTGAACATGCACTTCAAGAAGGAGACCACATCATCCACTTTGAAAGAACTGAAGTCCTTTCTACGGTTTCACATTATCATACCCGCCTGAACAGAGAAGCTATTGAGATTTACAAACACCAGCACAATTTTAACAGAAAGGAAGAAGGCATTTTCATCCACCAATCTTGGTACCCAGCTCTGCAAAACACCCTACAGACTATAAATTGCAGAAAGTCTCAGAACAACCAGCAGATTCCACAGAACAATCAGCACAGTCAACAACCATCTTCCTTATCTTCGCACCCCTTCCAACCCTCCCAGCAATTACCACAGAACAATGGTCGCATTCAACAGCCAGTTTCCTTATCACTACCCTTCCAGGAAGCCCCACCAAACAATGGGCACATCCACAAACCTATTGCCCTTTCACCACACCCCCTCCAGCCTAGAAATAGCAGCTCTCCAGCAGCCCTGGCCTCACTCAATGCACAGCAGCCGAGAAGGTCAGAGCGCCTGCTCCGGCTGCAACGCCACCGAGGATGTTCTCGGCAGCTGAGAACGAAACGTCTGGAAGGAAAACTTTCTCCAGTAGAACACGGCACTCGAGCCCGAAAGATTCTACAAACCCTAATGAACTGCTTGGGTTTTTGCTAAATGTGCTCTTAATCCAGATTAAAGTTTTTTTCTTTTCCTCTGCTACCTACATCCTTGGTGTGGAATACTGATTCGGCTATACCAGCCTAAGAGCCCATTTTGGCAACAGACCTGAGCAGGGTATAATACTGTAGAGTCTACCTTCCGAAGCAGCCATTTTCTCCAGGGGAACTGATGTCTGTAGCCTGGAGATCCGTTTGACTCAGCAGCAGGACACAGAGGTCGAGGCTTTCCCCTGGTGTTGCCTCCTGGCTCTGGGGTTCAGAGGCTTAGTGCCCCTGAATGTGGCAGCCACCGTGGCTAGTGGTCACTGATCGACCTCTCTTCCAGGAATCTATTTAATCCCCCTTTCAAGCTGTTTATTCCTGTGACCGGCATTGCATCCTCCGGCAGCGAATTCCACATTTTAATCAGAACTGCGTTACTCAGATATGAGCATGAATGGAGCCCCATGGCGCAGAGTGGTAAAGCTGCAGTACTGCAGTCCTAAGCTCTGCTCACATCCTGAGTTGGATCCCGGCGGAAGCTGGGTTTAGGTAGCCGGCTCCAGGTTGACTCAGCCTTTCATCCTTCCCGGGTCGGTAAGATGAGTACCCAGCCTGCTGGGGGGGAAGTGTAGATGACTGGGGAAGGCAATGGCAATCCCAGCGGAAACTGGGTTCAGGTCGCCGGCTCCAGGTTGATTCAGCCTTCCATCCTTCTGAGGTCGGTAAAATGAGTACCCAGCTTGCTGGGGGGGGAAGTGTAGATGGCTGGGGAAGGCAATGGCAATCCCAGCGGAAACTGGGTTCAGGTAGCCGGCTCCAGGTTGACTCAACCTTCCATCCTTCCGAGGTCGGTAAGATGAGTACCCAGCTTGCTGGAGGGGGGGGGGAGCGTAGATGACTGGGGAAGGCCATGGCAAACCACCCTGTAAAAAAGTCTGCTGTGAAAACGTCGTGATGTGACGTCACCCCAGAGTCGGAAACGACTGGCGCTTGCACAGGGGACTGCCTTTATCTTTATGAATGGAGATTCCACCGTTTGAGTAGGATTTAAGGGCTCAGAAATCTCCCTTCCTACTTGTATCTGGTGAAGACAGAATCATAGAATCGCAGAGTTGGAAGGGGTCATAGAGGCCGTCCAGTCCAACCCCGTGCTCAATGCAGGATCAGCCTACGACACCCCTGACAAATGTTTGTCCAGCCGCTGCTTGAGGATTGCCAGTGAGAGGGAGCTCACGACCTCCCTTGGTAGCTGATTCCACTGTTGAACAACTCTTGTCAAAAAGTTTTCCCTAATATCCAGTCAATACCTTCCCACCCTTAATTTAAACCCATTCTTGAGTCCTCTCCTCTACTGCTAACAGAAACAGCTCGCTACCCTCCTCTGAGTGACAGCCCTCCGGAGAGCAATCATGGCCCCCGTCAACCTCTTCTTCTCCATGCCCAAGTCTCCCAGCCTCTCCTCACGGGGTTTGGTCTCCAGGCCCCTGATCATCCTCATCTCTCTCCTCTGCACCTGCTCCATTCTGTCCACATCCTTCTTGAAATGAGGCCTCCAGAACTGCGCATGGTACTCCAGGTGTGGCCCCACCAATGCAATGTACTTTAGTTTTGACTCTGAAAAGCTTATGCCTTGGAAATTTTGCTGGGCTTTAAGGTGCAACAGGACTCAAACCTGGGTCTTCTGCTGAAGACTGACACCGATTCCCCACTAGCCTTATGCCGCTCTTACAGAAGAAGAAGATATTGGATTTATATCCCGCCCTCCACTCCGAAGAGTCTCAGAGCGGCTCACAATCTCCTTTCCCTTCCTCCCCCACAACAGACACCCTGTGAGGTAGATGAAGATATTGGATTTATATCCTGCCCTCCACTCCGAAGAGTCTCAGAGTGGTTCACAATCTCCTTTCCCTTCCTCCCCCCACAACAGACACCCTGTGAGGTAGATGAAGATATTGGATTTATATCCCGCCCTCCACTCCGAAGAGTCTCAGAGCGGCTCACAATCTCCTTTACCTTCCTCCCCCACAACAGACACCCTGTGAGGTAGATGAAGATATTGGATTTATACCCCGCCCTCCACTCCGAAGAGTCTCAGAGCAGCTCACAATCTCCTTTCCCTTCCTCCCCCCACAACAGACACCCTGTGAGGTAGATGAAGATATTGGATTTATATCCCGCCCTCCACTCCGAAGAGTCTCAGAGCGGCTCACAATCTCCTTTACCTTCCTCCCCCACAACAGACACCCTGTGAGGTAGATGAAGATATTGGATTTATATCCCGCCCTCCACTCTGAAGAGTCTCAGAGCAGCTCACAATCTCCTTTACCTTCCTCCCCCACAACAGTCACCCTGTGAGGTAGATGAAGATATTGGATTTATATCACGCCCTCCACTCCGAAGAGTCTCAGAGCGGCTCACAATCTCCTTTACCTTCCTCCCCCACAACAGTGACCCTGTGAGGTAGATGAAGATATTGGATTTATATCACGCCCTCCACTCCGAAGAGTCTCAGAGCGGCTCACAATCTCCTTTACCTTCCTCCCCCACAACAGTGACCCTGTGAGGTAGATGAAGATATTGGATTTATATCCCGCCCTCCACTCCGAAGAGTCTCAGAGCGGCCCACAATCTCCTTTCCCTTCCTCCCCCACAACAGACACCCTGTGAGGTGGGTGGGGCTGGAGAGGGCTCTCACAGCAGCTGCCCTTTCAAGGACAACCTCTGCCAGAGCTATGGCTGACCTAAGGCCATGCCATCAGGTGCAAGTGGAGGAGTGGGGAATCAAACCCGGTTCTCCCAGATAAGAGTCCGCACACTTAACCACTACACCAAACTGGCTCTCCTCCTCTTACACTCTTCTTCTCCGCAGGGCTTCCGTTGGATTTCACACGATCTGCCCCGGGGCTGCAACTTAGCTTCGCCTTTTTTGCTCGGCTAACAGAAACTGGTTTTTAGAGGATCTTGTTTGCTGCGCGAAAGAGGTGGAATGAGTTGCAGCCCCGTGAAATCTGACAGAAGCCCCGTGGAGAAGAGGAGAGTGAGAGCGGCGTAAGGCCAGTGGGTAATCGGTCTGACACAGCTACCAGCCTGAAACCATCTTAAAGAAAAGAAACAAGGCATGGAAACGTAAGAGAACTGGTCGCTTTTATTAAACCGCTGCTATGTGGATAGAAATGAGAGCAGTGCTTGATGCTTTCCTCTGAGTGCCCAAATAGCTTCATGGACATTATCACGGTAAGCTCCCTGACAATCTTGCAAGGTAGGCTGTTTTGTTGCTGAGTCTGTTCTACAGATGGAACTTCCTAGATTACAGTGCATTCTCTTAATTTGAACAGGGACCACAAGGAACCAGCGTTCCCTCCAAGCTGAGTGAGTGTGAGCTGGCTCACAGTTTTTAGCCTCCGGCTCACACATTTTTGTCTTTGCTCGGGAAAGATGGCCCCAGAGCAAACTCGTTTATGCAGTAGTTCAGAACTTTAATGCCAGTAACTCACAAAGTAGAGTTTTTGCTCACGAGACTCCACAGCTTAGAGCAGGGCTGCCAGACATGCAGGTCAGGGGCCAAATCAGGCCCCCGGAGGGCTCCTATCAGGCCCCCAAGCAACTGGCTGTCATCTGCTTCCTTCTCCCTCTGGCTCCCTTCACAACTTGCTTTGCAAGGCTTGCTCAATTGCACAGGAGCTACAGAGCAAAACCTCAGTTTTCTCCATTGGCTGAGGCTCCTCCGTTGGGGAGGAAGGGGGGGAGGAATAGCTTGCTTTGCTAGGCTCAACCACACAGCAGAGCTACTGAGCCAAGCCTCTCTTCCTTCTATTGGCTGAGGCTCCTCCCCCTCCTGGTCCCCTGGGGAGGGAGGGAAAGAGCCAGAGCTTCCTTTGCCCAGTTCCCTGGATCCCATGGGAGAAATACAAAGAAAGCACCTTTAAGACCAATTAATGCTAATATTTTAAACATGTTTTACGATATATATTTATTTTTGTCTGCTACCTAATCTTAAATAGGGACACACATGGCCCGGCCCAACAAGGTCTCATTTATATCAGATCCGGCCCTCATAACAAATGAGTTTGACACCCCTGCCTTGGAGGGAGCGTTGCAAGGGATGTGTGAATAACCGAAGGACATAGGATGGGATTGGTTTTTAATTGCTGTTTTAAAATGTTATCCGCCCTGAGCCCATTTGGGAAAGGGCGGAATATAAATTATCTAAATGAGATAAAATAAATAATAGGAGGGATGTCCGGGTAAGCGATCATATCCATCCCCCCCCCTGCCCCATTTCTGCCTCACGCAGTTCTTTTATAAAGCAAAACCTGCTGGGGTTGAGACGGCAGAAGCCAGAGGTGGGAGAACGGACCATACCGCTTCAAACTGCAGGTAGGGGAATCCCAGCTGGGAACATTCCTTTGAATTTAAAAAAAAAATCCACATGGATAAACAATTAACACATGAAGAAGAAGAAGAAGAACTGCAGATTTATACCCCGCCCTTCTCCCTGAATCAGAGATACAGAGCGGCTTACAATCTCCTATGTCTTCTCCCCCCACAACAGACACCCTGTGAGGTGGGTGGGGCTGAGAGAGCTCTCCCATAAGCTGCCCATTCAAAGGCAACTCCTATGAGAGCTATGGCTGACCCAAGGCCATTCCAGCAGCTGCAAGTGGAGGAGTGGGGAATCAAACTCGGTTCTTCCAGATAACAGTCTGCACACTTAACCACTACACCAAACTGGCTCTTAAGGAGCGGATATCCCATCCCCCACCTCTGCTTATTGTGCTAGTCGGAAAGCTTTCCAAGATATGATTCCCCCTCCTGCATGGGAAGTGGTACAGCCCATCTACCACCTCATTCCCCTGCAGGTGAATTGCCCCGTTTAATAGGGCAATTGCAGCTCTTGGGTTCTCTGCCTTCAGGGAAATCGTTCCATGTCAGTGTCCACAAAACTATTTGCATTTCAAGCTTTTACGTTAAATTGCAGGCGGTTGTAACAACCCGGAGCAGAATCAGACCACGAACTGGCTCCTTTTTGCTTGGCATCTGTCTTCCTTAGACTATGGATTCTGGCACCTTCAGGCAGTGGCTGCCAAAGCATTTCTGGCATCCATCGAATCTTTCACCCAGAGGCCCTGCAGGCCATTTTACCTGGCTGTGTTGTTAGTGACTGCTGTGTTTGTCAATCAGCTAACTACACTGCCTAGTAACCAGGCTGGTGTTCAGGCACACGTGCTGGGAAATCTCCGTGGCGTCAGAAAAAAAGGTCATTGATGTCCTTTGCAGTAATAAAAGAGGCTTGGCACACAGAAGGTCCCAGGTTCAATCCTCAGCATCTTTTTTAGAAAAGGCCACAGGAGATGTGGAAAGACCACTATCTGAGACGAGAGCCGTGGCCAGTCAGAGAAGAATAGACTCAGCTAGATGGATCAGAGATCTGACCAAACTGAAGGCTGCTTCATAGATAGGGTTGCCAGCTCTGGGTTGGGAAATACCTGGAGATTTTGGAGGTGGATCCTGGGGAAGGTGACATTTGGGGAGAGGAGGGACTTCAGAGGGGGGTATAGTGCCACAGAACTCACCCTCCAAAGCAGCCGTTAACTCCCGGGCTCCATTTTCTCTGTCATCTGGAGATCAACTGTAATACCAGAAAATCCCTAGGCCCCAACTGGAGGTTAGAGAAAAGCCTAGAGTTTCACAAGACGAAGCGACTTATACAACAACACAAAAAACTGTGGAAAATAACGAATAAATCATGAAAATTACTTCAAAACATAATGAATTAATTTTTAAACACTACAACATCACATATTATTGCATATTACCAAGAATTCACGAATACAAGGTATAAAGTGCAGAGGATAAATTTTCAAAAGTGCTTGCAGTTAATCATGTCCATTGCTGACTTAAGACGCTTGAACAGTATTACAGGGTTTACTGTTAGAGGCTGATGACTATCCACTATATATCAAACTTCTTTAAAGGATGAAAGTCCAAAGTAACGTCTCAAAATCAAAAAATTCTTTTCTGGAAAAACAAGAACTATCTGCATTTGCAACACGGTTGACACTGGCAGTTTGGTGACACAGCCAGTTTGGTGCAGTGGTTAAGTGGGCAGACTCCTATCTGGGAGAACCGGGTTTGATTCCTCACTCCTCCACTTGCACCTGCTGTAATGGCCTTGGGTTTGCCATAGCTCTGGCAGAGGTTGTCCTTGAAAGGGCAGCTGCTGTGAGAGCCCTCTCAGCCCTACCCACCTCACGGGGTGTCTGTTGTGGGGGGAGAAGGTATGGGAGATTGTAAGCCGCTCTGAGTCTCTGATTCAGGGAGAAGGGCGGGGTATAAATCTGCAATTCTTCTTCTTCTTCTATTTGTCCCGCGGAGTCGGAGGAATAGTCTTCAAGCGTCTTAAGTCGGCAATGGACACGATTAACTGCAAGCACTTTTGAAAATTTATTCTCTGCACTTTATACCTTGTACTCATGAATTCTTGATAACATGCAATAATATGTGATGTTGTAGTGTTTAAAATACCAGAAAAATGGGACTGGATTTAAAAAGTTATATCTTGGAGTGAAATTGACAAGTTTACAAGAATCTTAAAAGATTATGAGTTGGAGAAGTTTAAAACTGACTGGGAGAAATTTAAAAAATATGTTGAAAAGTACTGGAAAACAAAGGGACATTGGGTGATTTTTGATAATAGTTGAAGTTACTTTCCTTTAAAAAAAAAGTAATGGGCTAATGTTTTTTTAATCTTGATTCTGTTTTTCTTTTTGGATAAGGACAATAAGAACTATAAGAGAAGAATGAAGATGGATTATAATTACTTTGTTGGGTTTGTTTATTCTTTTACAGAATGTTTTAGGGTTTTTTTAGGGAGAGCCAGTTTGGTGTAGTGGTTAAGTGTGCGGACTCTTATCTGAGAGAACCGGGTTGGATTTCCCACTCCTCCACTTGCACCTGCTGGAATGGCCTTGGGTCAGCCATAGCTCTCACAAGAGTTGTCCTTGAAATGGCAGCTGCTGTGAGAGCCCTCTCAGTCCTGTCCACCTCACAGGGTGTCTGTTGTGGGGGAGGAAGGTAAAGGAGGTTGTGAGCTGCTCTGAGACTCTTTGGAGTGGAGGGCGGGATATAAATCCAATATCTTCATCTTCTTTTTAGATAAGATGTTTAATAAGATGATTCTTTAATTGATAAGGTTACCTTTTATTTTTAGCAATTTAAGTAATCGACACCGGCGGGGGTCATGATATGGGGGGAGGGGAGGAGGGAAAGAGTAATGTATTGGTATTGATCTTGCATTATATTTTTTTTATTATGGAAATTATTACAATATATTACCACAATAAAATTGTTTTTATAAAAAAAATTTAATTAATTATATTTTTGAAGTCACTTTCATGATTTCTTCGTGATTTTCCACAGCTTTTTTGCGTTGTTGTATGACCCACCTGGAGGTTGGCAACCCTACGCTTACTTCACCGGCAAGCGTCCCCAATCCAGCTCCGCAACTGTGGCTGGGTGTTAACCTGAGAACGCCCTGGGCTGGCTCATGGGTTCTTGAGCAGCAGCTGTTTTGGACGCCACCGGAAGCTCCTACTGGACCCGACCACACCCCCCAGGTCCCCCTGCCTTGTCGCCAGAGGCCTTTCAGAGGAACGAGGATTTTAGGAGCAGGGACGGCAATTCGCTGAATGCAGGCAGCACTTGGCCGTTTCCTGGCGGGCAGCTTCATGCTTTGTTTCGATGACAGTGAAGCTAGTGATTGCTGCGGGAAGGACACAATCAGCTAACTGCACTGCCTCCAAACCAAATGCTCGGTCTGAAGGATCCAAGCCTGGAAGAGAAAACGTTTCCAAGGATTACGCGTTGCAGTATGCTGTTGTGAAACAAACCATAAGCACTGACAAACGCTGGATTCCATCCCAGGCGGGGTGCATTCTGCTCAGCCTGTCATCGCAAGCGCCCAACGCATTCCAGACTCCTGAGAATCCCCAGTTCTCATAGGCAAGGAACTAGAAGAAGAAGAAGATATTGGATTTATATCCCGCCCTGTACTCTGAATCTCAGAGCGCTCACAATCGTCTTTACCTTCCCCCCGCCCCCACAACAGACACCCTGTGAGGTGAGCGGGGCTGAGAGGGCTCTCACAGCAGCTGCCCTTTCAAGGACAACTCCTCTGAGAGCTACAGCTGACCCAAGGACATTCCAGCAGGTGCAAGTGGAGGAGTGGGGAATCAAACCCGGTTCTCCCAGATAAGAGCCCACACACTTCACCACTACACCAAACTGGCTCTCACAAGGACAGCTCTGCCAGAGCTATGGCTGACCCAAGGCCATTCCAGCAGGTGCAAGTGGAGGAGAGGGGAATCAAACCCGGTTCTCCCAGATAAGAGTCCGCGCACTTCACCACTACACCAAACTGGCTCTCACAAGGACAGCTCTGCCAGAGCTATGGCTGACCCAAGGCCATTCCAGCAGGTGCAAGTGGAGGAGAGGGGAATCAAACCCGGTTCTCCCAGATAAGAGTCCGCGCACTTCACCACTACACCAAACTGGCTCTCACAAGGACAACTCCTGCAAGAGCTATGGCTGACCCAAGGCCATTCCAGCAGATGCAAGTGGAGGAGTGGAGAATCAAACCCGGTTCTCCCAGATAAGAGCCCGCACACTTCACCTCTACACCAAACTGGCTCTCACAAGGACAGCTCTGCCAGAGCTATGGCTGACCCAAGGCCATTCCAGCAGGTGCAAGTGGAGGAGAGGGGAATCAAACCCGGCTCTCCCAGAGTCCGCGCACTTCACCACTACACCAAACTGGCTCTCAGGTAGGATGCTGTGTTGGTCTGAAGCAACAGAACAAAGTTGAGTCCAGCGTCACCTTTAAGACCAACAAAGTTTGATTCTGGGTATAAGTGTTCAGGTACATGCACGCTTCTTCACGAAGCACGCAAAAGCTTATAACCAGAATTAAACTGTTTTGGTCTTAAAGGTGCCCCTGGACTCAAACTTGGTACTTTTGCTTTATATGCATCAACTCAGCTTGCTTTGGCATCGATTCCCCACCCCCACCCTAGGCTTCCCAATCCCCAGGTCCCAGCGGGGGATCCCCCGGTTTTACAGGCTTCACCCCGCCCCCAGCCAGCTGGTCGGTGGGGGGAAGCCATGCCCCCACAGCCACCAGTACTTCTAGATCTCCCACAGGTTAACAATTCCCGTTTTAAAATGCCTCTTTGTGCGTGTGTGCCCCTTTAAAGCGGAGCAGGAAGCAGGAAATACTTCATGGGGAAGGGTCAGAAGCAGAGCCTTCATTTGTTTTGCTTTCGTTTCACAAGCAGGAGTGTGTGCGTGTGTGAGAGAGAGAGCAGTGTAGCCCCTGTAATTGTCAGATGTCGTTGTAGAGGAACCAGACCCAGTGAGAAAGAGAGAAAGTACTTTTCAGAAGTCTTTGTAGGGGAGGCAATAATAGTGTGTGTCTGTCTCTGTGCTCGTTTTGCATTGTTTTCAGAGTCTTTGTATAGGAGCCTGTTTATGCGATAGAGGAAAACTCCACCTCTCTCTCCGTTGTTTGCCTGTGTTAGGCTGAAGAACAGCAGTTCCTGTGAGTAAAGCCACAGTGAGACCACAAAAATGTGAGCTTGCAAACTCTGTGCAGCTTGGCTGCTTTTTGTGTTTACACTTTCATTTACTAGAATTGCAGCTGTTGGGGGATGAGGAAATGATGGCTATTCAGGTGAACTGCACTGCTGTATTTTTATGCATTTATTATGGAAATGGGAAAGTCTGGCTTCGCCCCAAAGTCTCCTGGCTCCACCCCCAAAGTCTCCTGGCTCCACCCCCAAAGTCCCCAGATCTTTTCTGAATTAGGCTTGTCAACCCTACCCCACCCCCAGTGTAGAGTTTACTCGCTGTACTAGCCGGATCTCATCAGATCGTGGAGGCTAAGCAGACTTGGCCTTGGTTAGGACTTGGATGGGATGAGAGACCACCAAGGAAGTCCAAGGTTGCTATGAAGAGGCAGGCCATGGCCAACCACCTCTGAATGTCTCTTGCCTTTAAAACCCCACAGGGTTGCCACGTCAGTTGCAACAATGACACACGAACAGAAAAAAAGTTTATTGAGACCAAGCTGCAGCCATTTGGAGGCATACGGCCATCTCTTTGTATATAGCCTGACCAACTGTACAGTGAGCCGGTCCACATCAGCAGTGCCAGATTAAACCCCGTGGAGACCCCTAGGCAGACGAAATCTCGGGGGCCCCCTCGCAAATTATCTCAGAGTCTGAGCACCGGCCCCGCCACCCACAGCCTGCAGGCCCCTTCTCAAAAGCCCATTTGGCAAAGCTGCAGGAGAGAGGCAGAGAGAGGCAAACTTGGCGACGACACCAGCAGCAGCTGCACCAGGCAAGTCGGGCAAAGAGCAGCTCAATTGCTGGCCGGGAGGGCTGCAAGCAGGGGGAAACTGGGGGAGAAAGCCAGCCTGGGGCCCCTAAAGGTGTGGGGGCCCATAGGCCAGTGTTAATCCAGATCAGAGCAGGCTTTGTTTCCCCACATCAAGTTCTCTGGGGGTAAAGTGGATGGCTGCAGGGCTGGAAAAAACCGAGACCCTTCGATCCTCAGCAAGAGAAAGCAGGTTTAAGCCCTCACCCCAAGAGAGTCCTTGCAGTCACCGCTTTCCCCCTGTATAAGCAGAGTGACCCAGGATGGTGGTACATTTGATAGTAGCATTGTGTCCATGTGGACAGAAAGCCTGCTGACCACTCCTGAGGGCATGTGGTCAAATTCCAGCCTTCAGAATCCTTACAGAGGGAGCAACACATATCTTTGCGTAGTTTGCTGAGAAATAAATTGAAGCTGTCTTTTGCAAAGGCATAAGAACATCAGAGGAGCCCTGCTGGATCAGACTAATAGTCCATCTAGTCCAGCATCTTGTCTCACACAGTGGCCAACCAGTTTCTCTGAAGGTCCAACAACTGGACACAGAGGCCAAGACCTTCATAAGAACATCAGAAGGGCCCTGCTGGATCAGACTAATAGTCCATCTAGTCCAGCATCTTGTCTCACACAGTGGCCAACCAGTTTCTCTGAAGGTCCAACAACTGGACACAGAGGCCAAGACCTTCATAAGAACATCAGAAGGGCCCTGCTGGATCAGACTAATAGTCCATCTAGTCCAGCATCTTGTCTCACACAGTGGCCAACCAGTTTCTCTGAAGGTCCAACAACTGGGCACAGAGGCCAAGACCTTCATAAGAACATCAGAAGGGCCCTGCTGGATCAGGCCAGTGGTCTATGTAGTCCAGCATCCTGTCTCACACAGAAGCCAACCAGCTGTTCTCTGGAGGGACAAAAACAGGGCATAGAGGATGAAGCCTTCCCCTGATAAGAGCAGAAGAAGAGCCCTGCTGGATCAGAACAGCCCCAAAAGGAGGTGCCCCTGTCCTTCATTATTTCCTAGGGAAGGAAGGCATTTTTAAAAATGTGCGATCCCTTTCAATGAGATGGCCAGAACTCCCTTGGAGTTCGATGATGCTTGTCACACCCTTGCTCCTGGCTCCACCCCCAGTGTTTCCTGGCTCTGCCCCCAAAGTCTCCTAGCTTGGGACTCTTTAGCTTGGAGAAACGTCGACTGCGGGGTGACATGATAGAGGTTTACAAGATAATGCATGGAATGGAGAAAGTAGAGAAAGAAGTACTTTTCTCCCTTTCTCACAATACAAGAACTCGTGGGCATTCGATGAAATTGCTGAGCAGACAGGTTAAAACGGATAAAAGGAAGTACTTCTTCACCCAAAGGGTGATTAACATGTGGAATTCACTGCCACAGGAGGTGGTGGCGGCCACAAGTATAGCCACCTTCAAGAGGGGTTTAGATAAAAATATGGAGCACAGGTCCATCAGTGGCTATTAGCCACAGTGTATGTGTGTATATAACATCTTTTGCCACTGTGTGACACAGAGGGTTGGACTTGATGGGCCATTGGCCTGATCCAACATGGCTTCTCTTATGTTCTTAGCTCCACCCCCAAAGTCTCATGGCTCCACCCCCAAAGTCTCCTGGCACCACCACCAAAGTCCCCAGATGTTTCTTGAATGGGACTTGGCAACCCTAGCATGGGGGCCCATAGTCCAGCGCTTCCCTGGCCTAATCGTTAACGTGGCCCTGTCTGCCTGCGGGGAATGAGGCTGGCAATGAGGAAATTGGTGAAGCCGGTCTTCAGCCATGCCCACCCTGTGATATTCTGGCACAATATACCGCTCTGACCGTCCTTCAAAACTGGTGAGGGCTCTATAATTTGTGGGAGGTGGGGGGGAAGCACTAGAAATTCTAACAGTGGTATTAAGAGGAAGAGAGCTGACGAAAAGAGTCCCCATTCCTGGTGCCTCCAGCATCTGGGTTGGACTTCCCACCCGATTTCTGCTCCGCGGCCTCTTCGCACACAAATGCATAAGCCCTCAACTTCCCCCCCTACGCCGCTTACCTTGCAAAAATCCCGGTGCTGGAAGCTGCCTTTCTAATTAAATATAACGGCCTGGAATCCTTTCAAAGGCTCGATCTGGGAAGAAAAAAAAAAGTTGACGCAGCCTTTGAGCTTCTTTCTTAATGGATAATCTCCCCTCCACCCCCCCCCCAATCATTTGCATTTCAGTTGCTAAGGCTGCAGCCTTACTCGGGAGCAATTCCCATGGGTAAAAAAAATGGGTTCCTCGGAGTAGGGATCAGGCTGTGAACCAGCTTCTTCTCCTTCCAATCAATCTATTCATTTGAAGCAATGGAAGATGGGACCAACTTCGCTCGTGAGATGCCAAAACTGACTTCGATCGTGATATGCCAAAATAAGCAGCCGATCGCGGCTCTTGTGACTTTCTCCTGCCTTGAATGAGAATGGTTGAAGGGATCGGTCCTGGTGTATGTATACACTCTGTCGCCATGGAGGCTCAGGTGTGGCTTGGGAATGGACATCAGAAATCAACGCTCTGAAGGGGGTTTGGTTGACTTGGCTGTCTGGTGGTTTGATTGTGACTCGTTTCCATGGGTCACCTCAACACACAGCTTGTCGAATTGCCAACTTCCAGGTGGGAAGCAATCACTGACCTAAAGAGGCTACTGCGACTCAAGATTGCTATGAGTTATGACAAATAATACCTTTTTAATATTACTAAATGGAACATGTATACATATAAAAAGACCTATTTAATATTTGGTGTCAAGCTTCATTAACGATATCATAAGAGAACATAAGAGAAGCCATGTTGGATCACGCCAATGGCCCATTCAGTCCAACACTCTGTGTCACACAGGGGCCAAAAAGCTCAGGTGCCATCAGGAGGTCCATCAGTGGGGCCAGGACACTAGAAGCCCTCCCACAGTGCCCTCCTCCCCAAGCACCAAGAAGACAGAGCATCACTACCCCAGACATAAGAACACAAGAGAATCCATGCTGGATCAGGCCAATGGCCCATTCAACACTCTGTGTCACACAGGGGCCAAAAACCTCAGGTGCCATCAGAAGGTCCATCAGTGGGGCCAGGACACTAGAAGCCCTCCCACTGCTGCTCCCACCCCCCCAAGCACCAAGAATACAGAGCATCACTGCCCCAGACATAAGAACACAAGAGAAGCCATGTTGGATCAGGCCAATGGCTCATTCAGTCCAACACTCTGTGTCACACAGGGGCCAAAAAACTCAGGTGACATCAGAAGGTCCATCAGTGGGGCCAGGACACTAGAAGCCCTCCCACTGCTGCCCCCACCCCCCCAAGCACCAAGAATACAGAGCATCACTGCCTGAGACATAAGAACACAAGAGAAGTCATTTTGGATCAGGCCAATGGCCCATTCAGTCCAACACTCTGTGGCCACACAGGGGCCAAAAAACCCAGGTACTATCAGGAGGTCCTTCAGTGGGGCCATTGAGAAGTCCTCATACTGTTGTCCCTCCCAAGCACCAAGAATACAGATCTCACTTGCCCCAGACAGAGTTCTAACAATACGCTGTGGCTAATAGCCACTGATGGACCTCTGCTCCATATGTTGATCCAATCTCCTCTTGAAGCTGGCTATGCTTGTAGCTGCCACCACCTCCCGCGGCAGTGAATTCCATGTGTTAATCACCCTTTGCGTGAAGAAGTACTCTCGTTTATCCATTCTAACCTCACTGCTCAGCAATTTCATTGAGTGCCCACGAGTTCTTGTATTGTGAGAAAGGGAGAAAAGTACTTCTTTCTATACATAAGTGAAGCCATGTTGGATCAGACCAATGGCCCATCCAGTCCAACACTCTGTGTCACACAGTGGCCAAAAAAACTGGTGCCACCAGGAGGTCACCAGTGGGGCCAGGACACTAGAAGCCCTCTCACTGCTGCTCCCCCTTCTCCATCCCATGCAAATGAAATTCACAGTAGATAGTCCATTTCCAATAATCCCATGAATCAATAGACATGCGACAGGACCCTCAACTTCTATTTCCTTTTTCAATAATCTCCTCGGGCATGGGATTATTAGAAAATAATTCAAACGTCAATGAAGACACAACTTTACAATATTCCCATGGGACCAAAAGTCTCCGCAATTCTCTATAGAAGGCAAAACGCTCAGTCGGCTCAAGGTGAGATCTGGAGATCTCCTGGAATGACTGATCTCCAAATGACAGAGATCAATTCCCCTGGAGAAAATGTCAACTTCCGAGGGTGAACCCCTTTTAATTATATTGCTGATGACCCTTCCCTCTCCAAAGCTGTGTGGTGTAGCAGTTAAGGGCTGCAGCCTTTAATCTGGTAAAATGGGTTTGATTCCCCATTCCTCCTCTACACGAAGTTGGCTGGGTGACCTTGGGCCAATCATGGTTCTCTGAGAGCTCTCTCAGTCCCACCTACCTCACCATTGTGAGGAGAGGAAGGGAAAGGTAATTGTCAGCTGCTTTGAGACTCCTTCAGGTAGAGAAAAGTGGAATATAAAGAACAACTCTTCTTCTCAAACCCCACTCTCCGCAGGCCACACCCCCAAATCTCCAGGAATTTCCCAGCTTTATATTGCCAGCCCTGAAGAAGGTGGGAACCCTGACCCTAACAAGGCAGGTTTGACACCTTGGAGGCTTTACAGGGTGCAAAATTCAGCAAAGGGGCATCTTCTGCTTGCATCATTATTGGTATCTTTTAGATTATGCAAGACCAGGGGTGGCCAAACTTGTTTAATGTGAGAGCCACATAGAATATTTCAGATGTTTGAGAGCCACAAGTCATGAACATCAGATGTTTGAGAGTCACAAGGGAGGGAGGGAGGAAGGAAGGAAGGAAGAGAGGGAGAGAGGGAGGAAGGAAAGAAGGAAGGGAAGGAGAGAGGGAGGAAGGAAGGAGGAAGGAAAGAAGGAAGGGAAGGAAGGAAGGAAGCAAGGGAGAGAGGGAGGAAGGAAAGAAGGAAGGGAAGGAGGGAGGGAGGGAGGAAGGAAGGAAGGAAAGAAGGAAGGGAAGGAGGGAGTGAGGGAAGGGAGGGAGGGAGGGAAGAAGGAAGGAAGGAAGGAAGGAAGGAAGGAAGGAAGGAAGGAAGGAAGGAAGGAAGGAAGGGAGGAAGGGAGGGAGGGAAGAAGGAAGGAAAACAGATGGAGGGAGGGAGAGATAGAAAGAAAATAACTTAAAGTGCATTCTTCAAGCTGCCGGCTGACTTGGCTTGGGGAAGTGACTAGGGTTGCCAACCTCCAGGTGGGTAAACGAACCACAACCGTAAAGTTATGATGACAAAATTACTAATATTTGCAACAATATCACAGTACATAAAGAGAACAAGTCCCTTGATGTTGATATCATACACAATATCACTGTCTTGAATCCAAACGGACTTTAACAAACGGACTTTAACGGTTCAAATCAAATCCAATAAAAAACCTTTAATGGCATAATAGTATTAAAAGACACATTGCAATCTACGCTTCCAGTGATTAAAATTCCTCCCAAGAAAGTACAATTCATATAAAAAAGCCTTTAACAGTTCCAATAGATGCAAAGGCATTCAATACGGTTGAGGTTGGAATTCCCCTGGAACGGGTCGTCGACTTCTGCCACACCTGTTTCGATCCTCTACCAACTCAGGATATTCCACAGAAGACAACGTACACTTTGCAATATTCAAGTGTTATACATAGGGACCAAGCAGTCTCCACAAGATGCTCTCTCAGTTAGGGTTCACGCTCCAAACTGGCTCAACGGTTAAAGTCCATTTGGATTCAAGCCAGTGATATTGTATGATATCGACGTCACAGGATTTGTTCTCTTTATGTACTGTGATATTGTTGCAAATAGTAGTAATCTTGTCGTCACAACTTTTCAGCTGTGGTTTGTTTGCAATTCTGGGGTGACTTCTCTCCTTGTTCCACAAGCCCCCAGGTGGGGCCTGGAGATCTCCCATTTCTACAACCCATCTCCAGTTGGCAGAGATCAGCTTCCTTGGAGAATATGGCTGCTTGGAAGGGTGGATTCTCTGGCATTGTACCATCCTGAGGCCCCTCCCCTCCCCAAACCCCACCCCACACTAGAAATCTGCAAGTATCCTCCAAGCTATTCAAAATAAACCTCGGCAGCTGCAGTGTGTGAACTGGCCATAGCGCTAAGCATTGCTTTGAGTCTAGCTCATGCTAGAAATGTGTTTCGCATTCCGAGGTTCATTATCTAGTGGTTCTGGAGAAGGAACTCAAGTAATGTTGCCAGGTTCTCCCTGGCCACCAGCAGGGGATGAAGGCTTCAAACCTCTAGGTGAGGCCTGGAATGGCAACCTATCTCCAGACTGCAGAGAAGAAGAAGAAGATATTGGATTTATATCCTGCCCTCCACTCCGAATCTCAGAGTCTCAGAGCGGCTCACAATCTCCTATATCTTCTCCCCCCACAACAGACACCCTGTGAGGTGGGTGGGGCTGGAGAGGGCTCTCACAGCAGCTGCCCTTTTAAGGACAACCTCTGCCAGAGTTATGGCTGACCCAAGGCCATTCCAGCAGCTGCAAGTGGAGGAGTGGGGAATCCAACCTGGTTCTCCAGATAAGAGTCCGCGCACTTAACCGCTACACCAAACTGTCTCTCGCAGAGATCAGCACCCATGGAGAAAAGTGCTGCTTCAGAGGGTGGACACTGTGGAGTTACACCTTGCATAGGACCCTCCCCTCCCCTCTCCAATCCCACCCTCCCTGGACTCCAGCCCCCAATATCCAGTGACTTCCCAATCCGGAGTTGGCAACCCTAACCTGAAGAATGACAGCTCTAACAACTCCTTACCTGAACACGTCGTTACCTGAAGAGTGTCTCTGTTGCACTCTGCGGTGCAGTAGGAAAGAGCAAGAGTTCAGTAGCACCCTAAAGACGTACAGAATTTGTGGCCGGCTGGAATCTTTCACGATCTCTCTGCAGTGCAGGCAGGAAAGGGGTTCTTCCAGAAGAAAGAGCTGGGTCTCCTTTTAGCCAGTTAAGGCCATGCAGAACGCAGGTTCTTTGAAGCAAGCATTCCTTGTCAAGTCCCCTGAGTCGTCTCCATACGTTGGAGTGGTCCCCTCCTGTCCATATTTAGGGAAGTAATGTTTGCTCCAGGGTTGGCCGGCAGTTGCTAGAGAACATGGTTGGTTTGTTTCCCCAGTCAAGACTGGACTTGCCCGGTGATCAAGGAGGCCCATAATTTAATCTGAGGAATGCTTAGGGTTGAGGTGGCACCCTATCCAAACCCTTTCGGATGAGGATAACTGCCTTTCCATGCTCCGTGCCGCGTTCAGGAGAAGGCTGGTCGGAGAGCTAGGGTTGCCAAGTCCAATGCAAGAAATATCTGGGGACTTTGGGGGTGGAGCCAGGAGAAAGGTTGTGACAAGCATGATTGAACTCCAAAGGGCCAGCGCATTTCAAGGACCGCACACCTTTTAAATGCCTTCCCTGCATAGGAAATAATGAAGGATAGGGGCACCTTCTTTGGAAGCTCATGGAATTGGACCCCCTGGTCCAATCCTTTTGAAACTTGGGGGTTATTTTGGGGGGAGGCACTGGATGCAATACTGAAAATTTGGTGCCTCTACCTAAAAAAAGAGCACCCCCCCCCCCCGAGCTCCAGATATCCGTGGATCAATTCTCCATTATTTCCTATGGGAATAAGTCTCCATAGGGAATAAGAGAGTTCTCAGCGGACATTTCCCTCCCCCTCCCCCCGCTTTCCGATGACCTTGAAGTGGGGGCAGGGCCTCCAAACTGGGGGATCCCCTGCCCCCACCTGGGGATTCCAGCGACACAAAGAGTAACGTGGAACGGAAAAGAGAAAACGAGCCCTAAGGTGTCCACGAAAGACCAGCCTCAGTTATGAAAATATAAAGTTTATCAAACGGTTTCAGCAAAAGTGCAAACAATCACCCGGAAACCTAATGTCCTTTCAATTCATAGTGGAAGTTCATAGTCTTTATGGCGGAGATCCGGGAAAGAAGTTGGCAAAGCCGTGAATGGAGAGTCCGACGCTCCAGAAGTTTCTTTCAACACAAGCCAGTGTAGGGGCAATTGGCAGCCCAGCACGAGAACACAACAGGGAGGTGCGTATTGCCCTGTTTCATCGAAGGCTTTTACAAGCTTCAAAATACATTCAAACATTTACAAGAGGCACAAAGCTCAAATATTCTGCAGAGTACAAACGGCAAATACTCTTCGGATGCTACGCTTTTACCCAGTTAAGGCCCCGCAGAACGCAGGTTCTTTGAAGCAAGCGTTCACTGTCAAGTCCCCCGAGTCGTCGCCATACGTTGGAGTGTCGCCAATGGTTGGACCAGAGCCCCGCCCTTTCCCAGATCCACCCCAAAGTCTCCAGGTCTTTTCCAACACAGACCAGGCAACCCTAGTCTCCAACGGGCTGCCCTTTCCCAGTGCTTGCCAACTGCCCCTCCAGTCTTTGTATCCTCCTCCCTCCCCTTCTCTCCTGCACTCAAGCTTCCTCTGCATGTGGTTGGTTCCGCCCCTTGTGGCAGCCATTTTGTGGCCTGCACCCACCATCTTGTGTCCAAATCCAGCCCTTCTGCAGTAGAAGAATTAGTGGGGGATGTAAGCATCCATAGGATCGTTGAGCTTTGCACACCTTTCCTTAGGTCTTTGATGAGAAAACTCCGGAGCAAGGCTACCAGCAGACCAAGAGAAAAAGGTCCTGTCCCTTTAACAGAAGCTTCTAGGGTTGCCAATCCCCAGGTGGGGGCAGGGGATCCCCTGGTTTGGAGGCCCTCCCCCAGCTTCAGGGTCATCAGAAAGTGGGGGCAGGGGAGGGAAATGTCTACTGGGCACTCCATTATTCCAATTCCCATAGGGTATAATGGAGAATTGATCTGTAGGTATCTGAGGCTCTGGGGGGGGGGTGTTTTTTTAGGCAGAAGCACCACATTTCCAGCATAGCATCTGATGGCTCTCCTCAAAACGCCCTCCAAGTTTCAAGAAGACTGGACCAGGGGGTCCAATTCTATGAGCCCCAGAAGAAGGTACCCCTATCCTTTATTATTTCCAATGGAGGGAAGGCATTTAAAAGGCGTGCAGTCTTTTTAAATGTGACAGCCAGAACTCCCTTCGGAGTTCAATTATGTTTTTCACACCCTTGCTTCTGGTTCCACCCCCAAAGTCTCCTGGCAACACCCCCAAAGTCTCTGCTCCACCCCAAAGTCTCCTGGCTCCACCCCCAAAGTCTAGGCTCCACCCCCAAAGTCCCTAGATATTTCTTGAATTGGACCTGGCAACCCTAAACAGATTCAGGGCGATGACGTCAATTACCTCCCTGTTTCAGTTGCCCCTTTCCACACATGGACCCTCCATTACAGAGATGGGGCATTTTCTTCCAGGCTTGTTGGCAACCCTGCTTTGGAGGAGCAGGACCTGGGAGGGCAGCAGATTTAGAGAGGAGCCCACTGAGAAAAGAATGAAAGAAGCTGCTCTGAGAGAAAAAAGGAGCCGGTCTTCTTGCATTATGCTGAATGGGTCAGTGGAATGCATGGACCTTTAAAAGCCCCGGAGGCCTTCGGTTTGATAGGACACACCTGCCGGGAGCTTTTTGAGCCATTCCTGCCCATATAACGCTGAAGCCACATGCCTGGGGGTTGTTCAGCCAGCAGAAGAACTGGAGCTGATTCACTAGAGGCGGAGTGGAAGCCGTCAGGGTGGCCGTTTTAGAAGTAACAGCAGCTGAGGGGGACCGGCCTCTTTTTTGTTCCCAGGTGTGGTTGAGCATCGCAGGTGTGTTCTTGGGTCTAGAGCAGTGGTCCTCAACCTTTTTGGCATCAAAGACCAGTTTTGTGTGGAAGACAGTTTTTTCAGGGACCGGGGAGGGGGGGGGGATAGTTTCGGGATGACACAGTTGTGCACTTTATTTTTATTAGTCTGATGTAATGGTTAAGCGCGTGGACACTTATCTGGGAGAACCGGGTTTGATTCCCCACTCCTCCACTTGCATCTGCTGGAATGGCCTTGGGTCAGCCAGAGCTCTCTTATCTGGGAGAACCGGGTTTGATTCCCCACTCCTCCACTTGCAGCTGCTGGAATGGCCTTGGGTCAGCCATAGCTCTCTTATCTGGGAGAACCGGGTTTGATTCCCCACTCCTCCACTTGCCGCTGCTGGAATGGTCTTGGGTCAGCCATAGCCCTCTTATCTTGGAGAATCGGGTTTCATTCCCCACTCCTCCACTTGCACCTGCTGGAATGGCCTTGGGTCAGCCATAGCTCTCTTATCTGGGAGAACCGGGTTTGATTCCCCACTCCTCCACTTGCAGCTGCTGGAATGGCCTTGGGCCAGCCAGAGCTCTCTTATCTGGGAGAACCGGGTTTGATTCCCCACTCCTCCACTTGCATCTGCTGGAATGGCCTTGGGCCAGCCCTAGCTCTCTCAGAGGTTGTCCTTGAAAGGGCAGCTTCTGGGAGAGCTCTCTCAGCCCCACCCACCTCACAGGGTGTCTGTTGGGGGTCGGGGAAGAGAAAGGAGACCGTGAGCCCCTGTGAGACGCTGAGATTTGGAGCAGAGGGCGGGATATACATCCAATGTCATTGTCTTATTATTATTATTACTACATTGTAATATATAATGAAATAATTATACAACTCAAGGCCAGATTGCTAACAGGCCATGGACCAGTATTGGCCACGGCCTGGGGGTTGGGGACTGCTGGTCTGGAGCATCTCTGTAAACAGGTGCTTCTTGCCCGGAGGTAATATGTTTCTTGCTTTCGATTAAAGAGTGGGGTGTTCTAAAAAGCGTGGGGAAGCTGGCTGACTCAGGTAGTGCTGGAATGATGAGTGGCTGTCGCTAGGGCATTGTAAGGGGAGATAGGGTTGCCAACTCTGGCTGGGAAATTCCTGGAGATTGGGGGGCGACTTGAGGAAGGGAGGGAACTCATCTGTGCTGGGAGGCTACAGAGACCTCCCTTTGAAAGAGCTGTTTTCTCAAGGTGGACTAATCTCTGCAGTCTGATAGATCAGTTGTAATTCTGAGAGATCTCCAGGCCCTATCTGGAGGTTGGGAACCCGGGAGGGGGAGAGAGAGAGCAGGAAACAAAAAGAGCCAGGCCAAGGGTCCATCTAGTTTGATGTTTGCAGTGGCCAATAGGGTTGCCAGGTCTGTGCTGGAAAATAACTGGAGACTTTGGGGGTGGAGCAGGGAGAGGGCGGGGTTAGGGAAGGGGAGGGGCCTCAGCATGGTGCAGTGCAATAGAGTCCACCCTTCCAAGCAGCCATTTTCTCCAGGAGAGCTGGAGATCGGATGTAAAAACGGAAGATCTCCAGGCCCCACCTGGAGGTTGGCAACCCTAGTCCTTCCAGGGAGTCCACAAGCAGGGGGTGAAGATAGCTAACCCCCCCCCCCGCTTTGCTGTCTGCTTTCCCCTCATTTGGTGTTCTGTGGTAGAGTGCCTTAGAACATGGAGGCTCTGTTTAGCTGTTATGGTGGTAAATAGTTGTTGCTAAGCTGTGAACTCTTTTTGTGCAAGAGTGATGATGATGAAGAAGAAGAAATTGGATTTATATCCTGCCTTCCACTCCGAAGAGTCTCAGAGCGGCTCACAATCTCCTTTATCTCCCTCCCCCACAGCAGACACCCTGTGAGGTACCCTATGGGAATCGGTCTCCATAGGGAATAATGGAGTGCCCAGCAGACATTTCCCTCCTCTCCTCTTTTTGATGACCCTGAGGCAAGGGAAGGGCCTCCAAACCAGGAGATCCCCTGCCCCCACCTGGGGATTGGCAACCTGGGGGAGGGGGTTGCAGGCATAAAATGGCTGTCATTGAATGACTCACAAAATGGTCAGGGAGGGACGGTGGCTTAGCGGTAGAGCATCTGCTTGGTAAGCAGAAGGTCCCAGGTTCAATCCCCGGCATCTCCAACTAAAAGGGTCCAGGCAAATAAGCGTGAAAAACCTCAGCTTGAGACCCTGGAGAGCCGCTGCCAGTCTGAGAAGACAATACTGACTTTGATGGACCCAGGGACTGATTCAATATAAGGCAGCTTCATAGGTTCATTTGTTCTGAGGAGGGATGGTGGCTCAGTGGTAGAGCATCTGCTTGGTAAGCAGAAGGTCCCAGGTTCAATCCCTGGCATCTCCAAAAAAGGGTCCAGGCAAATAGGTGTGAAAAACCTCAGCTGGAGAGCCTGGAGAACCGCTGCCAGTCTGAGTAGACAATACTGACTCTAATGGACCCAGGAGGGTCTGATTCAATATAAGGCAGCTTCATATGTTCATATGCTTCAACTTATCCTCCATCTCACAGGGAAGATGGCAGCTGCCGCCCAAGCGATGTCTTCAAAATCTGCACAAGCGATCAGATCCCCAGTGGCCAATCAGAAGCCTGGTTGTTCCAAAGCCCCATTTGGCTTTGCCCACTTTCTAAAAACCCTTGGCGGACCCCAGGAAGGGTGTCAGTGGGTGCATGGTGCCCAGGGGCACCACATTGGGACCCCCAGCATCGATGTACGTGCTACTGCGGAATGACTTGGCTGTAGTCACCTGGGGAGGGAGGCCTTGATCATGGGGAAAAGCTTGCTGTATGTCAGCGGCAGTGGTAGAGAAAGAGAGGTGCTTGAAGAACAGTGTACGTCCTAATAGTGCTTTAACGGGTGGCATGAAAACTGATAGAACTATGGATAGTGTTAGAATCACAGAGCCGGAGGGGACCTCCAGGGTCATCTAGTCCAACCCCCTGCACAATGCAGGAAACTCAGAAACACCCCCCTAAATCCACAGGATCCTAATTGCTCTCAGATGGCCGTCTAGCCTCTGTTTAAAAACCTCTAAGGAAGGAGAGCCCACCACCTCCCAAGGAGGAAGCCTGTTCCGTTGAAGAACCGCTCTAACTATCAGGAAGGTCTTCTTAATGTTGAGCCGAGGACTCTTCTGATTTAATTTCAACCCATTGGTTCTGGTCCTACCTATTTTCCAGCACAGAGGCAAAGGAAGTTTCTTCATGGGAGGAATAGTTCTCTGCAATGAGAAGGGGTGATGCCCAGCATTGTGGGTAGCTTTTTAAAAGACCAATCTTGTTTTGAGCTGTTTTGTCTCAAAAGTGGAACTTCCATGTCCAGGAGCAGTTGATCTCTGACAGCTGTTTCCTTCATGCCCATGATCTCCCAGAGGCATTGGACTGGCTACTGTGGGCAACGGAATGTCTGCTAGAAGGCCTTGGTCTGATCTAGCAGGGAAGTCCTTATCTTATGGGGTATCTCAGGAACACTAAATGTTCTTCTGCATCTGGACCAATATGGAGATCTAGAATCATAGACTCATAGAGTTGGAAGGGACCTCTAGGGTCATCTAGTCCACCCCCCTGCACAATGCAGGAAACTCACAAACACCTCCCCCTAAATTCACAGGATCCTCACTGCTGTCAGATGGCCATCTAGCCTCTGTTTAAAAACCTCCAAGGAAGGAGAGCCCACCACCTCCCGAGAAAGCCTGTTCCACTGAGGAATCGCTCTAATGGTCAGGAAGTTCTTCCTAAAGTTGAGCCGGAAACTCTCTTGATTTAGTTTCAACCCATTGGTTCTGTTCTGGTCCTACCTTCCAGGGCCACAGAAAACAATTCCACACCATCCTCTATAGGACAACCTTTCAAGTACTTGAAGATGGTGATCCTATCACCTCTCAGCCGCCTCCTCTCCAGGCTAAACATCCCCAGCTCCTTCAATCTTTCCTCATAGACTGGTCTCCAGACCCCTCACCATCTTTGTCACCCTCCTCTGGACCCGTTCTACTGCTGAAACAGAGTGGATCTCTTTGCAACCACTAGCTCAGGGATGTCAAACATGCAGCCCAGGGGCTGAATCAGGCCCCCAAGCAACTGGTTCTTGCCTGCTTCCTTCTCCCTCTCTCTTGCTTCCTTTGGCATCTCAACTTGCTTTGCAAGGCTTGCTCAATCGGACAGGATGTACAGAGCAAAACCTCGATTTTCTCCATTGGCTGAGTCTCCTCCCCCTCCTGGTCCCCTGAGAAAGAGCCAGAGCTTCCTTTGCCCAGTTCCTGTATCCCATGGGAGAAATACAAAGAAAGCACCTTTTAAGAAAAACAAGTGCTTATGTTTTAAGTTAAAAACAATTCTTTAGTCGTGTTTGTGTCCTTTAAAAAGTTGATATTTCTGGTGCTACCGAATCTTAAATAGGTACACACATGGCCCAGCCTGCCACTTCTCAGCGTGGCCCAAAAAGGTCTCATTTATGTCAGATCCAACCCTCATAACAAATGAGTTTGACGCCCGTACTCTAGCTGCTGTCCTAAACGAAGGGTGGGATCGGAGGGACCGAGTATGCATCAAATGGAAAGGCCTCTCTTAAAGTAACTCCCCTCTTGTCTTTTCCCATCTGTGCTATAGAAACAGAGACTCCGTTAGCTGTAATATTTGTATTTAAAAAAAAAAAAGACATGAAGGATGAAATTGCCGTTTCGGTGTTCTTCATCTTGCGACTCGTGAAGAAGCATGGCCAGCTGAGCAAACCCCAAACGGAGAAGTTTGCATCCAAGTTGATGATGATTTTGTTTGAGAAGTACAAGGACCACTGGTACCTGGACAATCCCTCCCGAGGGCAAGGCTTCAGGTAGACGTCATGCAAACCTGCCCCTCTGCAAATTGGGGACTTGTGGGTTGCTCGTTATGGCAGGCCGGCCAACTGGATTTGTTTTAGAGGGGTGGACCCTTAACTGTAACTTAACTGTAAGCAGCACCGTGGCGCAGAGTGGTAAAGCTGCAGTACTGCAGTCGAAGCTCTGCTCATGACCTGAGTTCGATCCCAGCGGCAGCTGGGTTCAGGTTGACGTCAATGTGGCAGATGAGGTTCGATGTGGCCAAGTGCAAAGTAATGCACATTGGGGCCAAGAATCCCAGCTACAAATACAAGTTGATGGGGTGTGAACTGGCAGAGACTGACCAAGAGAGAGATCTTGGGGTCGTGGTAGATAACTCACTGAAAATGTCAAGACAGTGTGCGATTGCAATAAAAAAGGCCAATGCCATGCTGGGAATTATTAGGAAGGGAATTGAAAACAAATCAGCCAGTATCATAATGCCCCTGTATAAATCGATGGTGGGGTCTCATTTGGAATACTGTGTGCAATTCTGGTCACTGCACCTGAAAAAGGATATTATAGCATTGGAAAAAGTGCAGAAAAGGGCAACTAGAATGATTAAAGGTTTGGAATACTTTCCCTATGAAGAAAGGTTAAAACGCTTGGGGCTCTTTAGCTTGGAGAAACATCGACTGCGGGGTGATATGATAGAGGTTTACAAGATTATGCATGGGATGGAGAAAGTAGAGAAAGAAGTACTTTTTTCTCCCTTTCTCACAATACAAGAACTCGTGGGCATTCGATGAAATTGATGAGCAGTTGGGTTAAAACAGATAAAAGGAAGTACTTCTTCACCCAAAGGGTGATTAACATGTGGAATTCACTGCCATAGGAGCGGCGGCCACAAGTATAGCACCTTCAAGAGGGGTTTAGATAAAAATATGGAACAGAGGTCCATCAGTGGCTATTAGCCACAGTGTGTGTGTGTGTGTGTATATATATATATATATTTTGACCACTGTGTGACACAGAGTGTTGGACTGGATAACTTTAGGGATAAATTGATTTTGCTGTAAACAGGTGGTACAGTCTTGGTTTGTCACATGAAGATTTATGGCCTCCCTTGGCAAACACTTGCCCATCTTTATCCTTTGTGAAACCTTAATTGTCCACCTAGTAGTCGAAAAGGGACAGAAGCGCAGCCAAAGCAATTCGAACTCCATGACGTAGGCATTTTGGGTAGGGCCCTGAGGCAATATTCTCCCCACCTTCAAGGTGTTGGTATTGACCTTTAAAGCCCTCTATGGTCAGGGGCCTGTCTATCTGCAGGCCTGTGTTTCTCCACACATTCCCCAGAGAGCACTGCGTTGAGGGACAACAAATCTATTGTCCATCCCTGGACCAAAGGAAGCTAGGTTGTGTTTGACGCGAGCTAGGGCCTTCTCGGTGGCAGCACCAGAATTGTGGAATGCTCTCCCGGAGGCCATAAGAGCCCTGCGGGTTCTTTCTACTTTCCGCAGGGCCTGTAAGACCAAACTGTTCCGACAGGCCTTTGATATCTAACCGGGAGAGAACTGCCACCCCACGTCATTGTAGAGTTACTATGTGATCCCCATCAGAAAAAAAAGAACTCGCTCGTATTGCAGTGGTACAGCATCACGAAATGGTTTTAAATTGTAATTTATTAGTTTTAACTTGTCAATATGAATGTTGTCAGCCGCCCTGGGTCCGCTTACGGAGAGGGCGGGAGAGAAATTTATGCTAATAAATAAATAAACCCTTTCAGGGATGGTCACTGCAGCGCTGGCACAGATGGCGTAGACTGGTGTGGTAGGAGTCTAGTGACCTGCCCTCACGAAAGGGTTCTTGCTTCTGGTTTAAGTCACAGCTGCTCCTTTTGGGGGCGGGAGGAGAAGGCCTAGCTGGGGACAGGGTACCTGTTCTCTCTCCCCAGGTGTATCCGGATAAACAGGTTTCAGACGAGAGATCCCCTGCTGGAGAAGGCCTGCGTGGAGAGCAACGTGGATTTTAGTCGCCTGGGCCTGCCGAAGGAGCTGACCATCTGGGTGGATCCATTTGATGTGTGCTGCAGGTGAGAGCTCGGGAGAAGGTCCGGCTTTGTTACCCTGATCGGTACTCGAAGGGACTGAAAATGTTAGGGGGAACTGATGGTGAGGGAAGGGGGCCTCTTAGGGAAGAAGCATGGGACTCTAGCGCATAATTGACTGTATTTTGGACATGGCTTTTTTTTGAGCAAGAATGCAGTTCTGGCGGGCTTGGCATCAGGGGGTGTGGCCTAATATGCAAATAAATTGCTGCTGGGCTTTTCCTACCAAAATAGCCCTGATTCTAGTGTTCTAGAGGGTGCAATCTACTGGCTTTTCTGCATGTCTTTTGTTGCTGCCTGTTCTGACCCCATCCTGGTCCAGTTTATCTCTTGATTTCCATATGTATTTTTTTGTGTCCTTAGTTCTTGTCTCTCCCACCCCCTCTTGTGTGTGTGTGTGGAGACCACTTTTACTCTGGTCTTTTCCTGGAAGACAGTTTTGAGTTGCCTTTTTCCTTGTGCATAATGTTTTTCTTGGCTTTCTTTGTCCTACCCACCTCCAGCTCGAGGACCAGATCTACATTTTTCTTTTTTGGGGGGGGAATTAAAAAAGACACCCCTATATGGACCCATTCTATCTTATGGGTCCATATAGGAGAGCCAGTTTGGTGTAGTGGTTAAGTGTGCCGACTCTTATCTGGGAGAACCGGGTTTGATTCCCCACTCCTCCACTTGCAGCTGCTGGAATGGCCTTGGGTCAGCCATAGCTCTGGCAGAGCTGTCCTTGTGAGAGCCAGTATGGGGTAGTGGTTAAGTGTGCAGACTCTTATCTGGAAGAACCAGGTTTGATTCCCCACTCCTCCACTTGCAGCTGCTGCAATGGTCTTGGGTCAGCCATAGCTCTTGCAGAGCTGTCCTTGTGAGAGCCAGTCTGGTGTGGTGGTGAAGTGTGCAGACTCTTATCTGGGAGAACCGGGTTTGATTCCCCACTCCTCCACTTGCAGCTGCTGGAATGACCTTGGGTCAGCCCTAGCTCTGGCAGAGGTTGTTCTTGAAAGGGCAGCTGCTGTGAGAGCTCTCTGCAGCCCCACCCACCTCACAGGGTGTCTGTTGTGGGGGAGGAAGGGAAAGGATATTGTGAGCCACTCTGAGACTCTTCGGAGTGGAGGGCGGGATATAAATCCAATATCTTCATCCACTTCACAGGGTGTCTGTTGTGGGGGAGGAAGGGAAAGGAGATTGTGAGCCACTCTGAGACTCTTCGGAGTGGAGGGCGGGATATAAATCCAATATCTTCATCAACCTCACAGGGTGTCTGTTGTGGGGGAGGAAGGGAAAGGAGATTGTGAGCCGCTCTGAGACTCTTTGGAGTGGAGGGCGGGATATAAATCCAATATCTTCATCTACCTCACAGGGTGTCTGTTGTGGGGGAGGAAGGGAAAGGAGATTGTGAGCCGCTCTGAGACTCTTCGGAGTGGAGGGCGGGATATAAATCCAATATCTTCTTCTGCTTCTTCTTATGGGCCCATAGAATAGCATGGACTCCATACCTAATTTGGCCCCCCCTCTGGCAGCGTCTGGGGCAAGTACCCTCTCTGCCCCCACTCCCAGAACTGGCCCTGTCCAGCCCAGTTTTTGACTTTTGAACTTCAGCACATTGTCAAGCCGCTCCCTTTCCTTCCCCTCCACCAAGAAGACGAGAGGTTTTATTTTTTAAAAAAGGAACTGAAATATTAATAAATCAATATACTGTTGCAATCAGGGCTTTTTTTGAGCAGGAATGCACAGGAACACAGTTCCGGCTGACTTGGCATCAGGGGGTGTGTCCTAATATGCAAATTAGACCATGTTGGACTTTTTTGTAGAAAAACTCCAACAAGAACTAATTTGCATTTTATGTGAAACATTGGCAACATTGGCCTAATATGCAAATAAGTTTCTGTTGGGCTTTTTCTACAAATAAAACCCCGGTAATGGTAAGTTAAGCAAATTGTCTGAATTCCTAGCTTTAATTTTTTTAAAAAGGCAAATCTCTATCATCTTCCTGCATTGCCTTATATCTTTGCAAGGGAAGAGGATAGAGACATAAAAAAATAAAGCTGGGAATTCAGACAACCTGCCTAATGGTATATTGATATTTTAGTGCCTTTACCAGCCATAATATCAATATAAGCATGTGCAAAAACTAACTCCATCAAGGATAACAGCGCCCCTCCCTTGAAAATCCTGATTATTTAAGGCACATGTGGAAGAAAATAAACTTGCTCCACAATTGTGAAAATGTGAAGGGATGGCAGTTATTTTGAAGGACCATCTCCAGGGCTTGTTTTGAGCAGGAATGCAGTTCCAGCTGGTTTTGGGTCAGGGGTGTGTGGCCTAATATGCAAATGAGTTCCTGCTGGGCTTTTTCTATTTAAAAAGCCCTGACCATCTCCAAACTGATTTCAATACTTGTGAATCGACCACCAGGGTTCCGAATGGACCATAAGAGCTGATCTGCTCATGCACAAGTGATACAAAACAAGAAGCCTGTGCGAATGTTGCGGTTCTAGCACAGAGAGCAGATCAGCTACATTTGTGATGAATGTATGAACACATGAACATCTGAAGCTGCCTTATCCTGAATCAGACCCTGGGTCCATCAAAGTCAGTTTTGTCTACTCAGACTGGCAGCGGCTCTCCAGGGTCTCAAGCTGAGGTTTTCACACCTACTTGCCTGGACCCTTTTTAGTTGGAGATGCCGGGGATTGAACCTGGGACCTTCTGCTTACCAAACAGATGCTCTACCACTGAGCCACCGTCCCTCCACAAGATGAACATATATATATATGAACATCTGAAGCTGCCTTATCCTGAATCAGAACCTGGGTCCATCAAAGTCAGTCTTGTCTACTCAGACTGGCTCTCCAGGGTTTCAAGCTGAGGTTTTCCATGCCTACTTGCCTGGACCCTTTTTAGTTGGAGATGCCGGGGATTGAACCTGGGACCTTCTGCTTACCAAGCAGATGCTCTACCACTGAGCCACCGTCCCTCCTTTAAAACCAGGTTCAAATGAACATATATGAACAAATGAAGCTGCCTTATACTAAAGCAGAACCTGGGTCCATCAAAGTCAGTATTGTCTACTCAGGCAGCGGCTCTCCAGGGTCTCAAGCTGAGATTTTCCATGCCTATTTGCCTGGACCCTTTTTAGTTGGAGATGCCGGGGATTGAACCTGGGATCTTCTGCGTACCAAGCAGATGCTCTACCACTGAGCCACCATCCCTCCCTTTGCTTTAGCCTGAATATCCACAGCTGGCCGAATGCATTCCTTTTCCCTAGATACGGCGAGAAGAACCCTCCTTTCACAGTTGCCCACTTTGATGCCAAGGAAGAGGATCAGGATCTCTCACAACGCATCAGCCAGGCTGTGGACAAGGCGCTGACCTCCGACTACCACTCCGGCATGTCCTCTGATGAGGAGATCTGCACGACAGAGCCCAAAAGCATCCCTACAGTCAGCAACCCAAACAGTGTCTATCAGGTGAGACAGGCTGGGAGCTTTGGCTGTGGGGTTTCCAGGTGGGCTGTTCTGGGGAAGGGTGGGGCAGTTGGGCCTTGTGGATTCTCTTAAGAACATAAGAGAAGCCATGTTAGATCAGGCCAATGGCCCATCCAGTCCAACACTCTGTGTCACACAGTGGCCAAAAAACCCCAGATGCCATCAGGAGGTCCATCAGTGCTACCAGGACACTAGAAGTCCTCACACAGTTGCCCCTCCGAAGCACTAAGAATACAGAGCATCACTTGCCCCAGACAGAGAGTTCCAACAATACGTTGTGGCTAATAGCCACTGATGGTCCTCTGCTTCATATGACCTCTTCCTTCTCTCACATCTCCTGGTGCTGCTGCTAGGAGTGACATGGTACCATGTATGGACCAGGACAAAAGTTTCCATTTCCTGTCCTGGTGGTTTATGGTTTATGGCAGAATTCTCCAAGGCATCCATCAGTACTTCTGCAGAAGGCGGGTGGGTTTTCCACTGCAGTAGCAGCTACAATCACTGTAAGATCAGGTGTTTTCCTTAGTTATTGTGGGCTTCTATTTTCCCATCAGGCTTTTATTCTTTTTATTCTCCCTTCCCCTTTTACCTCTCTCCCACTGAGCTTTCCTTCATTTCTTTTAATTCCCCTTATGTGAATCCTTTGCAAAAGGGAGGTACTTGGTTTAGCTCCACCTCCCATGGCAGCCATTTTGAGTTTAGCTCCACCTCATGTGGCAGTCATGTTGGTTTTGGTGGCCATTTTGGTTTGGGTGCTTTCTCCTATGGCAGCCATTTTGGGGTGGCATTTACTGCACCTTCTCAAAATGCTGAAGGCGTCTTCAGGCTCAAAGTTTGGGATGCCCTGATTTTAGGAATATATATTATTGTATTACCTTCTACCTTGAAATGAACATGGATGACCCAATAGGGAAGGCCTTGGTCGAATGCAGGGGGCACAGGAGAATAAAGGCCTTCAGCAGGTTCAGACAAGCCGTTGCAAGTGCATGGATAGTTGCTTTTACCCAATTGACTTGGGGTTAACCACTGAACCAAGGATAACAAAATCCTTGCTGGGGGTGCAGTGCATAGAGAGATCTGCTTAACCCAGGGGTGGCCAAACTTGCTATATGTAAGAGCCACATAGAATAAACATGAGATGTTTGAGAGCAGCAAGACATGAATGTCAGGTGTCTGAGAGCCACAGGGAAGAAAGGAAGGAAAGAAAAAGATAGGGAGCGGAAGGTAGAAAGAAAGCAACTTTAAATGCATTCCCAAGCTGCTAATTGTTGGAAGCCGCCCTGAGCCATTCGTGGGAAGGGCGGGATATAAATCCCAAATAAATAAATAAATAAATAAATAAAAATTGTCTTGGAGAAGTGATTTAAAGAGAGAAGTGCCTGGACTAAATGTGATTCCCTCCAAAGTTTTACAAGGGAGATATCATCGAGTCCCTTTAGGTGACATATTCCCGACTGAATTCAGCCTATATTGCTTGATTGTTCCTCTTGTCATAATCTCCATAAAGATTTATTTTGCAAGCGTTCTTTCTCCCCAGATTTGTCTATTCTGCCACCCTGTTATTATTTATTGAACGATACTGAGGGGGGAGGTTAGCGAGGCTGTGGCAGAATTTTTGGCTGACGTCCTCAAATTTAAATCTGACCGTGCATGAATGCATCTGTAAGCTCGATTTCATTTTGATTGTATCTCCAATGTTTAAATTTTTATATTCTGTGCATTTTTATTTGCAACTGTTAAGCCGTGAAAGGTTTGGTATGGTATGGAGAGAAGTGCCTTCTCCAAGGCAGCTGGTTGGGCGGTGGAGGCGTTGAAAGCCGCACAATGTGCGTGAAAGAACCAGCTGTGGCTCCTGAGCCACAGTTTTGGCCACCCCTGGCTTAACCCCTTTGAGTTCTCACGTTGTGCCACGTGGCGGTGTTTATATTTCCCACTGTTTCTCTGGTATCAGTGCAGTGACTATTGCAAGCAGCCGTTCCACCTTTGGGCCCAGTATTCTCGGCGGAAAGCATACGGCGCAGATGGTCTCTCTCAGCACCCTCTCAGCGCATACTACCTCCAGTACAAGATGTGCAAGCCCCATCGGCCACCAGCAGCTTTCCCTGGCCCCCGCGTGGACCGATACCACTGGGTCAACGCCAACCGATAGAGCAGCGGGTGTGGCTCTCTGCCGTGGTCTGGGCGCTGAGGGAGAAGGCGCCGCCTCCGGTTGACGTCTGGAGGAATCCGGAGCCCTTGACCAGCGAAAAGCCTCTGAAAAGCACTTAATGGAATTCTTCTCTTCCTGTCTCCCGGGTCTTTTTTTTATTTCTTTGTGTTTGTAACTCTTTTTATAATATGCATTTTGGGGTGAAACATGTTTTAATTAGACCATATTTAATGTATTTTTTTAATGGCAAGACTGAAAACGGAGCTGCGTTGAAAGGCACTTGTGGAAAGGTGAAAAGGAAATCCAGTTACTAATAAACTGAAATGTGTTTTTAAAAGCGGCGTGTGGTGCGTCTGCGTTGGAGAACGGGAGAGGAAAGACTGAGTGGGGCATGAGGAGGGGCCGCGGCTCAGTGGCAGAGCCTCTGCTTGGCATGCAGAAGGCCCCAGGTTCGATTCCTAGCATCTCCTGTTGAAAGGACCAGGCAGGAGGGGATGGGAAGATCTCTGCTTGAGACCCCGGAGAACTGATGCCAGTCTGAGCAGCCCAGGAGCGTCGAACTCATTTGTTATGAGGGCCGGATCTGGCATCAATGAGATCTTGTTGGGCCGGGCCATGTTGGGCTGGGCTGTATGTGTACCTATTTAGGATTAGGTAACAGAGATAATAAACTTTATAAAGGACACAGATAAACACAATTAAAGATTTTTTTTTAAAAAAAACTTAAAACTAAAACATGCTTAAAACATTAGCACTCATTGGTCTTAAAGATACTTTCTTTGTATTTCTCCCATGGGATTCAGGGAACTGGGCAAAGGAAGCTCTGGCTCTTTCTTTCCTTCCCCAGGGGGCCAGGAGGGGGAGGAGTCTCAGCCAATAGAAGGAAGAGAGGCTTGGCTCAGTAGCTCTGCTGTGCAATTGAGAGAGCCTGGAAAAAACAAGCTCTGCCTCCCCCCCCACCCCTTCCTCCCCAAGGGAGGAGCCTCAGCCAATGGAGAAACTAGAGGTTTTGCTCTGTAGCTCCTGTGTGATTGAGCAAGCCTGGCAAAGCAGGCTGTGATGCAGAAGGAAGCAAGAGAGAGGGAGAAGGAAGCTGATGACAGCCAATTGCTTGACAGGAGCCCTCTGAAGGCCTGATTTGGCCCCCGGGCCGTATGTTTGACACCCTTGGAGTAGACAATACTGACTTTGATGCACTGAGGATTTGGGTCAGTATGAGGCAGCTTCATGTGTGTATTTAAGGTGGAGTGTCAGGACTGCCTCCCTTTCCTACGGCAGAGAAGGAGACGCCAAATAGATCTTGCCCAACAAGGTTTGCCCTTCACCCAAGGGAACCAGTAGGGTGTAGGGGCTAAAGTGTTGAACTAGGACCTGGGAGACCCAGTTTCAAATCCCCGCTCCTCCATAGAAATTTGCTAGAGGAACGGGTGGCAGTAACAGTCTCTTGGCCTAACCTACCTCGCAAGGTTGTTGTGAGGATAAATGGAGGAGAGGCAAATGAAGGAAACCACTTTGGGTCCCGTTGGAGACAACTGGAGTATGAATAAAGTAATGTGAGATGGTCCAGGCGGGCAGTTGCTGCCTTCAGGAGGGGAGGTCTTGGCTTCAGGAGGGGAGCTATCTATGCTGCCTTCAGGAGGGGAGGTCTTGGCATTGATACAGTGCTTTGATGTGGATGGCCAGGCTAGCCCAATCTCATTGGATCTCAGAGACTTAGCAGAGTTCGCTTTGGTTAGCACTTGGATGGGAGACCACCAAGAAAGTCCAGGGTTGCTTTGAAGAGGCAGGCAAGGGCAAACCACCTGGCAAAACATTGACTGAGGGGTGACATGATAGAGGTTTACAAGATTATGCATGGGAAAGAGAAGGTAGAGAAAGAAGTCCTTTTCTCCCTTTCTCACAATACAGAACTTGTGGGCACTCAATGAAATTGCTGAGCAGTTGGGTTAGGACGGAGAAAAGGAAGTACTTCTTCACCCAAAGGGTGATTAACATGTGGAATTCACTGCCACAGGAGGTGGTGGCAGCTACAAGCATAGACAGCTTCAACAGGGGATTGGATAAACATCTGGAGCAGAGGTCCATCAGTGGCTATTAGCCACAGGGTATAGATGGAACTGTCTGGGTCAGTGATGCTCTGTATTCTTGGTGCTTGGGGGGGCACAGTGGGAGGGCTTCTAGTGTCCTGGCCACACTGATGGACCTCCTGATGGCACTTGGGTTTTTTTGGCCACTGTGTGTCACCAAGTGTTGGAGTGGATGGGCCATTGGCCTGATCCAACATGGCTTCTCTTATGTTCTTATGTGACACACAGTGTTGGACTGGATATGCCATTGGCCTGATCCAACACGGCTTCTCTTCTGTTCTTATGTAACGCAGAGTGTTGGACTGGAGGGGCCACTGGCCTGATCCAACATGGCTTCTCTTCTGTTCTTATGTGACACAGAGTGTTGGATTGGATGGGCCATTGGCCTGATCCAACATGGCTTCTCTTCTGTTCTTATGTAACACAGAGTGTTGGACTGGATGGGCCATTGGCCTGATCCAACAGGGCTTCTCTTCTGTTCTTATGTAACACAGAGTGTTGGACTGGAGGGGCCACTGGCCTGATCCAACATGGCTTCTCTTATGTTCTTATGTGACACAGAGTGTTGGATTGGAGGGGCCACTGGCCTGATCCAACAGGGCTTCTCTTCTGTTCTTATGTGACACAGAGTGTTGGACTGGAGGGGCCACTGGCCTGATCCAACAGGGCTTCTCTTCTGTTCTTATGTGACACAGAGTGTTGGACTGGAGGGGCCACTGGCCTGATCCAACAGGGCTTCTCTTCTGTTCTTATGTGACACAGAGTGTTGGACTGGAGGGGCCACTGGCCTGATCCAACATGGCTTCTCTTATGTTCAACCCTCTGGAGTTGGCTAGACAGAGTGATTGGCCCCAGGTCCCTCAAAGAGCTTCATGGCAGAGAGATCTGAATCCGGGTCCCTCATTTCCTATCTATGAAGACAGCTTCAGAGGACAGTCATGCTGGTCTGCAGGGCAACAGCTAGATTGGAGCTCTTTTGAGACCAACAAGATTTTCGGGGTATGAGCTTTTGAGCGTCAAAACTCTCTTTTGGAATTGAAATCTGTTGAATACATTAAGCAAAGTGCAGCAGAACGAAAGAGCAGACATGTGTGTGCTTAGTTTTGAAAGAAAAGTTTACTAGCAAGTTAGGGAAGGGTTACATGGAAGAAAAATAACAAACTTTCTAGCTCTACATCTTTTTCTTTGTTTGCTCAAACGCGCATGGTGTGTGTGTGTGCACCAAAGGAAAGAAAGTTTTCTCCAAAGCTCCACCCCGGTGTACGTGCAGAATAGCATGTACCTTCTTCAATATATTGATTAGCATATAGCCAACCTTAAACTCATCTCATTAGGAATAATACCTCCCCTTTACTGGTGGAAAGATTTTACCTGACAGCTAGTAAATCCTATGCTAACTAACTAACATCAGCATGCAGAAACAACGATTTAACTCTTTTGTGACGGGAGAGGTAACGCTTGCAAAATCCCAGCAAGATCTCTGAACCCTTTTATCCCAGTCAGAAGGTGGGGTCTCCATTGTAGCTGACGAAGGGACCCGGGACTCTTTCGAACTCATATCCTGAAAGGCTTGTTGGTCTCTGTGAATAAATGTATTTTTCCTTAGGAGGTTTCAAATGAGCAAAGACATCCCTTTGAATTTTAAAAGGTTCCCTCCCCATCTCTGGGCAGAGAACAGGCAGGGAGGACGAAGTTAGCCAGTGGTTTTCCGGACTCACCTCAGCTACCTCTTAACAAATGATAATAAGTCTAGACAATGGGACGGTTAAACTCCACCCCCCCATCCAAGCAGAGAACAGGTACTTGGAGGAATTAAAGCTAGAAAGTCTTCAGGAAGTAACTTCTGGAGACATCAGGAAAAGTTTCCTTGACTGGGCCTGACTTGATCAGTGGGGAGGGGAAAAGACAAGTGATAAAACTCAGGGAAGTGAGGAAGAAGTGGTTTCTTTTTTTTTGGGGGGGGGGTGCCAAGTCCATCAGAGCGGACAGAACTCTTAACTGAGGCAGCCATTTGACCAAGTGCTCACCTGAAGAGTTGGAAAGAGCTTTAAGATAATGGCAACTCTGCAGAGATTTGGAACTCCCTAAACTCAAGAGCCTGTCCGGTATTTTACCATCTGATAGACACATATAGAGAGAGGGACACAGGAATTGCATTTTACCCATTTCTTTTGAATCCCTTGCTCAGTCTGGTGCTGTGCTAAAAGTATGCTTGTGGACATTTTCTTTTTAATAAATACTTTATAACTTTTGATGCTGGTTGTGGTTCTCTGCATCACATAGATCTCCACTGTCTTGGACATGCTAGCTGAAGGGAGAGGCTAAGGGGAACGAAGGCAGTGAGCAAGTGCCTATTCTTTCAAGGGCACGCGAGGCAGTAAACGGTCCCCTTGGCGACCAGACGCTGGGCCGTAGGAGACACAGAGGGCAAGGCCTCAGAACTTGGAAGAGAAGCTGGGAGTCCTGACCCTCCCAGTGGGCAGTTCCACACAAAGGTCGAGTGCTGCTGGTGGGTTTCCCAAGAGAGAAAGAAAAGCCTCCTCAGGTGCTGAGAAAAACCTTGGAGGGCAAGATTAGGGTTGCCAAGTCCAATTCAAGAAATATCTGGGGACTTTGGGGGTGGAGCCAGGATACTTTGGGGGTGGAGCCAGGAGACATTAGGGGTGGAGCCAGGAGCAAGGGTGTGACAAGCATAAATGAACTCCAAGGGAGTTCTGGCCCTCACATTTAAAGGGACGACACACCTTTTCAATGCCTTCCTTCCGTAGGAAATCATGAAGGATAGGGGCACCTTTTTGGGGGGGCTCATAGAATTGGACTCCCTGGTCCAATCTTTTTGAAACTTGGGGGGGGGGTATTTTGGGGAGAGGCACTAGATGCTATACTGAAAATTTGGTGCCTCTACCCCAAAAAACAGCCCCCCCAGAGCCCCAGATACCCGTGGATCGAGTCTCCATGATTTTCTATGAAAATAAATCTCCATAGGGAATAATAGAGTTCCCAGCAGACATTTCCCTCCCCTCCCCCGCTTTCTGACGACCCTGAAGCGGGGGGAGGGTCTCCAAACCGGGGGATCCCCTGCCCCCACCTGGGGGTTGGCAACCCTAGGCAAGATGGACTGTGGCCTGCAGGCCAGAGCGGGTCCGTTCTGCCACAGTCTCTGAGGGGCTATTGGCCTGAAACCAAATAGATCTTTTCAACAATTTCAGAGCGACCGCCAACTGGGACAGAATCCGCTCTTTACTAGGGAGCAGCAAATTAGACTGAATTCTCACTTTATTATTCCATAGCAAACCAGGCAGGGCGGGAAATCGTTTCCTCGATGCCGCATTAGCTGTGGGGAGTCTGACGACCCGACTTAGTAGCGGCTGTGCTCTGTATCGACTTGGATCTATAACTCTGCGAAGCGCTGCTTGAACCAGGCTGTGCGTAGTGAACTGGCTGTAACTATTCCTGGAGGGATTGAGGTGTAAAAGCCTTTCTTGGAAGGCTCCCCCACCACTCCCTGCATGCCCTGGTCTCTTGGCAAGTCCAAGGCTAATGTAAAGCTCCTTATTTAAATCAACACAAAGCCCCAGCCGCTTCCTTGGCAGGCTGCTGAGGTATAAATTCTGCTGTCCTGACACAACGCGAGAGACGTTTAGCAGATTCCAATGGAAGCAATAACAAATGCATTAAAATGGGGCCTGGCGTGCCGAGGGGGCCGGCTGTGCGAATGGATCATTACTTAATGGGCAGGGCCAGTGGCTCCGACTGAGCTTCAGATGCACAATTCCTGAAAATGGCCTATTGAGCACAGATCGTTCAGCTGCAGAAGAGACCACCCGGGTGCATATGCCCTTTCGCTACACCCAGAGCTGGATTAACAATAAGGCCAAGTAGGCACTGGCCTTAGGGTTGCCAATCCCCTGGTGGGAGCGGGGGATCCCCTGGTTTAGAGGCCCTCCCCCCGCTTCAGGGTCATCAAAAAGCGTGAGGGTGGGGATGTCTGCTGGGCACTCCATTATTCCCTATGCAGACCAATTCCCATACGGTATAATGGAGAATTGATCTGCAGGCATCTTGGGCTCTGTGGGGGGAGGCTGCTTTTTAAGGTAAAGGCACCATGTTTGCAGCATAGCATCCAACACCTCTCCTCAAAAGTATCTCCGAGTTTCAAAAAGATTGGACTGAGGGGTCTGATTCTAAAGAAGGTGCCTCTATCCTTCATTATTTCCAGTGGACGGAAGGCACTGAAAAGCTGTGCGGTCCCTTTAAATGTGATGGTCAGAATTCTCAATGATGCTTGTCACAACCTTTCTCCTGGCTCCACCCCTAAAGTCTCCTGGCTCCACCCTCAAAGTCTCCTGGCTCAACCCTCAAAGTCCTTGGCCATTTCTTGAATTGGCAACCCTAACTCGCCTATGGGCCCCCATACCTTTAGGGGCCTCGGGCTGGCTCCCCCCCTGTTTTCCCCCCTGCTTGCAGCCCTCCCAGCCTGCACGCACAGCCAGCCACTGAGCCGCTCTTTGCCCAACTTGCCTGGTGAGGCTGCTGCTGGCGTTGTCGCCAAGTTTGCCTCTCTCTGCCTCTCCCCTGCAGCTTGGTCAAAGGGGCTTTTAAGAAGATGTCTGCCAGCTGCAGCAGGGGCCGTGGGTGGTGGGGAAGACACTCAGACTCTGAGATAACTTGCGAGGGGGCCCTCAAGTTTTCGACCACCTAGGGGCCTCCGCAGGGTTTAATCCAGCACTGGCTACGTCCGTCATCGCTCTGGTGTGGGTGTCGGGACCTTCTCGGCTGCGGCAAAATTCAGGCAGAGTGCAAAGTCAAAAGGTCTTCTTCACCCCTACCCGCAGGGTTGAGGGCAGGGGCAAACTGAGCGCTGCCACTGATCTGGGATATTCTTGCTCTTGCATCTTTTGTAAGCTTTCTGTAAAGCTGAGTGGTTTCGGAAGGACTCCCAACAACAGACACGCAAGCAGGGCTGCCTTATCCCGAGGCAGTCCATTTGTTGGGGTCGGTATTATTCCAGAAGTTGGCGGTGGCTCTCCATAGTCTGCTGCAGATTGAACCTGAAACCGGCTCACTAAGCAGATGCTCTACCACTGAGCCACATCCCTTCCCGGAAGATCTCTCCCACCTGGACCTTGCTTAACTTCCAAGATCTTCTGAAATTGGACCAGCTTGGGCCATCCAAATTAGGGCAGAGGACATAAAGAGAAGTAGTTGGCCATGGCCTGCCTCTGCGTAGCAACCCTCGACTTCCTCGGTGGTCTCCCATCCAAATACTAACCAAGGTCCGACCCTGCTTAGCTTCCAAGTTCTGACAAGATCAGGTTAGCCTGGGCCATCTAGGTTGGTAGTTTGGTAGTTGGTAGTTTAGATAGCTTGAAAAAGAAGAAGATGATATTGGATTTATATCCCGCCCTCCACTCCAAAGAGTGTCAGAGTGGCTCACAATCTCCTTCCCCTTCCTCCCCCACAACAGACACCCTGTGAGGTAGATGAAGATATTGGATTTAGATCCCACCCTCCACTCCGAAGAGTCTCAGAGCGGCTCACAATCTCCTTTACCTTCCTCCCCCACAACAGACACCCTGTGAGGTAGATGAAGATATTGGATTTAGATCCCACCCTCCACTCCGAAGAGTCTCAGAGCGGCTCACAATCTCCTTTCCCTTCCTCCCCCACAACAGACACCCTGTGAGGTAGATGAAGATATTGGATTTATATCCCGCCCTCCACTCCGAAGAGTCTCAGAGTGGCTCACAATCTCCTTTACCTCCCCACCCCCACAACAGACACTCTGTGAGGTAGATGAAGATATTGGATTTATATCCCGCCCTCCACTCCGAAGAGTCTCAGAGCGGCTCACAATCTCCTTTCCCTTCCTCCCCCACAACAGACACCCTGTGAGGTAGATGAAGATATTGGATTTATATCCCGCCCTCCATTCCGAAGAGTCTCAGAGTGGCTCACAATCTCCTTTACCTCCCCACCCCCACAACAGACACTCTGTGAGGTAGATGAAGATATTGGATTTATATCCCGCCCTCCACTCCAAAGAGTGTCAGAGCGGCTCACAATCTCCTTTCCCTTCCTCCCCCACAACAGACACCCTGTGAGGTAGATGAAGATATTGGATTTATATCCCGCCCTCCACTCCGAAGAGTCTCAGAGCAGCTCACAATCTCCTTTATCTCCCTCCCCCACAACAGACACCCTGTGAGGTAGATAAAGATCCCACCCTCCAGTCCGAAGAGTCTCAGAGTGGCTCACAGTCTCCTTTACCTCCCCCCACACAACAGACACCCTGTGAGGTAGATGAAGATATTGGATTTATATCCCGCCCTCCACTCCGAAGAGTCTCAGAGCAGCTCACAATCTCCTTTATCTCCCTCCCCCACAACAGACACCCTGTGAGGTAGATAAAGATCCCACCCTCCAGTCCGAAGAGTCTCAGAGTGGCTCACAGTCTCCTTTACCTCCCCCCACACAACAGACACCCTGTGAGGTAGATGAAGATATTGGATTTATATCCCACCCTCCACTCCAAAGAGTCTCAGAGGGGCTCACAATCTCCTTTACCTTCCTCCCCCACAACAGACACCCTGTGAGGTGGGTGGGGCCGGAGAGGGCTCTCACAGCAGCTGCCCTTTCAAGGACAACCTCTGCCAGAGCTATGGCTGACCCAAGGCCATTCCAGCAAGTGCAAGTGGAGGAGTGGGGACTCAAACCCGGTTCTCCCAGATAAGAGTCCGCACACTTAACCACTACACCAAACTGGTTCTCCAGAAAGGGAGTGCATGACTAAATAAAACACGTCTTCAGTGAAAGTTTACCTGAGTACCAGTTGTGTGTGTTGTGGTGGTGGTGGTGGGGAGGGACAGTAGGGGAACTTGATTTCCATTCCCTGATAGGAGGTAGTTTCAGTTAGCAGAGATCGGTAAACAGAACTGAAGAAAAACAGCACGCTCACTCCATGTAAAAAATGCCCAGTATAATCCACAATGAGTGATTTTTGTAAACTCATAAACAATTCAGTGATACAGATCCTATGCATGACACAACTACTGTCCAAAGAACCATGCCATTTTAACCATAGTCCAACGAAAGAACCGGTCCAATCTCGTTTCGGACGTATTCTTCAAGGGACCGTCTCTTGCACTCATAGGTTCAGTAGAGTTGAAGTGCCAAAATCCATCTCTAAGAAATTTATAAAATACCTAACAGCATATACAGACTGGAACAACAGGCAACAGTGATTAATGTGCTTCAAGAACTTTACTCGCCCTGGCTTTCCAAATTTTTACATTCTTTCTGGAACGCCACTGCCAATCCTTCAGCATCTGAAAGCGTTAGCTTCTAAGTTCTGACAAGATCAGGTTAGCTTAGGCCATCTAGGTAGTTGGTAGTTGAGTTGGTAGTGCTGGTAGTTCAGATAGCTTGAAAAAGTGAGCGGATGACTAAATAAAACATGTATTCAGTGAAAGCACACCTGAGTACCAGTTGTGTGTGTTGTGGGGGGAGGGACAGCAAGTGAACTTGATTTCCATTCCCTGATAGTAGGTAGTTTCAGGGCATTGGGTTGGCATTTCACGGAAACATGGACTAGATGGCCCATTGATCTGACTGAGAAGGACTTTCTTTCCAGTTTGGTGTAGTGGTTAAGTGCGCGGACTCTTATCTGGGAGAACTGGGTTTGATTCCCCACTCCTCCACTTGCAGCTGCTGCAATGACCTTGGGTCAGCCGTAGCTCTGGCAGAGGTTGTCCTTGAAAGGGCAGCTGCTGTGAGAGCCCTCTCAGCCGCACCCACCTCACAGGGTGTCTGTTGTGGGGGAGGAAGGGAAAGGAGATTGTGAGCTGCTCTGAGACTCTTCGGAGTGGAGGGTGGGATATAAATCCAATATCTTCATCTACCTCACAAGGTGTCTGTTGTGGGGGGGGGGAGAAGGTAAAGGAGATTGTGAGCCGCTCTGAGACTCTTGAGTGGAGGGCGGAATATAAATCCAAGGTCTTCTTCTTCTCCTATATAGTTTGTCAAAGACTCGGAAGACAAGCCTGTCAACAGTTATTAACCATAAACCGTGAAACAGAACCTCCTTGTTGAAAGGCAGTGTACCTCAGAATACCAGTTGCTGGGGGGCAGGGGCAAATAGAAGAAGAAGGAAATATTGGATTTATACCCCACCCTTCACTCTGAATCTCAGAGTCTCAGAGAGGCTTACAATCTCCTTCATCTTCCTCCCCTACAACAGACCCTGTGAGGTAGGTAGGGCTGAGAGAGCTCTCACAGCAGCTCCCCTCTCCACTTCCCTCCACTCCTTGTCATGCAACTCAAGATGTAGCAGAAATCATTTGAGAAGAGGTCCAAAATGTGTTCCAACCACAAGACATAGATGAAATCAGTCATTTTCTTTTGGAAGGAATGTTTTATTGTGACTCTTTGTACATCAAAACAAGAACACGGATGATGTGGGGTAGAATGGGAAAGGAAAGGGCTGTCTTAGAAGTACAAAGGATTCTTCTAGGTTTGCCAGCTCAGGGTTGGGAAATACCAAGGGATTTGGGGCTTGTGTGTGTGTGTGTGAAGTCTGAGGAAGTTGGGGTCTGAGGAGGGGAGGGACCTCAATGAGGTACAATGCCATCTATTTTTGAACTACTTCAGCCTGACATATCTCTGGTGATCAGAGATTATTTATTTTGATTTATCTGCCCACTGATTTGCCTTTAGCCTAATTCAGGGATGGCCAAATTTGCTTAACATAAGAGCCACACAGAATAAACATCAGATGTTTGAGAGCTGCATTATGGAAGGAAGGAAGGAAGGAAGGAAGGAAGGAAGGAAGGAAGGAAGGAAGGAAGGAAGGAAGGAAGGAAGGAAGGAAGGAAGGAAGGAAGGGAGGAAGGAGAGGGGGGGAGGGAGGAGAGGGGGGGAGGGAGGGGGAGGGAGAGAGGGAGGGGAGAGGTAGAAAGAAAGCATCTTTAAATGCATTCTCTTAGCTGCTGGCTGACTCGACTTGGAGAAGTTATTTAAAGAGAGAAAGGCCTTCTCCAAGCCAGCCAACAAGGCTGTGGGGGCTTCAAGAGCCACACAATATGTGTGAAAGAGCCACATGTGGCTCCTGAGTCACAGTTTGGCCACCCCTGGCCTAATTAATATTATTTTACCCCTTCCTTGCCTTTTGTGAACCAATAAATAAATTTTGTGGGTTTTGAAAATGTTTGGTGCCTAGTTTTTTTTTAATTTCTGACAACAGGGTTTTCAGTGTGTGTGCCTGAAGTACTGAGGGGAAGTGAAAGAAAAGTTTTATAGTGGTCACCCACCCAAGCTGACCCTGACTGGTTCCTCACATTTATGTAGCAGAAATCATTGAGAACAGGTCAGAGATGGGTTCTAACCACAAGACAGAAATGAAATCCGTCTCAGCACCGTGATCTAGATGGCCCAGGCTAACTTGATTTTGTCATTTCAAAGCTGCCATTTTTGCTGGGGGATCTGATCTCTTTCGCTTGGAGATCAGTTGTAATCTCAGATGTTCTCCAGCCACTACCTGGTCCTCCTTCGTTCAACGAGTAGTTGAATTCTGGGGTTTCACCGGCAGCAGACGTAGAGAGAGCCACCCATATAGATGACTTTAAAAGGGGTGGGGTTAGATAAACTCATGGAGGAGAGAGCCATCCGTGGCTTTCAGATATGACTGAAGGGAACTTCCACATCTAGAGGCAGTCAGCCCCTGGATACTAGTGTTTGGAGGCAGCATCAGGGGAAGGCCTCGATCACTGTGTGAGACAGGATGCAGGATTTTGTGGACCACTACTGGTCTGATCCAGCAGGGCTCTTATATTCTTTTTAGGAGAAGGCCTCACTCTCTTTGTCTATGCCTGTTGTTGGCCCTCCAGAGGAACTGGTTGGCCACTGTGTGAGATGGGATGCTGGGCTAGATGGACCATTGATTTAATCCAGCGGGGTTCTTGTAGAAAATGCTCTTCTCTTCTCCAACCTTTTGAGCTGCCCACCCACAGCGGCTCATTCTGGCCTCTCTCTGCTTTCGGCCCCCTTCCCTTCCAGCTCTTCTGTCTCCCTCAGCGGAGAGTCCTTCTTCAAGCTGATCTCCTCCAGCTCCAGGTCTTCACAAGCCGCCTGCCTCAGAACCAGCTGCTCCTTCTCCAGGACCTGTCCCAGCTTCCCGGTTAGTGCCTCCAGCCTGTCTTCCACAGCTTTGGGGACGGAGTGAGGGCAGCTTTCGGCCACTGAGCTAAGTCAACGGAAGCATAAGTCAGGTCTCAGTGGTTGAATCCTTACCCTCCTTCAGAGAGGAAATGGCTGAGTTGGGAAGGCCTCAGTTCAAAACTGGCCTTTGTCAGCAACTCCCCCCTGGCTGGTCAATGTTTCCTCTCCCTCAACCCCCTCCCCTCCCCACAATACACTCTTCGGGTGCAGGAACATCAGCCAATCCATACATTTTAATCTCGCCCTTTCCCTAAGGAATCCAGAGTGGTGTACATGTATGGGTACCAGTGTTTCCTCTAAGCTGAATTAGTGTGAGCTAGCTCATCTGTGGCTACTAGAGGCTATGGGGAACCTCCACATTCAGAGACACGAATCCCAGAACCAGGAGGCAACATCAGGGAAAGGTTTTGGTCTCTCTGCCCTCTTGTTGGCCATCCAGAGGAACTGTTGGCCGCTGCATAAAACAGGATGCTGGACTACATGGACCACTGGTTTGATCCAGAAAGGCTCTTCGTATATTCTTATCATCACTACTGCCTGGTTCCTCTCACATTTCTCACCTCATTGCCGAGGTCTTCTGACCCTCAGAGAAGATGCAGGAGTAACATTCCGCTTTCTTTTCAGATAGTTTGTCTTTGAGCAGGTTGTCTATTTCAGGGTGCTGCTCCAGGTATCAGACCACACATGCACAAAAAAAAGGAACGATGAGCGTTACTGAGGGCAGATCTCTGGAGGGGAAGTGTGTGTGCCATAATGTGGGCCACGGAGGGCTACCAATGCTGTTCTGTCTCCCAGAGGACAGAAAATGGAATTGCAGAACTCTGTGAGGTAGTTTAGGGAGAGAGGACTGACAAAGTTCCCCAGTGAGGTTCATGGCTAAGTGGGGATCTGAACTCAGGTTCTGGTCCAACACAGCCACCTATACCAGATTGGCTCCATGCTGAGGTGTACTTTAGAAAGTGTTATATGAAAGTGTTATATGAATGTTCATCGTGTGACTTCAGCACATCTGTTAGAAACTGGGTGGGGCCTGCAGTCTTCTGGGGAAAATCTGGTATTCCTGCCCCCTCTACTTAACTCCTTCCTCACAGTGAACATGGGCAAAAGAGAACAAATATCTAGGGCTGGGCAGGGGTCCCCAACATGGTGGGTGGGGCCAGATAGAGCATCTGATTGGCCATTGGAGATTTGATTGGCTGTACAGATTTTTAAAAATATCCCTTTGGCAGCAGCTGCCATCACAGCACAAGGGTCTACCCTGTGTGACCGAAGTTATGCTGTGGCAGCCATTTTGTGGCTGTCTGTCTTCTGTGGCAGCCATTTTGTGGCTCTGCTGGTCACACCATGTCAAAATTCTAAAATTACCCACAGGTTCAAAAAGGTCGGGGACCCCTGGTCTAGGAAAACTGAATGATTCAAATGAACTCAGCCTGTAGTACATTTCTGGAAGTCGGCTGAGAAAAAAAAATGGTCAGATGTTGCATTTAGGTTGACTTGTGAAAAGAGGAGGAATGGCAGTTGAAACCAGACCGGAATCCCCAGCCCCCAAAGGTAAGGGAAAGAAACTCTGCACATGCTTAAAGGCACTCTTTTTCAGATGGTCTAGAGTTCAGTCCTAGCATTCAAAAATAGTTTCTGGGAGTTAATTGGTCCTCTTGATTTGAAGTTCGGGCAATAACCTGGGCAGGAGGCGTGCGTTTAAAGTCAGATTATAACCCCCCACCCAATTTCCTGACAGTGATTTGTGTGACACCTGGAAATCAGACAGACGTGATCGAGTGCATCTAAGGAATTACCTCCTCCGAAGTCTTCGGCTTGGCACCAAAGAGGTCTGAGAGGAGATTGATTTTCTCATCTGCGATCTCCTCTCCCTTCAAGAAAGCTTCGCTTATAACCCTCGCGGCAGATTTACTGTCTTCCAGAACTGCTGACGTTTGGAGCCGAAGAGAGAACGTTTCACCCAGGCAGGCCTTGAGTGCCTGAGAGGCCAAGACAAAAGGTATCATCACATAAATAAATAATATAATAGATGGGGTTTTTAAAAGGGGAAAAAAACCCCACCTGAGTGTACACGCTTGTCCAAGATAGCAAAGGATCGAATAAGAAATGTAAAAGAGAAAATGGGGAAAGAAGGTTAGGAGAATAACTCCCAGGATGGTCACCTCCATGTGTCCCGGTTAAGGGGGAAATGCTGTTCAAACAAATTACAAAGATGACCTGACTCCCACGGGAACAAGAGAAAGAAATTTTACTTACAAAAACAGAAGCACATCTTACATGACACATTCATGTCGGTACATTTCACTTATTGTCAGGGGTCATTTTGCAGAAAAATAGGTGGCGGATCTCGTTAGCATAACTCATTAGCATATGCCACCACCACCCCACCAGCCAAAAGCAAACCGACGCAAGAAAGGAGAACCCTGGGCAAGCGGAGGCCTGCTTGGGCTGGCTAGAGATCCAGCCAGCAAAAGCAGGACTCGCTCACCTGGGGCTCTCCTTGGACTCCCCCTCCTCAGTCAAGAGGCCAGCAAGCCACCTGCCACCCAAAATGACATAAGAAATGGAGAAAGGGTGACGCGGGCTTCTTCAGGGGTTAATGAGGGCTGCTGGGGGCATGGCAAAGCTCCTGGTGGCTGGCTGGCTGCCCGCTCTCCTAATCCAGGGATGGTACCTACTATTCAATGGACAAAGTAGGTGGGGAGGAGGAGGGGGAATCCTCAGAAAGGTTCTTACCTGGTGTTTGAATAATATTGTGAGAAGCCTGAAGAAGCTAATGTGAAACAAGGGCACCAGTACGACCTTGTCGCTTTCCTGGACTGCTGGCTGCACGTATTAAGAAGTATTGGACGGATTTAACATCAGTGAACTTCACTTCGACTTTCCTGATACGAGTTGGCATTGAGTTGCTGGAAGAATGGAACTGGTTTCCTGGTGAATATGTTCCTTGTATTCATAGAATCCTAGAGTTGGAAGGGACCTCCAGGGTCATCTAGTCCAACCCCCTGCACAATGCAGGAAACCCACAAATACCTACCCCAAATTCACAGGATCTTCATCACTGTCAGATGACCATCTAGCCTCTGTTTAAAAACCTCTGAGGAAGGAGAGGCTGATTCTATAAGAGACTGATTGAATTCCCTGCCTGAAAATTATAATATATATATTTATTGTTTGTTATAAGTTTTCTGATTTTTTTTTGTCTTGAGGCTGGTTTTCATGGAGGTTGGCAGTCCTATTTAATGAAGGGAGAGCCTGGTAGACTCAGGAGCAGAGCAAACAACAAACGTTTCCTCCCCCACTCCAATCCTGGGCTGTTGCTGGCAGACGCAGCCAGTTCCGATGCAGGCGGAAGGTACCAGAAGCGTGCCTTTTCTTTGGGAGTCTCACTTAGGGTGCTGCAGCCTTTGACAGCCTTGCCTTTGAAGGGCCATTTCAGTGCTGATGGGTTAACTGCACAGGTGATCACATACCTGGTAAAAGAGTCTCCGAAAAGCTGGGTTGCCATCTTGGCTGAGGTCACCAGCGGCGATGTGAGCCAGACAGTGCACGAGAAGGAGCATGAAGCTGCCCACGCAGCTGAGGCATTTCCTCAGAATGAAGAGTTTGTGGCCGGGAGGCTACAGAGGGGAGAGGCCAGACAGGTTCTGTGAGAGCGGCTGGTGCGGAACTGGAGCATGGCAGATTCTGTCTTCAGCCTCTCAACGGTCTCTGTGTCAGACTTTATCACCTCTTTCTCTTTCCCCTTCTTAACTTAAATAACTTAAAATACTTTAAAATAAAATGAAATACTCTAAAATAAAGTGAAATATAATAATAACAGTCGCCGCCACCAAATAGAAATTCTACAGCAGTAGGTTAAACATACTAGAACAGTCGAGGTATGTTCCAGTGCTTGGTCTATTGTACAAGAATGCTTTTAATAGAGATCATACCATTTATTGTATTTGTACAGGGCTTTTGGGTAGAAAAGCCCAGCAGGAACTCATTTGCATATTAGGCCACACCCCCTGATATCAACCCAGCTGGAACTGCATTCCTGGGTATTCTTGCTCACAAAAAGCCCCGTATTCACTTGGCAGTGCATAATAAATGCAAATCTTATGATGGTTTAGCACTCTCTTTCCCCTTCTACCTCCCCGCCTCTGCATCAGATGTTCCAGCCCTTCTTGGCTGAATGGGGATGGGGGAGGGAGAGGTAGGGGGGACAGGAGGGGTTGCTGTTCAGTGGTAGAACCTCTGCTTAGCAGCCAGAAAGTCCCAGGTTCAATCCCCAGCATCTCCAGTTTAAAGTGACCAGGCAAGAGGTGATGTGAAAGACCTCTGCCTAAGACGCTGGAGAACCACTGCCAATCTGGGTAGACAATATTGACATTGATGCTCTATAAGGCACCTTCTTGCAAGATTCTGCTAGCGTAGACAGTATAGAACTCCACTGATTAATGGCCTCTCTTGGTCCAAGGGAGCTTCACATCTGTTCAGGCTTTGCAGCTGTCTGCATCTTAATTTGAAGCATTTGTTTCTTTCTCTCCTGGATACCTGAACCTGCTTTGAATTCAGAAGGCCCAAGGTCAACCCTGAGCATCTCCAGTTAAAACCCCTCAGGGGTCAGGAAATTCTCCAATACCTTAGAAACGTGCCTCCGTTGGAGTGGGCTATCTAGACCAACGATTTGCCTTGGAGTTCTTACATTCCTGTTATGGTTTGTGCCTTCTGCGAGACAGAGATTCCAACGGAGACCACGTACCTGATAATAGAAAGCGTTCCGGAAGGCATTTCCTGGGGCGTTGCTAGGGGGGATGCTGGAGGCGATGCACAATTCAATTTCTGGAGCCTAAAGGAAGAGACGCTGCTGAGGATCTGGGAGGTCAGGGGGAGCCAAACTCTCTTGGGATGTGTGTTGATGCTCAGGAGTCAGGAACTCCACATCATCCCTTCAGCTCATTAAGTACCGAGATGAAATCCCAGCCAAGACTAGCTGCTTGATATTTGTGGTTTCAGGGTAGGGTTGCCAATCCCCAGGTGGAGGCAGGGGATCCCCCGGTTTGGAGGCCCTCCCCCCACTTCAGGGTCATCAGAAAGCGGGGGGAGGGGAGGGAAATGTCTGCTGGGAACTCTATTATTCCCTATAGAGATTTATTCCCATAGAAAATCATGGAGAATTGATCCGCGGGTATCTGGGGCTCTGAGGACTGTTTTTTGAGGAAGAGGCACCACATTTTCAGTACAGCATCTAGTGCCTCTCCCCAAAATATCCCCCAAGTTTCAAAACGATTGGACCAGGGGGTCCAATTCTATGAGCCCCCAAAGAAGGTGCCCCTATCCTTCATTATTTCCTATGGAAGGAAGGCATTGAAAAGGTGTGCCGTCCCTTTAAATGTAATGGCCAGAACTCCCTTTGGAGTTCAATTATGCTTGTCACAGCCTTGATCTTGGCTCCATCCCAATGTCTCCTGGCTCCTCCCCCAAAGTATCCTGGCTCCACACCCAAAGTCCCCAGATATTTCTTAAATTGGACTTGGCAACCCTGTTTCAGGGGCATAATTTAGAAGAATGCAGAAAAGCAGAAACTCACAGAAAACTGCATCTGTTCATTGGTGGAGTGGCAAAGACAAGGTCAAGCCCAGTATCCACCAGGCCCTCAGGGGTCACGGCTGCCCGTTGGAAAGATCCGTACACAAGCCAGCCGATCACTGGCTGCTGGCCCTTTAAGATGCAGGCAGCTACAGAACACCTGGCCCTCAGTGTTCCCTCTAAGCTGAGTTAGCGTGAGCTAGCTCACAGATTTTCAGCCTCTGGCTCACACATTGTCTTTTTGTCTTAGCTCAGGAAGGATGACCCCCCCAGAGCACACTAATTGACGCAGCCGCTCACAACTTTAATGCCAGTAGCTTACAAAGTAGAATTTTTGCTCACAAGACTCTGCCGCTTAGAGGGAACCAGCTGTCTGATTATCAGCTGTTGGGAAGCTGCAACCCAGGGGCGGAGAAAGAGAATGATTGGAGGGGGGCAGAAATTGTTCAGAAGGCCTTATTGGTCCCTCCTAGGCTTGACCACCCCCCCTTAGGGCTTATGGGTAGGAAGACACCACCGCCAGTGCTCCAGGCCTGGCCAAAGCCTTTAAAAGCTTCGATGCTTGAAAGGCACTTGGTGAAAGAGCCCAATGTTCACACTGAAATGAGGAGCCTGATGCTGTGATTAGAGATTAGAGAACGTAGAACGGGGTTCTTAAATAATTGAGCCGTGAAACTGAAGAAAGAATTGAAAAGTCATCAAAATCTAGAGAGACGTGTTTTAAGAAAGTGGCTATGTTGAAGCTACGTTCCTCAGGAGCACTCGCTTTGTGAATTCCAGTAGGACTATTTCCAGGTTTGGACTTATGTCTATTCATTTGGAGATGGGGGATTTTGGCCCCTTTGGGGTTTCTGTCACTTTAAAAGGTCCTAGCATCGCCGATCTTTGTCATTATTGTATGGTTTATCTTGTGTTGTACACGATTCTTGTAATATATATTTTTGCAAATTTAAAGATGGTGTATTACTTGGTGGCTTTGATCAGTCTTTAAAAGGTTTGAGGCAGGAGACCAGTGGGAACACTGGCTCCCTTACCCTTCTCTGTCTGATGGTTTGGGCCTTGGGATTCTACAGTGAGCGAGAGGAATAAAAAGATTGTCTGCAAGGGGAGACAGATGTAAACTGGGCATGACAGGGAAAATATGCCCTCCTTCAGCCCTGGAGTTTTCACTCAGATTATCTCATTGGCATCCCTGAAGAGTGAGAAAAAGCAGCTTGAGCAGAATGGGATGCCTTTACACTTTAATTTCTGTTTGTTTGGTTCTCGCTTTGGGAACATTATGTTGAAAAGCAGGTTCCCGAGCCCTCTGTTAAGTAAAACCAAATGACTAAGACTGTGCTGTGTGCGAAATGATTAAAAAGTAACAGAAGTCAATGTATTTTTAGGTTTTACTTTGAAAACATAGGTTGGGATCCTCAACCTTTTTGAGCCTGCAAGCACTTTTGGAATTCGGTCATGGCATGGTGGCACAATCACAAAACGGCTGCCACAAAATGGTTGCCATAAAATGGCCACCAAAGGAGGCAGAGACAGCCACAAAATGGCCACCAAAGGAGGCAGAGACAGCCCCAAAATGGCTGCCACAAAATGGCCACCAAAGGAGGCAGAGACAGCCACAAAATGGCTGCCACAAAATGGCCACCAAAGGAGCCAGAGACAGCCACAAAATGGCTGCCGAAGCTTTCCTTCAGGCAAACATTTGAAGAGTCTGATGTTGTGGTGGTAGTTCCTGCCAAAGTAATGTTTTTAAAAATCTGCACAGCTTGTCAGTTCTCCAATGGCCGGTCAGAAGCCTTGCTGGGTAAAAGCCCCACCTGGCCCCACCCACTTTAAAAAAACACTTGGCGGGAATCAGGAAAGGCGTTGGCAGGCGGCATCATGCTGCCCAGTGACACCCCATCGGAGACTCCTGACATAGGAACTTGCAAACTGTGTGTGTGTTTTAAAACAGAAATAGTGGTATTTCAAGATGCTTGGTGGTTTCGCTGGATCCTGTATTAGCTGTTCTGACTCCCACTCTGTGGCCATTACACCACTTCTTGAACCCTTACACCAATAAGAGGCCGGAGGAACTGCAGGATGACGATGCCATATTGGTATATCACAAACTCCTTTGCAGAAAGGTTTGGCGGGTGCAGAGGTATGAGCTCGCCTGAGCTGGGCGGCATCTGGATGTTCATTATATCTTGGAAGGAACTTACAGCATCTGCAAGGAAGAGAAGCATGAGTCAGATTCACTTTGGCTGATGTCTTAGGTGAAAGGGACTGCAATTGTTTTTAATGGTTTGGATGATATATCGTGGAGCGGAATTAATTTTACACTCACCGTCCTCTCTTTAGGCACAACTGAAGCAACACAAATACAAAACAAAAATAAAAAGCCTGGCAAAAAATGTTGTGCTGCAGACTTTCATGCGCAATTCCATCCACCTGAAAACTCAATTAGAATTTAGAAGGGCTTGACTACACTGACAGAAAATAATTGTGAGTCCATGGTAGAAGGAGGATTTGAACCCAGGTCCTCACAGTCCTTGTCACACACTCTAATCCAGGGATACTCAGTGTGGCACTTATGCGTGCCATGACGCCTACTAACATCTTTCCTGGCATTTGTCAAATGTTTTTAGAAAGCATAATAGATTCAGATAAAAATACACAGAATATAAAAATTTAAACATTGGAGATAAAATCAAGATAAAACCGAGCTTACAGATGCATTCAAACATGGTCAGAATTAAATTTAAGGATGTCAGCCAGAAATTTTGCCACAGCCTCACTAACCACCCCCTCAGTATCACTCAATAAATAATAACAGGGTGGCAGAATGGACAAATCTGGAGAAAAAGAAAGCTTGCCAAATAAATCTTTACGGAGGTTATGGTATAAAGAACAATCAAGCAATATATGCTGGATTGAGTCAGGGGTATTTGCTCCACAGGAGCAAAGTCTGTCGGCTAAAGGGACTCGCTGATATCTCCCTTGTAAAACTTTGGAGGGAAATGCGTTTAGTCTAGCCAACATAAATGCCCTGCGATGACTTGGAGTGGTTAGGTCTGATAGATAATTGGGCATTTTGCCACAAAAAGCATAGACCTAAGGAAGCTGGAGAGCAAATATAAGGGTCAGTTGGCCGTAATTTCGTATCCTCCGATTCCCATAGTCTCAGTTTAATACATCTGAAGATATATGACTCATCAGCGGTAGAAAAATCATCATCTAATTCTGACCATGTTTGAATGCATCTGTAAGCTCGGTTTTATCTTGATTTTATCTCCAATGTTTAAATTTTTATATTCTGTGTATTTTTATCTGAATCTATTATGCCATTAAAGGTTTGGTATGGTATGGTATGGTTTTTAGAAAGCAGACAGGGCCATGTGGGGCCTTGACCCAGCAAGGATTTGGATTGGCCACTGGAGATTCGATTGGCTGTGCAGATTTTTACAAATATTGCTTCGCCAGCAGCTGCCACCACAGCACAAAGATCTTCACTGGGGGGGGCTGAAGGTAAACCGTGGCAGCCATTTTGTTGCTGGCTCTGCCTCCTTTGGCAGCCATTTTGTGGATATGCTCACCATGCTGTGTCAGAATTCCAAAGATGCCCCCAGGCTAAAAAAATTGGGGATCCCTATGTTTAATCACGACGCTAATCTGATCTAGAAGACAGTTCATATGCTGATATGAGATACAACCAAACTTCCCCTTTCAGCCGTAAAGAGTAGACTCCTTTTCTGTTCTATAAGAGCAAATACTATCTGTGTGCAGAATTCCTTGTCACCTAACTGGACTTGCAGTTCAGTGTACAGCAAAGCTACAGAGACTCAGTTGCCTCTTACCCTGTTCCTTTGTGAAAGGGAGTGTGTGTGAGACAGCCCAACTTTTTAAGTTGTGAGGGCAATCGCGGAACTCTTAAGCTCCTTCCAGAATGTGAGACACTGTCCGTGGTACTGAATGCAAGTCTTTATAGACCAGGAAATGAAATTACCATTTTCTGGACTACGGGGGTCCAGTAGTCCAGTTGCGACAGCACACCGTTGGATTTGGACATTCATGTCTTTCAGAAGAGCAAGAAGCTGGGAAGATTTCAGACCACCAGCTTCGTCTGCATCTATATAAAAGGGAACAACATGCACATATATGGTTGGAGGATTTATTCGTCCCACAGAGATTCTGACAGAAAGGCAAACACATTTCAGAAGCAGAGCTAAGCTAGGTTCAGGTCAGCTGTCTGTGAGCATCCATGGAAAAGTCACATGCAAGATCAGATGGAGGGTCTATGGCTCAGTGGTAGAGCATCTGCTTGGCATGCAGAAGGGCTCAGGTCAAATCAAAATCCAAATATCTTTAGGATTTGTAGAATCTTTTGGGCTCAAGTGCCTCATCCTCATCTAGCCCAACCCCACTGAGGATGTTCTCCGCAGCTGAGAACGAAACGTCTGGAAGGAAAACTTTCTCCAGTAGAACACGGCACTTGAGCCCGAAAGATTCTACAAACCCTAATGATGTTACCAGCCATGAAAACCTGAAATCTTTGATAAGCAAATATCTTTATTGGCATAGAAGTAAAAAGAACAGCATGGCAAAGCTGCACAGTTATAAAAACTAGTCAAGCATCAAGAAGAGGAGCTAGTCTTTTGCTCCCTGATTGTTATGGCAACCAAAAGGTCTCAGGCTCAATCTCCGGTATCTCCAGTTTTAAAAAGGGTTAGGTCATAGAGGATGTGAAAGATCTCAGCCTAAGACCTTGGAGAGCTGTGCCAATTACACTAGACAAGGCTGATCTTAGAATCATAGAGTTGGAAGGGCCTCCAGGGTCATCTAGCCCAACCCCCTGCACATTACAGGAAACTCACAAATACCTCCCCCTACATTCACAGCATTGCTGTCAGATGGCCATCTAGGCTCTGTTTAAAAACCTCCAAGGAAGGAGAGCCCACCACCTCCTGAGGAAGCCTGTTCCACTGAGGAACCGCTCTAACGGTCAGGAAGTTCTTCCTAATGTTGAGCCGGAAACTCTTCTGATTTAATTTCTACCTGTTGATTCTGGTCCTACCTTCTGGGGCCACAGAAAACAATTCCACTCCATCCTCTATAGGACAGCCCTTCAAGTACTTGAATTTAGAAGGCAGCTTCGTGTGTTCAGATAACACAACAGAGATCCATTTAGAGTCCTTCTTACCGGACAGAAAGGGCCTGACCTGAGGATTCAGGAGACCAATCCTTGATGTCACCAGCAGTTCAGTCTGCCTGAAGATTCTGATGTCTGCAAGGAAGCAAAAAAAAAAAAAGATTCTGTTAGTGTGACCCTAAGTGAAGAACAGCAGATGCACTTAGATTCTTGTCCTTCTTCCCAAGGGGTGACCTCAGACGGAGAGAAACTGGGAAATGACAGCGGCCAGAAAAAAGCCCTTCATGAAGTTAGCAACAGGTGAGGAGCATTCATTAAATCAGGAGATGCCATGACCATGAAAACCAACCTGTTGATATCCTTCCTTGGAGGTTTTTAAACAGAGGCTAGATGGCCCTCTGACAGCAATGAAGATCCTGTGAATTTAGGGGGAGAGATTTGTGAGTTTAGAGCAGTTCCTCAGTGGAACATGCTTCCTCGGGAGGTAGTGGGCTCTCCTTCCTTGGAGGTTTGTAAACAGAGGCTAGATGGCCATCTGACAGCAATGAAGATCCTGTGAATTTAGGGGGAGGGATTTGTGAGTTTCCTGCATTGTGCAGGGGGTTCAACTAGATGACCCTGGAGGTCCCTTCCAACTCTTCTATGATTCTAACAGGCTTCTTCCTCAGGAGGTGGTGGGCTCTCCTTCCTTGGAGATTTTTCAACAGAGGCTAGATGGCCATCTGACAGCAATGAAGATCCTGTGAATTTAGGGGGAGGTTTTTGTGGGTTTCCTGCATTGTGCAGGGGGTTGGACTAGATGACCCTGGAGGTCCCTTCCAACTCTAGGATTCTATTCTTTGATATGAGATTGTTGTTCTATACTCAGCAGCTTCTATCACAACCAGGACTGGCTTCCCCTGTTATGGCATCCAAGCCTTAACGGTCACCATTAAGGCCATCCAGTGAAGCTGTTGGGCAAAAATATTCAGGATGGACAAAAGGAAGTACTTTATTACACAGGGAGTGATTAAAATGAGGAATTCGCTGCCAGAAGATGTAGTGATGGCCGCAGGAACAGACAGCGTTAAAAGGGGATTAGAGAGATCCATGGAGGAGAGGGCTATCAGTGGCTACCAGCCATGGTGACTGAGGAGAACCTCCATGTTCAGAGGCAGTCAATCTCTGAATTCCAGAGCCAGGAGGCAACATCAGGGGAAGGCCTCGATCTATGCCCTGTTGTTGGTTTTCCAGAGGAACTGGTTGGCCACTGTGTGAGACAAGATGCTGGACTAGAGTACCAGTTTGGTGTAGCGGTGAAGTGCACGGGCTCTTATCTGGGAGAATCTGGGTTTGATTCCCCACTCCTCCCCTTGCAGCTGCTGGAATGGTCTTGAGTCAGCCATAGCTCTGGCAGAGGTTGTCCTTGAAAGGGCGGCTGCTGTCAGAGCTCTCTCAGCCCCACCTACCTCACAGGATGTCTGTTGTGGGGGGAGAAGATATAGGAGATTGTAAGCTGCTCTGATTCAGAGAGAAGGGCAGGGTATAAATCTGCAGTCTTTTTCTTCTTCTTAGATGGACCACAGGACCACCTGATCCAGCAGGGCCCTTGTGATGTTCTTACTGTTTACAAACTTCAGTTCTGACCCAATAACAGCGTCCAGAGGCCCATAAACCATTCCCCTCCCCGCAGATGAGACTCACTCTGCGCCAAGAGGAAGAGAACTCTGTCTTCAGCTGGATCAGGTTGTCTTTGTCGCTGTGAAGAGGCAGCCTCAGAAGTCCGGGCGTTCCGGCTTTTCCGACGAGCCTCTTTCTTCTTTTTCTCCTTCTCCGCCTTCCCTCTAAGCCTGCCCACATCTTGGTGAAACGCCTTGTCCAGGAAAGTCACAGTCTCGTCATGTTCTCTCAATAGTGTCTATCAAGAATAGAGATGAAATGCTATGGGTATCTGGAACTGAGCTTCTGCCTTCTGACCCAGCCTCACGGAATCTGGGCCAGGGAGGAACCTGGGGACAATTCATGGTACTGGTTCCTAAGCAAAGATGCTGAGGACTGTGGCATGATAGGATGGGGATCCTCAGCATGGTGCCCAGTGCTTTTTATTGTAGCAGGAACTCCTTTGCATATTAGGCCACTCCTCACCCCCCGATGTAGCCAATCCTCTGGAGCCTACAGTGAAGGTACTTCTTCACCCAAAGAGTCAACAACAGGCGGAGGTCACTGCCACAGGAAGTGGTGGTGGCTACAGGCATAGACGGCTTCGAGAGGGGATTGGATAGACATACAGAGCAGAGCTTCACGTGTGGCTGCCAGCCACAAGTTATAGATGGAACACTCTGTCTGGGGCAGTGATGCTCTGTATTCTTGGTGCTTGTGGGGCAACAGTGGGAGGGCTTCTAGCGCCCTGGCCCCACTGGTGGACCTCCTGATGGCACCTGGGTTTTTTGCTACTGTGTGACACAGAATGTTGGACCGGATGAGCCATTCATTGACCTGATCCAAAATGGCTTCTTTTATTCTGTTATGTTGGCTATAAACCTTTCTGTCCGAATGGGACCTCAAAATGTCTCTGGCTGTCAGATGCTAAGGAGGGCTTTTGGCAGTGGGTCCTGCTCACAGGCTTTTGTCTGGCTGGACTAGATGAACGATCAGTCTGCTTCAGCTTGGCTACACTTATGTAGTTCTTGGTGTCCGGGAATAGATGTGGGATCCGGGAATAGCCTGTCTTGGTGTCCGGGAATAGCTGTGGGATCCCCAGTGCCTTTCAGAACTGAGCTTTCTGTGAGGAGGCGCTGTGGCTCAGTGGCAGAGCATCTGCTTGGCATGCAGAAAGTCCCAGGTTCAATGCCCGGCTCTCCAGTTAGAAAGGACCAGGCAAGAGGTGATGTGAAAGACCTCAGCCTGTCGATCTGAGTAGACAAAACTGACTTTGGTGAACCAAAGGTCTGATTCAGTACAAGGCAGCTTCATGTGTTCATGTGTGTGTACTTTAAAACCTTCTAAGGGTCCCTGCATCCAGCCTTGAATTCAGCAGGAGCTCACAGGAGCACAGCTCCTGAATCTTTCTGATGGTCCCCCTCCTTCTCCCCACCTACCTTGTGCATTGAATAGGAGGTGCAACTGCATAACAATCCCTGGATTAGGAGAGCGGGCAGCCAGCCAGCCACCAGGAGCTTTGCCACACCCCCAGCAGCCCTCATTAACCCCTGGAGAAGCCAGCACCACCCTTTCTCCACTTCTTATGTAATTTTGGATGGCAGGTGGCTTGCTGGCCTTTTGACTGTGGGGAGGGGGCGGCCAAAGAGAGCCCCAGGTGAGCAAGGCCTGCCTGGGCTGGCTGGATCTCTAGCCAGCCCAAGCAGGTCTTGCTTACCTGGGGCTCTCCTTTCTTGCATCCGGTTGGTAGGGGGGCATCATATGCTAATGAGTAATGCTAATGAGCTCCACTACCTATTTTTCTACAAAACGACCCCTGCCTGCATCCCCTCACAGCAAGCGATGCCCTTTGCAGCCTCGCTCTCACCTGGATCGTGTATTTTTTAATCTCTCCTCTTTCCAGCTGATCCTGCAGCCTGGCTCCTTCTGCTGATACTTCCCCCCGGTACGATTCTTCTAGCTCTTCTAAATGCGTTTCTTGGGAAGCCTCTGGCTTCTCTTTTCTTACCTTTTTCTTACCTTCTTTTTCTAACACAGGGCTTTTAAGCTGCAAAGGAGAAAAGATACACGAGCAGTCATTTCCCCTTCCTACTTGTAAAACATTGCACTGATGGCATACTTCTCACTGAATCAGCGACTTTCAAATCCTTATCACTTTCCCAGTCCCAAACTGGGGGTGGGCTGCAGTTCCTAAATGGTCAGGAAAGTGCACGCTCTAAGAACCTTCTTCTCATTCAGGGATCTGTAACCCTTTTGAGCCTGAGAGCAGCTTTGGAATTCTTACTTAAAGTGGTGGGTACAATAACAAAATGGCTGCCCCAGAAGGTGGAGCCAACTACAAAATGCCAGGGAGTGAGGGCACACAGAATTCTTACAGTAACTTTTCAACATTTCAGGCAGAAACTCTGCTTGACAGATTGCCTTTTAAAATGGACAAGTTGTTTTAAAATATTTTCTTGCGGATACGTTCCTTGCCTTTATTCACACGCTGTGCTGTGTGGGGGTGCTGCTCCCCAGACCGCGCTTTTTAAATCTGCATAGCCAATGACAAGCACAACAAAAAATGCAAGCTAGTGACCAATTTACTTATATAGAAATGAGTCCAAATGTCCAAAACATGTATATTCAAGTCCCAAAGTAGTGTGGTGACAAGCCAATCGATTAAGTACTTGTTTCTTTCCAGTCTTCATCAGACCTGGGACCAATATTGATTCAATTATATAGATTCTTTACACAATTTTCAAAAAGAGGGACACAGAGCATCAGCAGCAATTTCACATCGGCTACAGCTCAGTAGCCACATACAGCAAGAAGCCACATACTGAGCTGTAGCCGATGTGAAATTGCTGCTGGGGACGCTCTGCGTCCCTCTTTTTTGAATATTGTGTAAAGAATCTATATAATTGAATCAATACTGGTCCCAGGTCTGATGAAGACTGGAAAGAAACAAGTACTTAATCGATTGGCTTGTCACCACACTACTTTGGGACTTGAATATACATGTTTTGGACATTTGGACTCATTTCTATATAAGTAAATTGGTCACTAGCTTGCATTTTTTGTTGTGTTATCCATTATAGTGACCTCTCTCGGATTGTATTCTAGCCAATGACAAGGCCTGCTAGACAAAATCCCCATCTGCCTTCACCTACTTTCTAAAAACACCTGCTGGGCACCAGGAAAGATGCTGGCAGGCACCACAGAGCCAGTTTGGCGTAGTGGTTAAGTGTGCAGACTCTTATCTGGGAGAACCGGGTTTGATTCCCCACTCCTCCACTTGCACCTGCTGGAATGGCCTTGGGTCAGGCATAGCTCTGGCAGAGCTGTCCTTGTGAGAGCCAGTTTGGTGTAGTGGTGAAGTGTGCGGACTCTTATCTGGGAGAAGCGGGTTTGATTCCCCACTCCTCCACTTACAGCTGCTGGAATGGCTTTGGGTCAGCCAGAGCTCTCATATCTGGGAGAACCGGGTTTGATTCCCCACTCCTCCACTTGCACTTGCTGGAATGGCCTTGGGTCAGCCAGAGCTCTCTTATCTGGGAGAACCGGGTTTGATTCCCCACTCCTCCACTTGCACCTGCTGGCATGGCCTTGGGTCAGCCATAGCTCTGGCAGAGCTGTCCTTGTGAGAGCCAGTTTGGTGTAGTGGTTAAGTGTGCGGACTCTAATCTGGGAGAACCGGGTTTGATTCCCTGCTCCTCCACTTGCAGCTGCTGGAATGGCCTTGGGTCAGCTAGAGCTCTCATATCTGGGAGAACCGGGTTTGATTCCCCACTCCTCCACTTGCACTTGCTGGAATGGCCTTGGGTCAGCCAGAGCTCTCTTATCTGGGAGAACCGGGTTTGATTCCCCACTCCTCCACTTGCACCTGCTGGCATGGCCTTGGGTCAGCCATAGCTCTGGCAGAGCTGTCCTTGTGAGAGCCAGTTTGGTGTAGTGGTTACGTGTGCGGACTCTTATCTGGGAGAACCAGGTTTGATTCCTCACTCCTCCACTTGCAGCTGCTGGAACGGCCTTGGGTCAGCCATAGCTCTGGCAGAGCTGTGAGAGCCAGTTTGGTGTAGTGGTTAAGTGTGCGGACTCTAATCTGGGAGAACCGGGTTTGATTCCCCGCTCCTCCACTTGCAGCTGCTGGAATGGCCTTGGGTCAGCCATAGCTCTCGCACTCGCAGAGGTTGTCCTTGAAAGGGCAGCTGCTGGGAGAGCTGTCTCAGCTTCAACTACCTCACAGGATGTCTGTTGTGGGGGGGGGGGAGTAAAGGAGATTGAAAGCAGCTCTGAGACTGAGATTTAGAGTGAAGGGCGGGGTATAATTCCAGTATCTTTATCATGTTGGGGACTCTTGCTCTGTTTTATTCTCACAGTCTTCCAGGGTTCAAGGAGCTTTGGAAAAAGGTTCTAGAATAAAGCCATGCCTCCAATGAAGCTCTAGGGGAGTTTATATAACCATTTACGATAGGAAAAAAACACAGCACATGAAGACTGCTTCCTGTCCCTTTTCCAGAATGTTCTTTTGCTGACTTTCCTTGGTGGTGAAATTTATTTTCAAGCCACACTCTACAACACAATCAGGAAAAAGAGCCCAGCTTTTCAGCATGTGGGTTAACATAAATTAGGTGTCTTTTTCTCCAGACATAAATCGGAATATAAACGTGGCGGTGTTCTTCTAAAGAACTCTCCCTGCAAAAGAAGGAATTGAAGTTCCTGACGCAGTCCTACCTGGAATGGACTTGCAGGGGCTGAGAAGCTCTCTCCCGTTCTTTGGCTTTGCAGGACCAAGATCTGCAGGTGCTCTTTCAGCTCCTTGGTTTTCTGCTTCCTGAACTCTCGCAACTCTCGGGTTACCTGGTCAGCGTCATTGAGATGCTGCAACAGAAACATCACGTTAAGTGAGATGGAGAAAGGGAAGAAAGGGAAAGGCAGAGAGAAGAGGGCCTGCTTAGCCACTATCAGAGAATGCTGCAATTGCACAATACCAAACCTTTGGGGGAATTCACACACCAGTAGACAGGTGCCACACACATTATTTTGCACATTTCTTAAAGGAACATGCCTTCACCCAGCATGTACCCAGCGTGTACAGAACCAAAGCTGATTTGTTACAACAGTCCAGAGACATCCAGATAATCTGGTATATAGATAGGTTCAGGGCTTTAATTCAGCAGTTCACAGGAGCCCAGCTCCTGAACCTTTCTGATGCCCCCTCTCCTCCTCCCCACCTACCCTGTCCATTGAATAGCAGGTGCAGCTGCATAACAATCCCTGGATTAGGAGAGCAGGCAGCCAGCCAGCCACCAGGGGCTTTGCCATATCCCAGCAGCCCTCATTAACCCCTGGAGAAGCCCACGCCACCCTTTCTCCATTTCTTATGTGATTTTGGGTGGTGGGTGGCTTGCTGGCCTTTTCACTGGGGGGGGGTGGTGGCTAGGAAGAGCCCCAAGTGCGCGAGGCCTGCTTGGGTTGGTTGGATCTCTAGCCAGCCCAAGCAGGCCTCGCTCGCCTGGGGCTCTCCTTTCTTGCATCGGGTTGCTTTTGGCTGGTGGGAGGGCAGCATATGCTAATGAGTTATGCTAATGAACTTCACCACCTATTTTTCTACAGCACGACCCCTGGATGGATCAAAATGCCACCAGTGAAGAAGCCTGGCTGAGTTCTTAAGGGAGGAAGTTCCAAACAAAGAGGGGCCACCAATGGGAAAGATCCGCTCCTTCTGGTGACCAGACTCCCTTCTGATGGTTGTGGCAGCAGGAACTCGGAAGATGATCTAAGCATGTGGGCAAGGGGGGCTCCTTTAGGAGAAGGAAGCCTCTGATACAGCAGGCCCCAGCCTATTCGTAGCTTCAAAGGTTTAAAAAACAGTGTCTTGACTGTGTGTGATGCTCTTTGGCAATCTGTAAACTGTTGCTTGTTTAGGGCTCTGGACAGGAGCACCCGGTTTGCAGAAATTCCAAGGAAACAATATGCAAGATCAAGAGCTGGTTACAATGAGATTTTAATAACCAATTATTAAGAAATAGCAGGCTAAACTCCCATCCGCTGGGTCCTGAATGCACGACAAAACTTAGCCAGACCTCGAGGTGAGATGCACATAAATTACTTTGCTCTGGGACCATTTTTCCTGAGCTAAGACAATACACAAGGTTACAAACTTGTGAGCTAGCTCACACTAACTCAGCTTAGAGGGAACACAGAAGAAGATATTGGATTTATACCCCACCCTTCACTCTGAATCACAGAGTCTCAGAGCGGCTCACAATCTCCTTTACCTTCCTTCCCCACAACAGATGCCCTGTGAGGTGGGTGGGGCTGAGAGAGCTGTCCCAGAAGCTGCCCTTTCAAGGACAGCTCCCCAGCTGGTCCGAGCAATGACGAGACCTGCTGTTGCCACCTGCTAGCTGGCTTGGCCTCATCTCACCCTCAGCTCCAGAGCAGCCCAGCCGGAAGTTCTGCGGTGCTTTCACCTGATCCGAAGAGTATCTCTTCAGCACCTGGGCCGCCTCCTGAAACTGCCTCTCTCTCAGCTGCAACATCTGCAGAGTTTGCTTCAGCTCCAGCAAAGGGCGCTCATACCCCCTTCTCTCCTTCAGCATCTGCAAGATGGCTCTCAGATCATCCTCCACCAACGGACTCTGAAACACAGCACAGCAGGGCCCTCGTTAAGGTGGAGTCACCCTACCTGCAGCACAAACACCCCCCCCCCCCCCAAACCACAGAATCTCTTTTCAAAAGGAAGCCCTTCTTCACCTAAAGACTAATCAGCACGTGGAATTCACTGCCCCAGGAGGTGGCAGTGGCAACAAGCATAGCCAGCTTCAAGAGGAGATTGGAGAAACATATGGAGCAGAGGTCCATCAGTGGCTATTGGAAGAAGAAGAAGACTGCAGGTTTATACCCCACCCTTTTCTTTGAATCAGAGACTCAGAGTGGCTTACAATCTCCTATGTCAGGGGTGGCCAACGGTAGCTCTCCAGATGTTTTTTGCCTACAACTCCCATCAGCTCCAGCCATTGGCCATGCTGGCTGGAGCTGATGGGAGTTGTAGGCAAAAAAACATCTGGAGAGCTACCGTTGGCCACCCCTGTCCTATATCTTCTCCCCTCACAGCAGACACCCTGTGAGGTGGGTGGGGCTGAGAGGGCTCTCCCAGAAGCTGCCCTTTCAAGGACAGCCTCTGCCAGAGTTTGGCTGACCCAAGGCCATTCCAGCAGGTGCAAGTGGAGGAGTGGGGAACCAAACCCGGATTCTCCCAGAGGAGAGTCTGCACACTTAACCACTACGCCAAACTGGCCACAAGGTATAGAGGGAACAGTCTGTATTCTTGGTGCTTGGGAGGGTGGCAACATTGGAAGGGCTTCTGGAGTTCTGGCCCCAGTGGTGGACCTCCTGATGGCATCTGGGTTTTGGCTAGGGCTGCCAAGCTCCCGCCAGGGGTGGGGGATCCCTCAGTATGGAGGCCCCAACCTGAGAGCAGGGAGCAGGCCACTGGGGGGATCCCCACCCCCAAAGAGCCCAGCATGTCCCCAGCATGATGACATCACTCGGAAGTGATGTTATCATGCCGGGGATGCTCTAGGACTTGCAGTAGAACTCCATGGTACCATAGGGTTTTATCACAAGTCCTAGAGCGTCCCCGGTACAACATCCCGGGTAAATTATGTCACTTCTGGGTGACACCCAGGTGACTTGCGTGTGCACAAGCAAGAAGGAAATAAAGAAAGAAGAGGGAAAGAAGGAAAGGAAGGAAGGAAGAAAGGAAGAAAGGAAGAAAGGAAGGAAAGGAAGGAAAGGAAGGAAAGGAAGGGAAGGAAGGGAAGGAAGGAAGGAAGGAAGGAAGGAAGGAAGGAAGGAAGGAAGGAAGGAAGGAAGGAAGGAAGGAAGGAAGGAAGGAAGAAGCTAAACAGGCTTTTCTGGTTGATTGAAAATGGGCTGCCACCGGACATCCTACAGAAGCTGGCGATCATAGTCAGAAGCCAATACCGCCAGACTGGACTGAGACAGCGCAAATAGTTTTTAAATTGATAAGTAAATTATGGTTTTATATGTTTTACTGAATTGATTGTTTTTATGATGTTGTAAGCCGCCCTGAGTCCGCTTGCGGAGAGGGCGGGATATAAATGTAAAGTAATAAATAAGGAAGGAAGGAAGGAAGGAAGGAAGGAAGGAAGGAAGGAAGGAAGGAAGGAAGGAAGGAAGGAAGGTCACTGCTTTTTGTGGAAACCACTTCAGACTTTATAGATGTTGCAGACATATGCAGAGGCTCACTCCATCTGGCTCATTTATGTATGACCCCTGTTAACACACTCCAAGTGGGTTACAATGTTATTAAAACCATAATAAAACTGAGATTTAAAGTGGTAACAAGAACAAATACCCCTCGTCATAAAATACCATGAAAGATGAAGAAATATTTAAGTTAGCGCCAAAATAAGCCAGATCCTCGGCAATTTGTATGAAGAAGCCAAGCTCTTACTTCCACCGGGACGCCTCCTGGGTGGCCGTCTTCCTCTGGGGGGCTTGTGTCTGTTCCCTGGAGCCGAAGGCCCCCATCCAAGATAAGGACTGCTTGTCGGAGATGCCTTTGAGTCAGGAGAAAATACGCCATGTGCGCAGCGGGAGGGTTTGGTGCCAACTTCTCAGCCTGCCGAATTGCTTCTGCTTCTTTTGCTTGCAGCTGGGGAGAGTAAACAGGTTTTCGGCATGTTAGAAATATTTTAGAATTGCTTTTTAAACAAACAAACAAACATTGAAGCCTGAACTGCTCCAAAGCTTCCTATTCGGGTTCAAAGATGTGAGATGAAGATTATGCATCTCGTTTGGCCCATGAAATTCAAATGGCTGGTGTGGACAGCCTCAGTTTGCCTCGGGCCACGCACAGAAGGATAGGAGAGGAGATTAAGGTTGAAGCGGCCACAGCTGCTTTCTGGAAGCATTTGAAAGGCTGTCACTTGGAGGAGGGCAGGGAGCTGTTCCTGCTGTCAGTGGAGGAGAGGACTCACACTAATGGGTTTAAATGGCAGAAAGGTACCAGTTAAATATTCGAAAAAATATTTACAGTAAGAGTTGTTCAGCAGGGCGATGGTGAGCTCCCCCTCTCTGGCCGTCTTTAAGCAGAGGTTGGACAAACACTTGTCAGGGATGCTCTAGGCCAGGGACGGCCAGTGGTAGCTCTCCAGATGTTTTTTTGCCTACAACTCCCATCAGCTCCAGCCATTGGCCATGCTGGCTGGGGCTGATGGGAGTTGTAGGCAAAAACATCTGGAGAGCTACCGTTGGCCACCCCTGCTGTAGGCTGATCCTGCATGAAGCAGGGAGTTGGACTAGATGGCCTGTAGGGCCCCTTCCAACTCTATGAGTCTAATCCTTAAGCCTCCATTTGTTTTTTTTGCCAGTGTTGCATTAGCCTGCCTTCTGTGTTTTATGGCTGAATGAAATACCTGATTATTTATTTGCTCAAGCCCTTGTCTCCTGCTCAATGAGACTGTCCGAACATCTAGCTCAGGGGTGTGAAATATGCAGCTTGAGGGCAGGATCAGGCTCCTGGAGGGCTCCTATCAAACCCATGAGTAACTCACTTCCTTCTCTCTCTCTTGCTTCTTTCTGCATCACAGCTTGCTTTGCCAGGCTTGCTCAATCGCACAGGGGATACAGAGCAAAGCCTCCATTTTTTCCATTGTCTGACCAGCACATGAAGCAACTTATGTCCAAAAGCTCACAATGCTCAGCCATTTCATGTTTCCCACTGGGTCTTAGGCTCAAATCATCGAGCGTGTAGATTTCAGTAATGAATGTCAATCGATCGAAAGTAGATTTGCAACTTACAGATACACACCTGAGCAACACCTGAACACCCTGCTCAAGATGGCTACAGCACAGACATTGTCTCCAGATTTTGATGCAATAATTCAGAACAAGTAAAGGTAAAGGGAATCCCCTGTGCAAGCACCAGTCGTTTCCGACTCTGAGGTGATGTTGCTTCCACGACGTTTTCATGGAGAGGTGTCAGTTATCAGAGACCGTTAAACAAAATATTGCAAGAGTTCTAAGCTTTTAAGCATCTTTTAAGGGTTTTTTTTTTTAAAAAATCTTTAATTGTGTTTGTCTGTGTCTTTTATTAAGTTTACATATCCACTACCTGGCATTACATTTTATGACGCTTATGGCCCGGCCTGACAAACTCTCATTTATGTCAGATCCAGCCCTCATACCAAATGAGTTCGACACCCCTAATCTAGCTCATTCCCCACCTTCTTGGACTGACAACAGCTCCCCAGGGTCCTGAGCAAAAAGGGGCTTTCCGATCACCTGCTCCCAGAAATCCTTCAACTGACCCTAGGACTTCCTGCATGCAAATCCAGTGTTTTACCAGCAGGGGCATACCAGTTGCATCTTCTGCTTTGGGTCTGTCTGTTTGTGTCTCTCTCTGCCCCAGCAGGCCTATAGCCGTTTCTGTACCTTCTCTTCTATCTGTGCTTGAAGCTCCGTTTGGATCTGCGTTTGCAGAGGTCTCAGTTCAGGTCCGTTTCCTTCTTCGAGTTGAACCAGGAAGTCCCCTTCTGCGTGGCGCTCTTGGATAAAGGCCACAGCTCTCTCTGCCTGCTGCATTTCAGACACCTGGGCCGCTTCACGGGCTACCATTTCTCCTGTGACTCTGTAGCCAAGTTGGTCCAGAGCCTGCAGTATGTTTTCGGGGCACATGCATCGCTGGGACACAAATAAGAAACCCATTATAAGGACATCAGAAGAGCCCTGCTGGATCAGACCAGGGGTCCACCTGTTCCAGCATCCTGCCTCACACAGTGGCCAATTAGATGCTATGGAGGGTCAATGACAGGGCACAGAGAGGGAGGCCTTCTCCTGATGTTGCCTCTTGGCCAGGGCTTTTTTTGTAGCAGGAACTCCTTTGCATATTAGGCCACACCCCTCTTATGCAGCCAATAGGGTTGCCAAGTCCCCTGTGGCCTCCGGTGGGGGACTGATTTCATGTGCGCTTCGCATGTGGGGCGCAATAACATCACTCGTGAGTGACGTCATCGGGCTGGTGATGTTGTGCGCCGGCCGCTCTAAGTGTTTCCAGGGAAACTCTATGGTTTCCCCGGACGATCTAGCATTTTGGGAGGTAAAAACTCTATGGTACCTATGTACATAGAGTTTTCCCTCCCAAAATGCTAGAGCGTCCCGGAAAACCATAGAGTTTTCCCAGGAACACCTAGAGTGACTGGCGTGCGACATCGCCGGCGTGATGACATCACTTGTGGGTGACGTTATCGTGTCAGCGACGTTGGGGGAAAGCCCCCCCGCTGGCCCAATGTGGGCTGGTGAGTTGGGAACCTCCTATGTGGGAGAACCCCTGCCTGGCCTGGGGGTTTGGCAGCCCTTGTAGCCAACCCTTCAAGTAGAGGGCCTACTGTAAGCTCTTAGTAGAGGGTTCTTAGTAGAGGGCCTACTGTAAGCTCTTAGTAGAGGGTTCTTAGTAGAGGGCCTACTGTAAGCTCTTAGTAGAGGGTTCTTAGTAGAGGGCCTACTGCAAGCTCTTAGTAGAGGGTTCTTAGTAGAGGGCCTACTGCAAGCTCTTAGTAGAGGGTTCTTAGTAGAGGGCCTACTGTAAGCTTTTAGTAGAGGGTTCTTAGTAGAGGGCCTACTGTAAGCTCTTAGTAGAGGGTTCTTAGAGGGCCTACTGTAAGCTCTTAGTAGAGGGTTCTTAGTAGAGGGCCTACTGTAAGCTCTTAGTAGAGAGTTCTTAGTAGAGGGCCTACTGTAAGCTCTTAGTAGAGGGTTCTTAGTAGAGGGCCTACTGTAAGCTCTTAGTAGAGGGTTCTTAGTAGAGGGCCTACTGTAAGCTCTTAGTAGAGGGTTCTTAGTAGAGGGCCTACTGTAAGCTCTTAATAGAGGGTTCTTAGTAGAGGGCCTACTGTAAGCTCTTAGTAGAGGGTTTTTAGTAGAGGGCCTACTGTAAGCTCTTAGTAGAGGGTTCTTAGTAGAGGGCCTACTGTAAGCTCTTAGTAGAGGGTTCTTAGTAGAGGGCCTACTGTAAGATCTTAGTAGAGGGTTCTTAGTAGAGGGCCTACTGTAAGCTCTTAGTAGAGGGTTCTTAGTAGAGGGCCTACTGTAAGCTCTTAGTAGAGGGTTCTTAGTAGAGGGCCTACTGTAAGCTCTTAGTAGAGGGTTCTTAGTAGAGGGCCTACTGTAAGCTCTTAGTAGAGGGTTCTTAGTAGAGGGCCTACTGTAAGCTCTTAGTAGAGGGTTCTTAGTAGAGGGCCTACTGTAAGCTCTTAGTAGAGGGTTCTTAGTAGAGGGCCTACTGTAAGCTCTTAGTAGAGGGTTCTTAGTAGAGGGCCTACTGTAAGCTCTTAATAGAGGGTTCTTAGTAGAGGGCCTACTGTAAGCTCTTAGTAGAGGGTTTTTAGTAGAGGGCCTACTGTAAGCTCTTAGTAGAGGGTTCTTAGTAGAGGGCCTACTGTAAGCTCTTAGTAGAGGGTTCTTAGTAGAGGGCCTACTGTAAGCTCTTAGTAGAGGGTTCTTAGTAGAGGGCCTACTGTAAGCTCTTAGTAGAGGGTTCTTAGTAGAGGGCCTACTGTAAGCTCTTAGTAGAGGGTTCTTAGTAGAGGGCCTACTGTAAGCTCTTAGTAGAGGGTTCTTAGTAGAGGGCCTACTGCAAGCTCTTAGTAGAGGGTTCTTAGTAGAGGGCCTACTGTAAGCTTTTAGTAGAGGGTTCTTAGTAGAGGGCCTACTGTAAGCTCTTAGTAGAGGGTTCTTAGAGGGCCTACTGTAAGCTCTTAGTAGAGGGTTCTTAGTAGAGGGCCTACTGTAAGCTCTTAGTAGAGAGTTCTTAGTAGAGGGCCTACTGTAAGCTCTTAGTAGAGGGTTCTTAGTAGAGGGCCTACTGTAAGCTCTTAGTAGAGGGTTCTTAGTAGAGGGCCTACTGTAAGCTCTTAGTAGAGGGTTCTTAGTAGAGGGCCTACTGTAAGCTCTTAGTAGAGAGTTCTTAGTAGAGGGCCTACTGTAAGCTCTTAGTAGAGGGTTCTTAGTAGAGGGCCTACTGTAAGCTCTTAGTAGAGGGTTCTTAGTAGAGGGCCTACTGTAAGCTCTTAGTAGAGGGTTCTTAGTAGAGGGCCTACTGTAAGCTCTTAGTAGAGGGTTCTTAGTAGAGGGCCTACTGTAAGCTCTTAGTAGAGGGTTCTTAGTAGAGGGCCTACTGTAAGCTCTTAGTAGAGGGTTCTTAGTAGAGGGCCTACTGTAAGCTCTTAGTAGAGGGTTCTTAGTAGAGGGCCTACTGTAAGCTTCAGGAGGATTGGCTACATCAGAGGGGCATGGCCTAATATGCAAAGAGGTCCTGCTCCAAAAAAAGCCCTGCTCCTGGCACTGGGATTCTGAGGTTCACTGCCTCTGACTGTGGAGGTTCCTTGTATTCACCACAGCTAGTAGCCCCTGATGGATCTCCTCTGGGAATTTTTGTAATCCCCTTTCTGTGCCTGCGGCCTTGAGTCAGTGGGAACTGCAGCGTCCCTGCTGGAAGAGCCACTCTTGGCCAAGACAAGGCAGGCATGAAACCATTTAGGGTTCGATGAATAAGGCAGAGGAAGAAGGGCTGAGAAGTACCTGGAGGTGGTTGTAAGCATCCAAGACTCGGTGTATCCTCACGTGCTTCAAAGCTTCTCGCCTCACTATCTTGACAGCTGTGGCTTGCATCATCGGGACCACCGAGCCCCCCTCAAGGCTAGCCCCCGAAGCCTGAGCTTCCTATCAAGTGAAAGAAGGCACCTGTCAACAAGCAGCAGCTCTGCCTCTAGGGGTGGGAGGGGAGAGATCCAGATGGGGCTCAGCAGAGGCCTCCTGGTGCAGCAATTTGGGAAGTGGAGGGTGCAGGCGGGGAGGAACTTCCAACCAGGGAGAACATAAGAACATAAGAGAACCCATGTTGGATCAGGCCAATGGCCCATCCAGTCCAACACTCTGTGTCACATAAGAGCATCAGAGAAGCCATGTTGGATCAGGCCAATGGCCCATCCAGTCCAATACTCTGTGTCACATATGAGCAGCCATGTTGGATCAGGCCAGTCCATCCACTCTGTGTCACATAAGAGCATAAGAGAAGCCATGTTGGATCAGGCCAATGGCCCATCCAGTCCAACACTCTGTGTCACACAACGGCCAAAAAACCCAGGTGCCATCAGAAGGCCCACCAGTGGGGCCAGGATACTAGAAGTCCTCCCACTGTCGCCCCCCCCCCCAAGCACCAAGAATATAGAGCATCACTGCCCCAGACAGACAGCTCCATCTATACCCTGTGGCTAATAGCCACTGATGGACCTCTGCTCCAGATGTTTATTCAGTCACCTCTTGCTGTCTATGCTGGCAGCCATCACCACCTCCTGTGGCAGTGAATTCCATGTGTTAATGGTGTGGAGAAGGTGGGTTCCCACACAATGCATAAAACCCATGCTCATAGGATTCCCGAGGCAAGAGATGAACAGAGGTGGTTTGCCCTTGCCTGCCTCCGCGTAGCAACCCTGGGCTTCCGTGGTGGACTCCCATCCAAGCAGTAAGCAGCACTGCCCTTATTTAGCTTCTGAGATATGACAAGATTGGGCCAGCCTTGGTCATCCAGGTCAGAGGATTTCTCTACCGTAATCTAGATTATCACAACGTGCCACAAGCGCTTGCACATATAATAAATATAAAAACCACAAATAAACCAGCATCCTCCAGAGCAGAGGTGGCCAAACTTGCTTAACATAAGAGCCACATAGAATAAACAGAGGTCTTAGAGCCCCAGGACATGAATGTCAGATGTTTGAGAGCTGCAAGGAGGAAGGAAGGAAGGAAGGAAGGAAGGAAGGAAGGAAGGAAGGAAGGAAGGAAGGAAGGAAGGAAGGAAGGAAGGAAGGGAGGGAGGGAGGGAGGGAGGGAGGGAGGGAGGGAGGGAGGAAGGAAGGAAGGAAGGAAGGAAGGAAGGAAGGAAGGAAGGAAGGAAGGAAGGAAGGAAGGAAGGAAGGAAGGAAGGAAGGAAGGAAGGAAGGAAGGAAGGAAGGAAGGAAGGAAGGAAGGAAGGAAGGAAAACAAATAGATGGGGGCAGAGGGAGAAATGGAAAGAATACAACTTGAACTTTAAATATTCTCCAAGCCACCAGCTGGCTTGGCTTGGAGAAGAGATCTGAAGACAGAAATGCCTCCTCCAAGCTGGCCGACAGGGCCATGGGGAATTCAAGAGCCACACAATATGTGTGAAAGAGCCACGTGTGGCTCTTGACCTGCAGTTTGGCCACCCCAGCTCCAGAGCATACCAGATCCAAAGACCAAGGGTCAAAGAAGGGCATCTGCACTAGGGCTGGCATCAAGCATCGCCTGAGGTGATGTGGCTGCCAAGGCCCAGATATTCTAGTGGGGCCCACAGCTGCTGCCCTTCACCCGCTCAGCTCCCCTACTGCCTCTCTACTTGCTCTAAGTCCTCGTGCCATCCACGCTCCTGACTGCACGCAGTGCCCAACATAGTCTAGGAAGGGTGGGTAGCGCTAAGAGGCCTGGAAAGTGAGCAAATGGAAGGGGAAGGATATGGGCCCAGACATTGGGAGCAGAGAATGTAGTCAGAAGAAGAAGAAAATATTGGATTTATATCCCACCCTCCACTCCAAATCTCAGAATATCAGAGCGGCTCACAATCTCTTTTCCCTTCCTCTCCCACAACAGACACCCTGTGAGGTAGATGAAGATATTGGATTTATATCCCGCCCTCCACTCCAGAGAGTCTCAGAGCGGCTCACAATCTCCTTTCCCTTCCCCCCCCCACAACAAACACCCTGTGAGGTAGATGAAGATATTGGATTTATATCCTGCCCTCCACTCCGAAGAGTCTCAGAGCGGCTCACAATCTCCTTTCCCTTCCTCCCCCACAACAGACACCCTGTGAGGAGGGTGGGGCTGGAGAGGGCTCTCACAGCAGCTGCCCTTTCAAGGACAACCTCTGCCAGAGCTATGGCTGACCCAAGGCCATTCCAGTAGCTGCAGGTGGAGGAGTGGGGAATCAAACCTGGTTCTCCCAAATAAAAGTCACCGCACGTAACCCCTACACCAAACTGGCTCCCCAGGTGGATAGAGAGGCGTGAGTTTGTGGGGGGGCACAGTGGCACCCAGAGGAGCGGAAAGGGCCCACTGAAACCTGGGTCTTTATCTACGCAGCAGAGAGCTCTGGAAGGGACTCACGCTCTCTGCTTGTACAACATCAATGCCAAAGGGGGAATCCGCCTTTTGCAAATCGGCCCCAAGCGAAGCCAAGGACTGCAGGATTTCTTCCAGAGAAAATAAAATGCCATCTGGGAGAGTTAAGGCCTCGGGGCCGAGTCCGGCCCCCTTCAGTTCTTCCCAGTGCTGCTGGCTAAGCTCGCGTTCCGCATGCTGGTGGTAGTCGGCCATCTCCTTCAGGAGGTCCTGCCACTCGCTGGTGATTTTGGAGTCTGCACCGCTTGCTGTTTCCTGGAGCAATAGAAAAACATTGCTTTGCATAATTTTGGGACAGGAAATCGTACCTTTTCCAACTCCACGTGTTCTGACTCTCCCCGTTCAATATCTCTGTTAGGCCTGCTTTCAAATTTATGAATTTCTGTTTCATTTTTTCATAGAACAAAACAGAATAATATAATTCTATAATAACAGCAATTCATGAAAGCACTCTCAAGTACAAAGGAAACAGCTGGAAGATGCTGTATAATCACAAAACTTGGTGATTCTACCAGAACGTTCCTGCAGTGCAAAGTCACTTCAGGTCCATCTAAAACTTTCAGCAAAATGTTGAGTGAAATTCCAATTTGAGACAATCTTGTTTATTCCAGGTACTATGATTTCCAAAAGTGGAAGAGTGAGGAATCAAACCCGGTTCTCCCAGATTAGAGTCTGCACTCTTAACCACCACACCTGAGACTCAAAGCTCCCTTTGTTAGATACTTGACAAAGGGAGTTTTGATTCTTGGAAGATTATACCCCCCACATCTTTTGGGTCTCAAAGATTCGAATTAGCTGCTCAACAGCAGACCAACATGGCTTCCCTCAGAAACTGATATTAGACGGTTCTTTTTATCACATTTGGTAGCAGTGTCCTAAAGTGAAAGCATATTGGGGCCAAATTCACAGTTGGCTTCAAAAAGTATTAAAAATAAATATAAAACATTTACCCGAGATGTATTTATTATATATATGTCAGAGTTCTACTCCTAAGCCAACAAACAGATTTTTAGTACATAAAGTAACAGCGGCAAGAATAACTGATGCAAGATATTGCGAAGCAAAACAGATACCAAGACAAGAAGAGTTCATTCAAAGACCGTTTGAAACAGCAGAAATGGATTTTCTTTCAGTGAAACTGAGAGAAGGAAACATACAAGGATGTAAAGAAACATAGAATCATAGAGTTGGAAGGGACCTCTAGGGTCATCTAGTCCAACCCCCTGCACAATGCAGGAAACTCACAGATACCTCCCCCTAAATTCACAGGATCTTCATTGCTCTCAGATGGCCATCTAGCCTCTGTTTAAAAATCTCCAAGGAAGGAGAGCCCACCACCTCCTGAGGAAACCAGTTCCACTGAGGAATTGCTCTAATGGTCAGGAAGTTCTTTCTAATGTTGAGCCGGAAACTCTTTTGATTTAATTTCAACCCATTGGTTCTGGTCCTACCTTCTGGGGCCACAGAAAACAATTCCAACCCATCCTCTGTATGACAGCCCTTCAAGGACTTGAAGATGGTGATCATATCACCTCTCAGCCACCTCCTCTCCAGGCTAAACATCCCCAGCTCCTTCAACCTTTCCTCATGGTCTCCAGACCTCTCACCATCTTCATCGCCCTCCTCTGGACCCGTTCCAGCTTGTCTAGATCCTTCTTGAAATGTGGTGCCCAAAACTGAACACAATACTCCAGGTGAGGTCTTACCAGAGCAGAGTAAAGTGATGGCAACCTTTATATGATTGACTGAAAATGTTAACGACAGTTTAGAAGATAGAGACACATTGTAGTAGGAGATAAGAAAAAGATGGTAATAATATGAAGTAGGATTACAATAAATTAGAATATAGAATAAAAATAACGGTGGAACGTATTGTAATTAACCTAATCTAACACTTACTCTCTAGTTTATTTTGTAAATATTGTGATTATTTTGTCTTTGTATGTATTCTTTGTTTGTCTTTATTGTTTGAGGTCTATACTTTTAATAAAATACTCAAAAATTTAAAAAACCAGAAACTGGTATTAGGTATGCATGTGTGTGTGTGTCCATTTTCTAGTGAGGAAATTGCTGGGGGTGTGTGTTACCCCCACCCTTTCCTTGGCCCTGTTCTATTCCTGCCACCCCGCCCCCCCCCCCCAGTGGCCAAATAGCCCATCTTGAGTTCCAGCCATGGGACTGTATCATGTGGAGTTTGGCCCTGAGTCCACACGGAGACATCCAACTCTAACGAGAACGGGAAGTGGTCGACTCCAAAAAGCAAACTCTTTTTTCACACAAGCCCCCCCCCCACTCCAGTGAAGGACATGAAGCTGTCTCACCACACTTTTCTTCAGCTTGGAGGAGTCACAGAAGCGAGAGATCATGTGGGTTTCCTCAGTCAACAGGGACAACTCCAGGTGCACCATTTCGCTGGCGTGCTTCTCAAGGAACATCCTACCCCCCAAAGAAAACAATTCTATCATATAGGGCTGGTAGATTCATAAAGTTGCTTCAAAAACCTATAATCTTTGGGACCAACATAGCTGAAAGACGAGCTATTCCCTTACAAATCTCCTCTGCCACTACGGTCATCTTCAGGGTCCCTGCTTTGGTGGTCTTTGCTTTCTAAGATTAGGTGGGTGGCAACCTGGGAGAGGGCCTGAAGTAGGGCTGCCCCCTTTAAGGTCCTTCTCTCTCTCTCTGTCTCTCTCTTTTAAAAAAAAGTGCATGCACACGAAAGCTTATACCTGGGGAAAAAACTTATTTGGTCTTAAAGGTGCCTGCGCACATACACTTATACCTGGAATAAAAAACTTTGCTGGTCTTAAAGGTGCCTCTGGATTCGAACTCCCCCCCCCCCCCCGGCACTGCAATGGTATTCCAGAACTGAGATGTTTCTCTCGTGTGCATAAGAGTGTCCTAGCCTGTGTCAGTGGAACAGAAGTGCCAATCCCCATGAAATTATCATGATGAGTTTATGCAGTTGCTGGGATTTCAAGAGGCAACACGTCCCTTCCAGATCATGCAGGAAAAAACTTCAAGTCCAGTGACACCTTTAAGACCAGTTTTATTCCAGGTACACCTTATATCTGGAAACAAAACTTTGTTGGTCTTAAAGGTGCATGCACACAAAAGCTTATACCTGGAATAAAAATTTTGCTGGTCTTAAAGGTGTGTGGACACGTAAGCTTATGCATTGAATAAAAACTTTATCTTAAAGGTGCATGCACACAAAAGCTTATACCTGGGGAAAAAAACTTTGTTGGTCTTAAAGGTGTATATACAATGACTTATACCTGGAAAAAAACTTTGCTGTTCTTAAAGGTACATGTACATGAAAGGTTATACCTGGGAAAAAAAAAACTTTGCTGGTTTTAAAGATGCATGCACAAGAAAGGTTATACTTGGGAAAAAGACTTTGCTGGTCTTAAAGGTGCATGCACACAAAAGCTTATACCTGGGAAAAAAAACTTTGTTGGTCTTAAAGGTGTATATACAACGACTTATACCTGGAAAAAAACTTTGCTGGTCTTAAAGGTACACTCACATGAAAGGTTATACTTGGGAAAAAAACTTTGCTGGTCTTAAAGGTACATGTACATGAAAGGTTATACCTGGGGAAAAAAACTTTGCTGGTCTTAAAGATGCATGCACAAAAAAGGTTATACTTGGGAAAAAAGACTTTGCTGGTCTTAAAGGTACATGCACATGAAAGGTTATACTTGGGGAAAAAAACTTTGCTGGTCTTAAAGGTACATGTACACGAAAGGTTATACCTGGGAAAAAAAACTTTGCTGGTCTTAAAGATGCATGCACAAAAAAGGTTATACTTGGGAAAAAAGACTTTGCTGGTCTTAAAGGTAAACATAACATATGAACATATGAAGCTGCCTTATACTGAATCAGACCCCTGGTCCATCAAAGTCAGTATTGTCTTCTCAGACTGGCAGCGGCTCTCCAGGGTCTCAAGCGGAGGTTTTTCACACCTATTTGCCTGGACCCTTTTTTGGAGATGCCAGGGATTGAACCTGGGACCTTCTGCTTCCCAAGCAGATGCTCTACCACTGAGCCACCGTCCCTCCCGTCCCTCCCCAGGTACATGCACATGAAAGGTTATACTTGGGAAAAAAGACTTTGCTGGTATTAAAGGTACATGCACATGAAAGGTTATACCTGGGGAAAAAAAACTTTTCTTAAAGTTTTTAAGAAAAAGGTCTTAAAGGTGCATGCACACGAAAGCTTATACCTGGAATAAAAACTTTGCTGGTCTTAAAGGTGCCCCTGGACTCGAATTCCACCCCCCCCCCAAACTGCTTCAGACCAACATGGGTCTACCCTCCAGGTCAAGCTGAGCTCTGAGGAAACATAGAGGCCCTGAGCATCACTTCTCACCTCAACTGGGTTTCCTGCAGCAGCCGGGCTCTGTGTGGTGTGGGCAAAGAAGGCAGTGCGGGAGAGACCAGCGCAGGGGGAGCTGCTTCTTGCCTCGTTTCAGATCTAAAGGCTTCTGAGGCCTTCAAGGTACTTCTGGATGAGTAGCCTTTGAGAGAAAGGAGGGGGAATGGAAGAGATTCCTTTGGCAGGACTTTGTTACGCCCTGGAAAGATTTCAGTAAGCCAGGCTCTTGCGTCATGGCCTGGACGGAAATGAGGCATCGCTGGGACAGAGAGATGCTCTTATGTTCTGAATTTCACTAAAAATCTAATGTTTATAACGCCTTATTGTTATGTTAATTTTAATAATTTATAACTGTTTTAACTATGTTTTTATAAGTATAATGGATGTAATGTGTATTTTATGTTGTGAGCCGCCCTGAGCCTGCTTCGGCGGGGAGGGCGGGATAGAAATAAAAAATTATTATTATTATTATTTAACTTAAGGGGAACGTTCCTGAGGCAGTGGCACCAAATCTGCAGCATAGCATCAAATACCTCTCCTCAAAAGACCCTCCAAGCTTCAAAAAGATCGGACCAGGGAGTCCAATTCTATGAGCCCCCAAAGAAGGTGCCCCTGTCCTTCATTATTCCAAAGGGAGAGAAGGCATCTAAAAGGTGTGCAATCCCTTTAAATGTGAGGGCCAGAACTCCCTTTGGGGATCAATTATGCTTGTCACAACCTTGCTCCTGGCTCCACCCCCAAAGTCTCCTGATAGTTCTTGAACTGGACTTGGCAACCCTATTTGAGAACTACAATCTTCTGGCAATCTTGCCTGTACCAGAGTTGCCAGGGGCTTCTGACCACCAGGAGGGGAAGCCGGGTAGATTGCCAGATCCAGGTTGGGAAACTTCTGGAGGTCTTTCTTTGGTGGGGGGGAGTCTGGGGAGGACAGGGACCTCAGTGGGGAACATTGGCACAGAGCACACCCTTCTTCTCTAGGGAAGAAGAAGAAGATACTGGATATATATCCCGCCCTCCACTCCGAAGAGTCTCAGAGCGGCTCACAATCTCCTTTCCCTTCTTCCCCCACAACAGACACTCTGTGAGGTAGATGAAGATATTGGATTTATATCCTGCCCTCCACTCCGAAGAGTCTCAGAGCGGCTCACAATCTCCTTTCCCTTCCTCCCCCACAACAGACACGCTGTGAGGTAGATGAAGATATTGGATTTATATCCTGCCCTCCACTCCGAAGAGTCTCAGAGCGGCTTACAATCTCCTTTCCCTTCCTCCCCCACAACAGACACCCTGTGAGGTGGATGGGGCTGAGAGGACTCTCACAGCAGCTGCCCTTTCAAGGACAACTCCTGTGAGAGCTCTGGCTGACCCGAGGCTATTCCAGCAGCTGCAAGTGGAGGAGTGGGGAATCAAACCCGGTTCTCCCGGATAAGAGTCCGCACACTTAACCACTACACCAAACTGGCTCTCTTAAGGACAGCTCTGCCAGAGCTATGGCTGACCCAAGGCCATTCCAGCAGCTGCAAGTGGAGGAGTGGGGAATCAAACCCGGTTCTCCCAGATAAGAGTCCGCACACTTAACCACTACACCAAACTGGCTCTCATAAGGACAGCTCTGCCAGAGCTATGGCTGACCCAAGGCCCTTCCAGCAGCTGCAAGTGGAGGAGTGGGGAATCAAACCCGGTTCTCCCAGATAAGAGTCCGCACACTTAACCACTACACCAAACTGGCTCTCACAAGGACAGCTCTGCCAGAGCTATGGCTGACCCAAGGCCATTCCAGGAGGTGCAAGCGGTGGAGTGGGGAATCAAACCTGGTTCTCCCGGATAAGAGTCCGCACACTTAACCACTACACCAAACTGGCTCTCCCCGGGGAAGTGACCTCTGTAGCCTCGAGATGAGCTATAATTCCAGGGTATCTCCAGGTCACACCTGGAGGCTGGCCCCCCTAGTGTGTGCGTGGACATCAGTTCTAGTAGTCTGTGAAGCAAGGGCTTCTACGCGGAGAAGTACAAAGGCAATAAGACACGAAAGCCGCTTTTCCTTTCCTTGTTGTGCAAAATGGATTTTCCCTTCTGGATTTCTACGGGAATATAGCAAAGAGAATTGAGCTGCAGCACCGCGGTGGAAACAGCAATCGATAGCAGCTGGAGGCGCAGGAGCACAGGAGAGGAAAGATCATTTTGAAAAACCTGCCTTGTATTAATTACTTTAATGCGGTTCTCGGTATTTAAATCACCACCAATTCTTTTGAAAGCGCTGACAAATCTTCGAGGCTTTTTGGGATTCTTCCCAGGTCAGGCCATATTTTTCGAGGTTGCCTTCCAAAGAAATCGAAAAAATTGTAAGCTGGGGGAGGGGGGAGGAAGGGAAGCCCAGGTCTGCATTGCTCAGCCAGGTGTCAGGATTGGACCTGGGGATTCCTCATCGGAAGATAGGGATGCCAACCTCCAGGTAAGGCCTGTAGAGCTCCTGTTATTACATCCGATCTCCAGATGACAGAGATCGGTTCCCCTGGAGAAAATGGTCGCTTTGGAGGGTCAACCTCTATGGCATTGTACCAGGGTTGCCAATCCCCAGGTGGGGGCAGGGGATCCCCTGGTTTGGGGACCCCCCCCCCCCCGCTTCAGGGTCATCAGAAAGTGGGGAGGGGAGAGAAATGTCTGCTGGGAACTCTATTATTCTGCTGGGAACTCTATGTCTTGCTCCTGGCTCCACCCCCAAATGTCTGCTGGGAACTCTATGGAGACTTATTCCCATAGGAAATAATGGAGAATGGATCCGCGGGTATCTGGGGCTCTAAGGTGGCTGTGTTTTAGGTAGAGGCATCAAATATGCAGCATAGCGTCCAGTGCCTCTCCCCAAAATACCCCCCAAGGTTCAAAACGATTGGACCAGGAGGTCTATGAGCCCCCAAAGAAGGTGCCCTTATCCTCCATTATTTCCTGTGGAAGGAAGCCATTTAAAAAGGTGTGCGATCCCTTTCAATGTGATGGCCAGAACTCCCTTTGGAGTTCAATGATGCTTGTCACACCCTAGCTCCTGGCTCCACCCCCAAAGTCTCCTGGCTCCACTTCCAAAATCCCCAGATATTTCTTGAATTGGACTTGGCAACCCTACATTGTACCCTGCTGGGGTCTCTTCCCAGGCTCCCCAACCCCCCCCCCCCTAGTCCCCAGGCTCCACCCCCACCCCAAATCTCCAGCTGCTTCCCAACCCAGACCTGGCCATCCTGGGAGGTCACACCAGAGTACAGGGCCTCAGAGGACAGCAGCGTAGCGGCAGGAGGAGATGGGAAGAACTGGAGGCTGTTCTCAAGTCCTGGCAGGCTGTAAAAGCACCAGGCCAAGCTCCATGCAAGAAGGCCTCTCTGAACCCGTGCGGCCCAAGGGCAAGGCAGGTGGCTGCTCTGGAGGAGACCCTCCTTAATCACTACACCAGGGGTGGCCAACGGTAGCTCTCCAGATGTTTTTTTGCCTACAACTCCCATCATCCCCAGCCATTGGCCATGCTGGCTGGGGCTGATGGGAGTTGTAGGCAAAAAAAACCATCTGGAGAGCTACCATTGGCCATCCCTGCACTATACCACACTGCGGGTGGAGCCAGGAGAAACGGAGTGTCAAGCATCATTGAACTCCAAAGGGAGTTCTGGCCATCACGCCTTTTAAATGCCTTCCCTCCATTGGAAATAATGAAGGATAGGGGCACCTTCTTTTGGGGCTCACAGAATTGGACCCCCCAGTCCAATCTTTTTCAAACACGGGGGGTGTTTGGAGGAGATCCTCCAGATGCTATGCTGAAAATATGGTGCCTCTATCTAAAAAAACAGCCTCTCCCCTGAGCTCCAGATACCCATAGATAAATTCTCCATTATTCCATACGGGAATCGGTCTCCATAGGGAATAATGGAGCGCCCAGCAGACATTTCCTTCCCTCCCCCTGGCTTTTCAATGACCCTGAAGCAGAGGGAGGGCCTCCAAACCAGAGGATCCTCTGCCCCCACCTGCGGACTGTGCAACCAACAAAGAGCAATGCGGATAACAGAGCAGGGGAAAAGGCTCTACAAACCTCGTGCAGACCAGCCTCCAATAGTATACAAATCTTTACTACAAAATTATATTATTCGAAAGCATCTCTCTAATACTAAACAATACAATACTACAAAGCATGCCGCATGAGGAACGCCTATTGTTTCCCTATGAAGAAAGGTTAAAATGCTTGGGGATTGTGCAACCAACAAAGAGCAATGCGGATAACAGAGCAGGGGAAAAGGCTCCACAAACCTCCGTGCAGACCAGCCTCCAATAGTATACAAATCTTTACTACAAAATTATATTATTCGAAAGCATCTCTCTAATACTAAACAATACAATACTACAAAGCATGCCGCATGAGGAACGCCTATTGTTTCCCTATGAAGAAAGGTTAAAATGCTTGGGGATTGTGCAACCAACAAAGAGCAATGCGGATAACAGAGCAGGGGAAAAGGCTCCACAAACCTCGTGCAGACCAGCCTCCAATAGTATACAAATCTTTACTACAAAATTATATTATTCGAAAGCATCTCTCTAATACTAAACAATACAATACTACAAAGCATGCCGCATAAGGAACGCCTATTGTTTCCCTATGAAGAAAGGTTAAAACGCTTGGGGCTCTTTAGCTTGGAGAAACGTCGACTGTGGGGTGACATGAGAGAGGTTGGCAAGATGGCAAGATGATGCATGGGATGGAGAAAGCAGAGAAAGAAGTCCTTTTCTCCCTTTCTCACAATACAAGAACTCGTGGGTATTCAATGAAACTGCTGAGCAGCCAGGTTAAAATGGATATAAGGAAGTCCTTCACCCAAAGGGTGATTAACGTGTGGAATCCACTGCCACAGGAGGTGGCAGCGGCTACAAGCATAGCCAACTTCAAGAGGGGAATGGATCAAAATATGGAGCAGAGGTCCATCAGGGGCTCTTAGCTACAGTATGTTCCCAGGCTCCTTATATATATGGATGGGCCATTGGCCAATCCAACATGGCTTCTCTTATGTTTAGTATTAGAGAGATGCTTTTGAATAATATAATTTTGTGGTAAAAATTTGTCTACTAGAGGAGGCTGGTCTGTGTGGAGGTTTATGGAGCCTTTTCCCCTCCCCACCTGGGGCTTGGCAACCCTAGCACCAAAGAAAAAAAAGGTGAGAAGTTTTTGCTGGCGACGGATCCAAAGCTCCAGCTCTGCCTGTGCCAAAACACCACAGCCTCTCAGACGCTCGATTTGCAGATGTCCGGAGCTCCGAAGCCACTCAGTGGAGACAGAAGCCTGTGGGAAGCTGTAAAAGTGAGGCAGCTCCCTGGAACCATGTTGGCTAAGTCAGCAGAAACCCCCTTCTGCCCCCCCCCCCTGCATTTATTTATGTACCCTCCCAGCTGAACTCTGCCCAGAGCCAACTCCAGCCTCCCTCTGTCTACGCACAAACCTCGGCGGTGATCTATCATGTAACTAAGGCTCCGGCTGCATCACAATCTCTAAATGGGGATACTCGGGGGAGGGCGAGGAGAAGGCCTGCGATCGATTGCCTGTTCCCAGGCTCCTTAGCTGCCAGGCCGAGGCCAGGGATTCTGGGCGAGCGCAGCAGACGCTGTTTATGCTACTGAATTAATTGAGCGGGCATGAATGCCGAGCGAAGCAGGTTAGACTCAGGAGTGTTCAAATCCTGCTGCTCGGGGCAGAAGAACTGGAAGAGCGCAGCTTGCTGGTAGTTTCTCCTCTGCGTGTTGTTAGGCATTTGCTGTGTTCACTGTTGGTAGGCCTGTTATATATTATAATTCTCAATTGGGTACTAGGCCAAAGGTTGAAGCGTGCTTCCATTACGCGCCAGGAGCCTGATGCCAGTAGGGTTGCCAAGTCCAATTCAAGAAATATCTGGGGACTTTGGGGGTGGAGCCAGGAGACTTTGGGGGGTGGAGCCAGGAGACATTAGGGGCGGAGCCAGGAGCAAGGGTGTGACAAGCATAACTGAACTCCTGGCTCCACCCCCAAAGTCCCCAGATATCTGAATTGGACTTGGCAACCCTAGCTCAGAGCCCAGCCCGGCCCAGACGCCCCCTCCTCCCCGCGGGAGCCGCCGAAGGGAAGGAAGCAGCGCAAGCGAAGCCGAGCCTTCCCGGGCCTCTCACCAGCTCGAAGAGGTTGGCGACACGCCCTGCCGCCTCTTGCTGGGGCTTCCTCCTCCTGCCGCTCGCTCCAGACCGCGCCTGCCCAGACTGCGCCGGGAGCTGCTGCTGCTCCTCCTCCTCTTCTTCCTCCTGCTTGGTCTCCGGCAGCGCCTGCCTGCGCAGCTCCCCCCGCAACCGCCTCAAGGCCCGCCGCGACATCTCCAGGCCGCGGACCGGAAGCCAAGCCGGAAGAGGACACCGCGGACCGGAAGCCAAGCCGGAAGAGGACCCGAAGGAGACAACTGGTTCTCCTTCATCGAGGGAGCAAGGCCAAAAGCGGCCAGAGAGTGATCAGCCCAGGACAAATGCCGCTGGAGCGTGGCCCCTGCCACTCACCGGGCCACGCTCCTTGGCGCCGTTTCCCCCCCCCCTCGCTTCCGTTTTTTTGGGGAGTGGGGGAAGAGGCTGGAATTCCTGGGGTCCCCCGCCAGGGCGGGAGGGTTGGGAAGCCTAGATGCCAGCGACGGTTGCCAAGTCCAGCTCAAGAAATATCTGGGGACTTTGGGGGTGGAGCCAGGAGACATTGGGGGTGGAGCCAGGAGCAAGGTTAGGGTTGCCAATCCCTAGGTGGGATAGGGTTGTCAAGTTCAATTCGAGAAATATCTGGGGACTTCGGGGGTAGAGCCAGGAGACTTTGGGGGTGGGACCAGGAGACATTGGGGATGGAGTCATGACCAAGGTTGGAACAAGTACAATTGAACTCCAAAGGGAGTTCTGGCCATCACATTGAAAGGGACTTCACACCTTTTCAATGGCTTTCCTCCATTAGAAATAATGAAGGATAGGGGCACCTTTTTGGGGGGGCTCATAGAATTGGCCACCCTGGTCCAATCCTTTTGAAACTTGGAGGGTGTTTTGAGGAAAGGCATCAGATGCTGTGCTGCAAATCTGGTGCATCTACTTCAAAGAACATCCCCCCAGAGCCCTAGATACCTGCGGATCAATTCTCTATTATTCCCTATGGGAATCGTTCTTCATAGGGAATAATAGAGTGCCCAGTAGACATTTCCCTCCCCCTACACTTTCTAAAGCAGAGGGGAGGGCCTCCAAACTGGGGAATCCCCTGCCCTCCCTCCCTCCCTCTCTCTCTCTCTCACACACACACTTACTGTGTCTGGTTCCTCTACAACTTTACTTGCTCTGAAAACGAAAGCAAAACAAACGGAGGGTCTGTGCTCTGATGAAGCTGCTTTTTACCCTTCCCCATGAAGCCCTTTCTGTTTCCTGCTTCCTGCTCAACTTTAAAGGCACACATTTTAAAAACGGACCTGTTTGCCGGTTTCTAAATCTGGCCGAGCTCTAGAGGTACATGGTGACTGTGGGGGCGGGGCTTCCCCTGCCGGCTAGCTGGCTGGGGGTGGAGGAAAGCCTGTAAAACCGGGGGATCCCCCGCCCGGACCTGGGGATTGGGAAGCCTGAGGTGGGGGCAGGGGATCCCCTGGTTTGGAGGCCCTCCCCCCGCTTCAGGGTCATCAGCAAGCGGAGGACAGGAGCAAAATGTCTGCTGGATGCTCCATTATCCCCTATGGCGATTGAGTCCCATAGGGTATAATGGAGAATAAAACTGCAGGTATCTGGGGCTCTGTGGGGGCTGTTTTCTGAGGTAGACACACCAAATTTTCAGCATAACATCCAGTGCCTCTCCTCAAAACACCCTCTGAGTTTCAAAAGGATTGGACCAAGGGGTCCAATTCTATGAGCCCCCAAAGAAGGTGCCCCTATCCTTCAGGATTTCCAATGGAGGGAAGGCATTTAAAAGGTGTGCGGTACCTTTAAATGTGATGGCCAGAACTCCCTTTGGAGTTCAGTTATGTTTGTCACAACCTGGCTCGTGGCTGCACCCCCAAAGTCCCCAGATATTTCTTAAATTGCACTTGGCAACCCTAAGCAAGGTTGCGACAAGCATAATCAAACTTCAAAGGGAGCTCTGGCCATAGGGTGACCATAATGTCTGAAGGCCAGCCAGGGACACGTTGGGGGGGGGGGGGAGGTAGGTAGTGACGTCACTTCCGGTGACGGCATGCCACCACAGGAAACAGGAAGTGACATCACTTCCTGTGACATCATTTCCCCGCGTCACCTGCCGGAAATGGGAAGTGACATCACTTCCTGTGACATCATTTCCCCCAAATGCCACAGCCGGAAACAGGAAGTGACTTCACAACACTTCCTGTGACATCCCCAAAAATCCCCCAAATATCACCGCCGGAAACAATTTTGTTCTGAAATCCTGTATATACTTCATCAGTATATGGGATAAGGCACTTTCTCAACTGTGCTGCATAATGCAGCCTATTTATTTTGTCCTGTTTGCTCTGTTGGCTCTATCTGCGCCACCTTCATCACTTTCGGGGTGTGGATCCCCCAGTGGGGTGGTCTCCCGACTCCCTCCGCCGGCTGTTTCTGATAGCCCTGCGCCCCCTCTTTCATTTGATATGTGTCCCGTGCGGGTGCCACCCTCCCGCCGGGAGATGCCGCAAAATGAGCCCCCTTGAGGCTTATGGCGGCAGGGCTCTGGGGAAGCGAGCTAGACTGCTGTTCTTTTGAGGGGTTATAGAGTGTTTCGAGCCCGTCCCTGTGGCATCGGTCCCATCGTTGTGGGGCCCAGGGGGCCGGCGCAGCGGCACGCCGAAGCAGCCTGTCACTAATAACACAGGCCGAGATGCAGGACAGGAACCCGGAAGTGACCGACAGGCTGCTTCAGCGTGCCGCTGCGCCGGCCCCCTGGGCCCCACAACGATGGGACCAATGCCACAGGGACGGGCTCGAAACACTCTATAACCCCTCAAAAGAACAGCAGAGGCTCTGGAAGGCCTTCCGGGACCAGCGCCGGGTGCTCCGCAGCGTCCCCGCGGCCTCCGCTGGTCCCTGGAGGCCCTCCAGAGACTCTGGAGGGCCTCCAGGGACCAGCGGAGGCCGCGGGGACGCCTTCGCTGGTCGGCGCTGGTCCCGGTCCCGGAAGGCTCTGGAAGGCCTTCCGGGACCAGCGCCAGGTGCTCCGCGGCGTCCCCGCGGCCTCCGCTGGTCCCTGGAGGCCCTCCAGAGACTCTGGAGGGCCTCCAGGGACCAGCGGAGGCCGCGGGGACGCCTTCGCTGGTCGCGCTGGTCCCGGAAGGCCTTCCAGAGGCTCTGGAAGGCCTTCCGGGACCAGCGCCGGGTGCTCCGCGGCGTCCCCGCGGCCTCCGCTGGTCCCTGGAGGCCCTCCAGAGACTCTGGAGGGCCTCCAGGGACCAGCGGAGGCCGCGGGGATGCCTTCGCTGGTCGGCGCTGGTCCCGGAAGGCCTTCCAGAGCCTCTGGAAGGCCTTCCGGGACCAGCGCCGGGTGCTCCGCGGCGTCCCCGCGGCCTCCGCTGGTCCCTGGAGGCCCTCCAGAGACTCTGGAGGGCCTCCAGGGACCAGCGGAGGCCGCGGGGACGCCTTCGCTGGTCGACGCTGGTCCCGGAAGGCCTTCCAGAGGCTCTGGAAGGCCTTCCGGGACCAGCGCCGGGTGCTCCGCGGCATCCCCGCGGCCTCCACTGGTCCCTGGAGGCCCTCCAGAGACTCTGGAGGGCCTCCAGGGACCAGCGGAGGCCGCGGGGACGCCTTCGCTCATCGGCGCTGGTCCCGGAAGGCCTTCCAGAGGCTCTGGAAGGCCTTCCGGGACCAGCGCCGGGTGCTCCGCGGCGTCCCCGCGGCCTCCGCTGGTCCCTGGAGGCCCTCCAGAGACTCTGGAGGGCCTCCAGGGACCAGCGGAGGCCGCGGGGACGCCTTCGCTGGTCGGCGCTGGTCCCGGAAGGCCTTCCAGAGGCTCTGGAAGGCCTTCCGGGACCAGCGCCGGGTGCTCCGCGGCGTCCCCGCGGCCTCCGCTGGTCCCTGGAGGCCCTCCAGAGACTCTGGAGGGCCTCCAGGGACCAGCGGAGGCCGCGGGGACGCCTTCGCTGGTCGGCGCTGGTCCCGGAAGGCCTTCCAGAGGCTCTGGAAGGCCTTCCGGGACCAGCGCCGGGTGCTCCGCGGCCTCTCCGCGGCCTCCGCTGGTCGCTGGAGGCCCTCCAGAGTCTCTGGAGGGCTTCCAGCGACCAGCGGAGGCCATGGAGAGGCCTCCACCACCGCCGCCGGGCCCCGCGCGCGGGCGGGGAAGGCGGCGAGTGAGGGAGGGAGCGTCCCTGCGCATGCGCGTGCCTTTAATGGTCCCGGTATAGGCAGCCCGGGAGGCGGGATTGGGTGGCCAGAACCGGGACATTCCCGGGCTCCCGGGACGGTCTGGCCACCCTATCTGGCCATCACATTTAAAGGGACCGCATGCCTTTTAAATACCTTCCTTCCATTGGAAATAATGAAGGATAAGGGCACTTTTTCATTGCCACAGGAGGTGGCTGCCGGCATGGATGGCTTCAAGAGAGGACTGGATAAACATCTGGATCAGAGGTCCATCAGTGGCTATTAGCCACAGTGTATTGTTGGAACTCTCTGTCTGGGGCAGTGATGCTCTGTATTCTTGGTGCTGGGGGCAACAGTGGGAGGGCTTCTAGTGCCCTGGCCCCACTGGTGGATCTCCTGATGGCACCTGGTTTTCTGGCCACTTTGTGACACAGCGTTGGACTGGATGGGCCATTGGCTTGACCCAACATGGTTTCTCTTATGTTCTTATGTCTGGAGCAGTGATGCTCTGTATTCTTGGTGCTTGGGGGCAACAGTGGGAGGGCTTCTAGTGTCCTGGTCTTATTGGTGGACCTCCTGATGGCACCTGGTTTTTTGGCCACTGTGTGACACAGAGTGTTGGACTGGATGGGCCACTGGCCTGATCCAACATGGCTTCTCTTGCCTTCTCTTATGTTCTCACCTTCTTTTGCGGCTCATAGAATTGGACGCCCTGGTCCAATCCTTTTGAAACTTCGAGGGTGTTTTGAGGAGAGGCACTGGATGCTATGCTGAAAATTTGGTGTGTGTACCTCAGAAAAAAGGCCACCCCCCTCCCTCCTCCCCAAGTGACAGAAAAAGCTGTTGTGTGGGTGTGTTTCATCCAATCTAACAGAGCATATCCTGTCCTATTACAAATCTTTATCACAGGGGTTTATGACTGCGGAATTAAGCACTTGCCATAAAAGCATTTATCAATGCACTTGGCTTTTATAGTCTGTTCTCTCTCTTGGGTCATCTCTGCAAGAAATAATGGTTACTTGCTGGTGGGAGCCTCCCAGAACGGCTCTTTTCTGTCTATTACCCTTTTAAAGAAGGCAACCCCAGACCGCACCTTCACCAGAAGCCAGACCCAGAAGCGTTTCGGGGGGTGAGGGACCCCTCTTGTTCTCCTCCAGCGTCTGAACCAAAGACTTGAGCAGCGGGATCAGTTTGCGATTAATGACCTCCCAACTTCCACGGGGAGCGCTGACGACGTTGTAAAACCTCGTGCTTGGATAGTTCACAAAGCATTGAGTCGATCCAGAAAGAAGATCCTGAGACAGAGAAGAGAAGCCATTTTTAGCATGCCTGCTGCATTTGTCCTTCAGGGGTACAGGGGGCAATCTCTTGAAGTGGAAATATCAGTACATGAATGCATGAAATTGCCTTCTACTGAATCCTTGGTCCATCAAAGTCAATGGTTACTCAGACTGGCAGCAGCTCTCCAGGGTCTCAGGCTGAGGTCTTTCCCATCACCTCCTACCTGGTCCTTTTAACTGGAGATGCCGGGGACTGAACCTGGGATCTTCTGCATGCATGCCAAAAAGATTATCTTCCATTGAGCCGCAGCTTTTCTCTGGGAAATTCACTATGCTCTATGGGCAGGATTCATTTTTGTAGCACAGTAAAAAAAAAAAGGTAAAGGTAGTCCCCTGTGCAAGTACCAGTCGTTTCCGACTCTGGGGTGACGTTACTTTCACAACGTTTTCACGGCAGACTTTTAACGGGTGGTTTGCCATTGCCTTCCCCAGTCATCTACGCTTTCCCCCCAGCAAGCTGGGTACTCATTTGACCAACCTCGGAAGGATGGAAGGCTGAGTCAACCTTGGGTTCATGGCAGACTTTTTACGGGGTGGCTTGCCATTGCCTTCCCCAGTCATCTACACTTTCACCCTAGTAAGCTGGGTACTCATTTGACCAACCTCAGAAGGATGGAAGGCTGAGTTAACCTTGAGCTGGCTACTTGAACCCAGCTTCCACCAGGATCGAATTCAGATCATGAGCAGAGCTTAGGACTGCAATACATGGCTACATAAAAGACCCCGAAACAGGAACCAGGGGAGGGGTGTATTGTATTTATCATTTCAGGCACCTTCTTTCTTCCAACCAGACTCACTTCTGGGAGAGAAATCTTTCAAGTCATGGAGAGGGTTGAGGGAGGGGGGAGGGTGGCCAGGGATATCACTTCATTTTTGGACAAACCCCCCCCCCCCCCAATCTGCTCATCTCTGTGCTTTAAGAAGAAGAAGATACTGGATTTATACTCCGTCCTTCTCTCTGAATCAGAGTGGCCTACAATCTCCTTTATCTCCTTCCTCCACATCAGATACCCTGTAAGGTGGGTTGGATTGAGAGAGCTCTCGTAGAAGCTGCCCTTTCAAGGACAACTCCTGCCAGAGCTATGGCTGACCCAAGGCCATTCCAGCAGCTGCAAATGGAGGAGTGGGGAATCAAACCCGGTTCTCCGGGATAAGAGTCCGCACACTTAACCACTACACCAAACTGGCTCTCCGGTTTGCACACGGGAGGGTATAGATACGGAAAATAACCACGCATGAATCCCTTGTCACTTCTAGTTCAGTGGCTATTGAGGCGGCTTCTGTCTGGCCTCCTCCATTCAGAGGCAGCAAACCGTACCTTCGTCTGCAGCGTCTGGGTATCCGACAGGTATCGGAGGTATTCCAGCCTGCAATAGGCGCTCTCCACGCTGGCCTGCTGTTTCGTAATGTGCTCCTGGAATTCTGCCACCAGGTGAAGTGTGGTCTGGAAAGAAGAGCAGCAAAGGTCTGCAAACGGGATGGGCGGGCCGTCCATTTTAACCATCTTCGTAAAACCTGGGACTTCTCAGCCGTGAGAGGCGCTGCTAACCACCTTAGCCAGACTAGGGGAGATGCTCAGTGACTGGTGCCACGAGCGGTCTCTGTGTTTTTCTTCATTTGCGTTGGACTCGACGACATCTCTTCCTGAACTTCCTGCATTTCGCCACCTTTCGAAGCCCTGACTTGGACGGCCCAGGCAAGTCCAACCCCTTCAGATTTCGGAAGCTAACAAGGTCAGCCCAGGGTAATATTTGGATGAGAGAACACCAAGGAAAACAGGGTTGCTACGTAGAGGCAGCATGAAAAGTCTTTTGCGTTAAGAACAAGTCTAGCTTGCCCCCTAGTGGTGCATGGTGCTAAAACTTACGCCTGCCAGACGGTCTTTGTACCTCCTGGCTATTTTATGCACAATGCCATACAATCGTAGTAATAATGATTATTACAGCCCTTTGACTCTACTGTTGACAATTTTTCTTCATAATTCCCTCTCTCTCCCTTTCCTTCCCTCCCCCTCTCTGTTATTAAAAGTAAACAACACAACCAGTGTTCCTTCTAAGCTGAGGAGCTAGCTCACCGTTCTTTAACCTTTGGCCCACACATTTTTGTCTTAGCTCGCAAGGGGTGGCCCCAGAGCAAACTAATTTATGCAGTAGCCAAATTGCTGGCTCACAACTTGGATGCCAGTAGCTCACAAAGTAGAATTTTTGCTCACAAGCTTAGAGCAGGGGTGTCAAACATGCGGCCCAGGGGCCAAATCAGGCCCTTGGAGGGCTCCTCTCAGACCCCTGAGCAACTGGCTCTTGTCTGCTTCCTTCTCCCTCTCTCTTGTTTCCTTCTGCATCTCAGCTTGCTTTGCAAGGCTTGCTCAATCACACAGGAGCCACAGAGCAAAACCTCAATTTTCTCCATTGGTTGAGGCTCCTCCTGGTCCCCTGGAGAGGAAAAGAAAGAGCCAGAGCTTCCTTTGCCCAGTTCCCTGGATCCCATGGGAGAAATACAAAGAAAGTACCTTTAACACCAACAAGTACTAATGTTTTAAGCATGTTTTAAGTTTAAAGTTTAAAGTTTGTGTTTGGCTGTGTCCTTTAAAAACTTTATATCTCTGCTACCTAATCTTAAACAGGTACACACATAACCCGGCCCGACAAGGTGTCATTTATGTCAGATCCGGGCCTCATAATAAATGAGTTCGACACCCCTGGCTTAGAGGGAACACTGAACACAGCACATTCCCAACAAATCTCTCACTTCATAATTTAATAGCAATGAGCTTGCCTCGGATTCAGCAGGAGCTCACAGGAGCGCAGCTCCTGAACCTTTCTGAGCGTTCTCCCTCCTCCTCCCCACCTTGTCCTCTGAATAGTAGGTGCAGCTGCATAACCATCCCTGGATGAGCTCCACCACCTATTTTTCTACAAAGCGACCCCTGGTGATGAGTTGGCCTCACCCTGCAGATCAAAGAAATTCGCAAGGGGGATGCTTAAGGGTGTCTGTTTCTGCAAAGGTCTGCCTCGGTTAGTACGTGGATGAGAGACTGCCAAGGCAATCCAGGGCTGCTACGCAGAGGCAGGGAACGGCCAGCCGCCTCTGTTCATCTCTTGCCTTCAAAACCTCATGAGGGGTCACTATAAGAAAGCTGCGACCTGACAGCATTCTACACCACCATTTCTGCAAACTTGCAGGACACCCCAGATGGGTAGAAAACTACCAAATATTCAACACTCCCCCCCCCCCACACAAACACATGGTGGGTTTAAAAACCTCCAAAATACTAACATTAGAAAGACATTACTCCACGCGCAAACCCTGGGTTCTGGGGAATATTGCTCTGTCAGTGTGTGAGTCCTCCGTCCACAGCATGAATGCAGCATGGAGCAACAGGTGGATCTGCAGTGACAGCATCTGACAGGTCAGGTCAGATCAACCTTGGAAGACAGCCGGTTCAGGCTGGACTGTATCCAGGGGAAAGCACCTGCTGGAGTCAGCAATTGTGTGGACTGCCGTGATTGGCTGAGCTGTGTATATATGGACTACAGTGCCAGACAGTATCTCTCTCTGTCGAGAGTTGGTTCCTGGCGTAGCACTTTGTCACTCAGTTTAATATATGTTATTCACCGCACCAAGTTGTTTTGTATATAGTTGTAAATACACTACTTTTATACTAGGCGCTGGTGTGAGGCTCAATTTCTTTCCTAGCGTCAACCTGGTGGCAGTTCTCTGTTTTGCACTCTGCACATGAACCACTGACATGCACATCTCCAGGGGTGGAATTCTAGCAGGAGCTCCTTTGCATATTAGACCACACACCCCTGATGCAGCCAATCCTCCAAGAGCTTGTAAGGAATTCTAGCAGGAGCTCCTTTGCGCATTAGACCACACACCTCTGATGTAGCCAGTCCTCTAAGAGCTTACAAGGCTCTTTTTTGTAAGCTCTTGGAGGATTAGCTGCATCAGGGGTGTGTGGCCTAATATGCAAAGCAGCTCCTGCTAGAATTCCACCGCTGCACATCTCTATTAAAAGTGCTCCCTCCACCCTACAGAGAGTCACATCTCTTTGGCCAGAGCAGGTCTAACTGCTGAGGGTGGCCCTGGGCTGTTTCCCAAGCACAAGGTGTCTGCTGACCAGGGGGGACCTCTGAGACCACCCTTCACCCCAATCACCTTTCTGGATTTCTCCTGGATGGCCTCCTCGGTGAGAAGGCTCCTGCGCTGGCGCTCAGCCTCCTTCTGCTGCATTTGGATACGTCCTTCTTCCAGCTGGACCTTCCTGACAAACTGCACCAGCCTTTCCAACATCTTCCTGAGTAAGAGCATCACTCGGGCTTCTTGATCTCGCTCGTCTTTGTCAACTGCGGTCACCAAATAACATCCCCCCCCATTACTAGCTGCAGATGTGGGGCAGAGGCAAAGAGAGAGTGACTTGCCCAAGGCCACCAAATGAGTTTGTGGCAGAGACAAGATCTAAACCGAGGATGTCTTGATTTGTGCCTGTCATCCATCCATCCATAATCTATCTATCCATCTAGCCATCCATCTATCTATCCATCTGTCTATCATCTATAATCTATCATCCATCCATCCATCCATCATCCATCCATCCATCCATCCATCCATCCATCCATCCATCCATCCATCCATCTATCCATCCATCGTCCGTCCATCTATCTATCTATCTATCTATCTATCTATCTATCTATCTATCTATCTATCTATCTATCTATCTATCTATCTATCTATCTATCTATCTATCTATCTATCCATCCATCCATCCATCCATCCATCCATCCATCCATCCATCCATCTGTCTATCATCTATAATCTATCATCCATCCATCATCCATCCATCCATCCATCCATCCATCCATCCATCCATCCATCCATCCATCCATCCATCCATCCATCCATCCATCCCATCCATCCATCCATCCATCCATCCATCCATCCATCCATCCATCCATCCATCCATCCAAAGCATGGCTTGGAGACCAAAGGTTTATCCTGTATATCCCTTCTGCTTCTGTTTTTAAGCTGTCCTGCCTTTGAGGAACTAATGGCCATACCAGTAAATACTGTTAGTCCCTCCTGAGGCTCACTACATTGTGATAGGCTCTGACAGCTTGCCTCCTGTGTTCTCCAAAGGAAAAGGAAATTGATTGTGTAGAGAAGCGAAGAACATGTAATGATAGCATAATGTTCCAGATTTCTGCCTCTCCCCGGGCTTGACACCCAGCCTATAGTTGCATTCCCTTACCTTTCGTTTGTAGATATTGCTCAGAATTCCACAGAGCATTCAGGTCTCTCCTGATTCTCCTCTGAGTTTCCTGTGCTGAGGCCACTTCCAAGAAGTGGCAAATTTCTTCTGCAGGTTTTAATTTGTTTCTGTACTTTACCTGCAGGGATTAAAATGATAACCAGGTTGGAAGACCTCTTTTGCTGTGACCCCTCACCTTTGGAAGTCCCTCCTCCCAACTGTTTTCCTGGCACCTTGGGTGGTTTCAGTTAGCAGATGAAACCAATTTTGGGTTGAGTTTGATTGGTTATGTTAAGAATTAAAGGGATTTTTGTGCTGTATTTCTTTTTCCTGTCGGCTTTTGTTTCTGCTGTTCTGATGACGTTTGAACTGCCTTTCTTTGCTAGCTGTGACAGAGTGTTGGACTGGATGGGCCACTGGCCTGATCCAACATGGCTCTTCTTATGTTCTTATGTGACACAGAGTGTTGGACTGGATGGGCCTTTGCCCTGATCCAACAGGGCTTCTCTTATGTTCCTATGTGACACAGAGTTTTGGACTGGATGGGCCATTGGCCTGATCCAACATGGCTTCTCTTATGTTCTTATGTGACACAGAGTGTTGGACTGGATGGGCCACTGGCCTGATCCAACAGGGCTTCTCTTATGTTCTTATGTGACCCAGAGTGTTGGACTGGAGGGGCCATTGGCCTGACCCAACATGGCTTCTCTTATGTTCTTATGTGACACAGAGTTTTGGACTGCATGGGCCATTGGCCTGATCCAACATGGCTTCTCTTATGTTCTTATGTGACAGAGAGTGTTGGACTGGATGGGCCACTGGCCTGATCCAACAGGGCTTCTCTTATGTGACACAGAGTGTTGGACTGGAGGGGCCATTGGCCTGACCCAACATGGCTTCTCTTATGTTCTTATGTGACACAGAGTGTTGGACTGGATGGGCCACTGGCCTGATCCAACAGGGCTTCTCTTATGTTCTTATGTGACACAGAGTGTTGGACTGGATGGGCCACTGGCCTGACCCAACATGGCTTCTCTTATGTTCTTATGTGACACAGAGTGTTGGACTGGATGGGCCATTGGCCTGATCCAACATGGCTTCTCATATGTTCTTATGGGACACAGAGTGTTGGACGGGAGGGGGCCATTGGCCTGACGCAACATGGCTTCTCTTATGTTCTTATGTGACATAGAGTGTTGGACTGGATGGGCCACTGGCCTGATCCAACAGGGCTTCTCTGATGTTCTTATGTGACACAGAGTGTTGGACTGGATGGGCCATTGGCCTGATCCAACATGGCTTCTCTTATGTCCTTATGTGACACAGAGGGTTGGACTGGATGGGCCACTGGCCTGACCCAACATGGCTTCTCTTATGTTCTTATGTGACACAGAGTGTTGGACTGGATGGGCCACTGGCCTGATCCAACATGGCTTCTCTTATGTTCTTATGTGACACAGAGTGTTGGACTGGATGGGCCATTGGCCTGATCCAACAGGGCTTCTCTTATGTTCTTATGTGACACGGAGTGTTGGACTGGATGGGCCATTGGCCTGATCCAACATGGCTTCTCTTATGTTCTTATGTGACACAGAGTGTTGGACTGGATGGGCCACTGGCCTGATCCAACATGGCTTCTCTTATGTTCTTATGTGACACAGAGTGTTGGACTGGATGGGCCACTGGCCTGATCCAACAGGGCTCCTCTTATGTTCTTACGTGACACAGAGTGTTGGACTGGATGGGCCACTGGCCTGATCCAACATGGCTTCTCTTATGTTCTTATGTGACACAGAGTGTTGGACTGGATGGGCCACTGGCCTGATCCAACATGGCTTCTCTTATGTTCTTATGTGACACAGAGTGTTGGACTGGATGGGCCACTGGCCTGATCCAACAGGGCTCCTCTTATGTTCTTACGTGACACAGAGTGTTGGACTGGATGGGCCACTGGCCTGATCCAACATGGCTTCTCTTATGTTCTTATGTGACACAGAGTGTTGGACTGGATGGGCCACTGGCCTGATCCAACATGGATTCTCTTATGTTCTTATGTGACACAGAGTGTTGGATTGGATGGGCCATTGGCCTGATCCAACAGGGCTCCTCTTATGTTCTTATGTGACACAGAGTGTTGGACTGGATGGGCCACTGGCCTGATCCAACATGGCTTCTCTTATGTTCTTATGTGACACAGAGTGTTGGACTGGATGGGCCACTGGCCTGATCCAACATGGCTTCTCTTATGTTCTTATGTGACACAGAGTGTTGGACTGGATGGGCCACTGGCCTGATCCAACATGGCTCCTCTTATGTTCTTACGTGACACAGAGTGTTGGACTGGATGGGCCACTGGCCTGATCCAACATGGCTTCTCTTATGTTCTTATGTGACACAGAGTGTTGGACTGGATGGGCCACTGGCCTGATCCAACATGGATTCTCTTATGTTCTTATGTGACACAGAGTGTTGGACTGGATGGGCCATTGGCCTGATCCAACATGGCTTCTCTTATGTTCTTATGTGACACAGAGTGTTGGACTGGATGGGCCACTGGCCTGATCCAACGTGGCTTCTCTTATGTTCTTAAGTGACACAGAGTGTTGGACTGGATGGGCCACTGGCCTGATCCAACATGGCTTCTCTTATGTGACACAGAGTGTTGGACTGGATGGGCCATTGGCCTGATCCAACGTGGCTTCTCTTGTGTTCTTATATTACACAGAGTGTTGGACTGGATGGGCCACTGGCCTGATCCAACATGGCTTCTCTTTTGTTCTTAAGCTAAGGAGGGTTGTCCCTGGATAGTACCACCTCTTGCCTTGAAATCCCGACAGGGTCACCATAAGTCACTTGCTATTTGATGGCACTTCACACACACACACATGCACAGCCTGGCATACACTGGAAGAACTACCAAACGCCTCCAGGCGAGACAGCCAGGCTGTCATTTAAGGTTTCCTGCCAGCCAGAGACGCGAACAAGGCCAGCGACTGCATCTTTTTCATTCCAGTGACTTCACCTTTTTCATTTTCCCTTGCTTGGCAGCCTCGAGGATGTGCAGGAATAAAAAGTCCAGCTCCCTCAGCAGCTCCTCTTCTTTTTCTCTTTGGCACTCCCAGTAGGCTTGCCTGGTTTGGATCTCCTTGTCCAGAGACGCCAACTGCAAAAGAGAGCCAAGAGCCTTTAGCAAGCTGCCAGCAGTGGAAAGCGGTCTGAGAGAAGGAGGGCAACAACAACTGTCCTTACCAGATCTGGATCTGGGTTTCCTCGTGGCAGACTCCCCAGGGACTGGACAATGGGGATGACAGCATTAGTCCAGGGGTTAATCTGAGCCCCGATTACTGGCCCAGTCTCCCCAGTTATAGGATCAATGGTTCGGAAGCCAACTGCAATTGGAGCCAGACCTAGAATTGGCACAAAGGGAACAACTGAAGCTGCAGGAAGTGTTTACACCTTGTGGGTTTTTTGAGGGGTGGGAAACACAAAAGGCTGGATCTAGAGTTTCAATAATCCACGTGGTGTCTACAAGGCTGGCCCTGCAACTAGAGAGCCAGTTTGGTGTAGTGGTTAAGTGTGTGGACACTTTATCTGGGAGAACCGGGTTTGATTCCCCACTCCTCCACTTGCAGCTGCTGGAATGGCCTTGGGTCAGCCATAGCTCTCTTATCTGGGAGAACCAGGTTTGATTCCCCACTCCTCCACTTGCAGCTGCTGGAATGGCCTCGGGTCAGCCATAGCTCTCTTATCTGGGAGAACCGGGTTTGATTCCCCACTCCTCCACTTGCAGCTGCTGGAATGGCCTTGGGTCAGCCATAGCTCTCTTATCTGGGAGAACCAGGTTTGATTCCCCACTCCTCCACTTGCAGCTGCTGGAATGGCCTTGGGTCAGCCAGAGCTCTCTTATCAGGGAGAACCGGGTTTGATTCCCCACTCCTCCACTTGCAGCTGCTGGAATGGTCTTGGGTCAGCCATAGCTCTCTTATCTGGGAGAACCGGGTTTGATTCCCCACTCCTCCACTTGCACCTGCTGGAATGGCCTCGGGTCAGCCATAGCTCTCTTATCTGGGAGAACCGGGTTTGATTCCCCATTCCTCCACTTGCAGCCGCTGGAATGGCCTTGGGTCACCCATAGCTCTCTTATCTGGGAGAACCGGGTTTGATTCCCCACTCCTCCACTTGCACCTGCTGGAATGGCCTTGGGTCAGCCATAGCTCTCATCTGGGAGAACCGGGTTTGATTCCCCACTCCTCCACTTGCAGCCGCTGGAATGGCCTTGGGTCAGCCATAGCTCTCTTATCTGGGAGAACCGGGTTTGATTCCCCACTCCTCCACTTGCAGCCACTGGAATGGCCTTGGGTCAGCCATAGCTCTCTTATCTGGGAGAACCGGGTTTGATTCCCCACTCCTCCACTTGCACCTGCTGGAATGGCCTTGGGTCAGCCATAGCTCTCATCTGGGAGAACCGGGTTTGATTCCCCACTCCTCCACTTGCAGCCGCTGGAATGACCTTGGGTCAGCCATAGCTCTCTTATCTGGGAGAGCCGGGTTTGATTCCCCACTCCTGCACTTGCAGCCGCTGGAATGACCTTGGGTCAGCCATAGCTCTCTTATCTGGGAGAACCGGGTTTGATTCCCCACTCCTCCACTTGCACCTGCTGGAACGGCCTTGGGTCAGCCATAGCTCTCTTATCTGGGAGAACCGGGTTTGATTCCCCACTCCTCCACTTGCAGCTGCTGGAATGGCCTCGGGTCAGCCATAGCTCTCGCAGAGCTGTCCTTGAAAGGGCAATTTCTGTCAGAGCTCTCTCAACCCCACCTACCTCACAGGGTGTCTGTTGTGGGGGAGGAAGATAAAGGAGATTGTGAGCCACTCTGAGACTCTGGTTCAGAGAGAAGGGCGGGGTATAAATCTACAATCTTCTTCTTCTAGGCAAACAAGGCAATTGCCTAGGGCGCAGGCCTTCTGGGGGCTCTGAATTGGGTACTCCCCATAAGACTTGGTGATGTTATCAGTGCGGGGGTGGGGGGGGAGGAGGCGCCAGAAGTTAGCCTTGCTTAGGGTTCCAGACAGTCTAGGGCCAGCCCTGGGTGTCAAGAGATCCCCCAGGATTACAGTTGATCTCCAGACTACTGTGCATTTCCCAGGGAGAAAATGACTGCTTTGGAAGGTGGATTCTATGGCATGATCCTCTGCTGAGGTCCCTCCCCTCCCCAAACCTCAGCTCCACTCCCAAATCACCAGGAATTTGCCAGTCCACAGTTGGCAACCCTAGCTGGTTCCCACAGATCCACCCACAGGAGCCTTCTGGATCCGGGAAATTTCCTTGGGTGGGGAGAAAGTGCTAACTTATTCAAATAGCTCTGTGGGATCCAGTCAAGGTTAGAAATCTTTATAAGAAGATTTAACCCATAAAACCATGAAGACTTTTTGGGTGTGTGTGTGTGCGTGCGTGTGTGCTTTTTTTTGCAGGAAGAAGAAGACAACGAAGAAGACTGCAGTTTTATACCCCGCCCTTCTCTCTGAATCAGAGACTCAGAGCGGCTTACAATCTCCTATATCTTCTCCTCACACAACAGACACCCTGTGAGGTGGGTGGGGCTGAAAGAGCTCTTACAGCAGCTGCCCTTTCTAGGACAACTCCTGTGATAACTATGGTTAACCCAAGGCCATTCCAGCAGGTGCAAGTGGAGGAGTGGGGAATCAAACCCGGTTCTCCCAGATAAGAGAGCTCTGGCTGACCCAAGGCCATTCCAGCAGGTGCAAGTGGAGGAGTGGGGAATCAAACCCGGTTCTCCCAGATAAGAGTCTGTGCACTAAACCACTACACCAAACTGGCTCTCACAAGGACAGCTCTGCCAGAGCTATGGCTGAGCCAAGGCCATTCCAGCAGGTGCAAGTGGAGGAGTGGGGAATCAAGCCTGGTTCTCCCAGATAAGAGAGCTCTGGCTGACCCAAGGCCATTCCAGCAGGTTCAAGTGGAGGAGTGGGGAATCAAACCTGGTTCTCCCAGATAAGAGAGCTCTGGCTGACCCAAGGCCATTCCAGCAGGTGCAAGTGGAGGAGTGGGGAATCAAACCCTGTTCTCCCGGATAAGAGAGCTCTGGCTGACCCAAGGCCATTCCAGCAGGTGCCAGTGGAGGAGTGGGGAATCAAACCCGGTTCTCCCAGATAAGAGTCTGTGCACTAAACCACTACACCAAACTGGCTCTCACAAGGACAGCTCTGCCAGAGCTATGGCTGAGCCAAGGCCATTCCAGCAGGTGCAAGTGGAGGAGTGGGGAATCAAACCTGGTTCTCCCAGTTAAGAGTCCACACACTTAACCACTACAGCAAACTGGCTCTCAGTTAAGAGGAAGTAGAACGAATCTACTATAGACCTGATGAAAGTTATGAGGTCCCACCTAGCCCTTTCCAAATGGAGATGTGAAACAGGGACCTACCCTGGAGACCCCCTCATCCTCTACACTCAGGCTCCCACCTTTCCCATTTGCATCCTCCGTGGTCCCTGCTAGTGGTATTGGCTGCCCCGTTTTCCAGTCACATTCCACTCCGAGGATGGGCACCATCAAGCGTGAACCTCCAGGATCCGGAATTTTCATTCCAAACACTGCAGGGATCCAAAGTTCAGTGCTGGGGTATTTGATCATGCCTAATTGGGATTTCAAGAACAGAAACCACAAAGAGAAGTGAGACAAAACGATCTCAGTACTAGCCAAAAACTCACTGTTGTGGTGTGTGCTAAGAAAGGGATACCATGTGGCTCATAACTGTGGAGAGAGCACAGGGCAACACGCATGGCTTCTTCTTCCCACAACAGTCCTGGAAGGTAGGCTAAGATGTAGTGATTCTCTCAGCCAGTTTTGCAGCTGAGCAGAAAGGGCTTTTTCAGCCTTTCTTGATGTGCTGCATCTTGACGCTGCAATGCGCATGCATGCATGCATTCGCAGACACGGGATGCAGGATTCCTGTCAGTAATTGTTGAGCTACCCAGTTGCAAAAGTCATGCTGGTTTTTCTCTCCCTAAACCAGTATGCCCAAACTACAGCATTCTATTTTTCGGCATCTGGAAGTAGAAGGACCAGGTGACAGGTGTGTAGAAATAGAACAGACACTGAACCCATGAAGCTATGAAGCTGCCTTCAACTGAATCAGACCCTTGGTCCATCAAGGTCAGTCTTGTCTACTCAGACTGGCAGGGGCTCTCCAGGGTCTCAGCCTGGGAAAGGTCTGTTCTGACCCAAAAATTGGCATATGAAAATCTCTGAGGGGGAAATCAGCAAGGGGAAACGTTGAGCAGAAGATCAGCTAACAGAGAAAGGGTGCAGGAATATTCAATCCAACCATTTAATTGTGGTGATAATTAAACTTTAATTATGTTTGTCTGTGTCCTTTATAAAGTTTATATCTCTGCTACCTAATCTTAAGAACATAAGAGAAGCCGTTTTGGATCAGGCCAATGGCCCCTCCAGTCCAACACTCTGCGTCACATAAGAACATAAGAGAAGCTATTTTGGATCAGGCCAATGGCCCCTCCAGTCCAACACTCTGTGTCACATAAGAACATAAGAGAAGCCATTTTGGATCAGGCCAATGGCCCATCCACTCCAACACTCTGTGTCACACAGTGGCCAATATATGTGTGTGTGTATATATCTATATCTATAGATACACACACACACACACACACACACACACACACATATATATATATATATATATATATATACTGTGACTAAAAGCCACTGATGGACCTCTGCTCCATATTTTTATCCAATTCCCTCTTAAAGCTGGCTATGCTTGTAGCCGCCACCACCTCCTGTGGCAGTGAATTCCACATGTTAATCATCCTTTGAAGAAGTACTTCCTTTTATCCGTTTTAACCTGACTGCTCAGCAATTTCATTGAATGCCCACGAGTTCTTGTCTTGTGAGAAAGGGAGAAAAGTCCTTCTTTCTCTGCTTTCTCCATCCCATGCATAATCTTGTAAACCTCTATCATGTCACCCCGCAGTTGACGTTTCTCCAAGCTAAAGAGTCCCAAGCGTTTTAACCTTTCTTTATAAGGAAAGTGTTCCAACCCTTTAATCCTTCTAGTTGCCCTTTTCTGCACTTTTCCCAATGCTATAATATCCTTTTTAAGGTGCGTCGACCAGAATTGTACACAGTATTCCAAATGAGACCGCACCATCGATTTATACAGGGGCATAATGACACTGGCTGATTTGTTTTCAATTCCCTTCCTAATAATTCCCAGCATGGTGTTGGCCTTTTTTATTGCAACCGCACACTGTCTTGACATTTTCCGTGAGTTATCTTAAATAGAAACACACACACGACCCGGCCTGATATGGCCCGGCCTGACAAGGCCTCATTTATGTCAGATCTGGCCCTCATAACCGATGAGTTTGACACCCCCGAATCAGGAGTTTAGCAACCCTGCATAAGGGTCATGCCCCCTACGTTCTGGGTGCATCGCAAGCCCCTCCTCTCTCCAATCTTATTTCTTTCAAACCACTTACCCAGCTTGCCACCCATGCTCTTCAGATTTGAAGCGATGGTTTGCTGCTTCTCCAGGCTTCTGAGCCTGTATATTGAATAACCGAGCACCCGGGATAGTGCTGTTATCGTGTCTTCCTCGGCGGCTTTGAGGGCCCTCTGCCTGTCTCCTGCAGACCCCAGATCCTGACAAACAGAGTCCTTATATTCTCTTAGGACTTTCACTGTGTGGACCTGAGAGACGAGAAGGTTGGCTTCCAGCAGCGCTTGGTAACTCCCCGCGTGGGGAACCGTCTTGCCTTGCTGAAGGCAAATGCCCTGCACTCGAGCCGTCTTCCCGCTCAGCGGCTCGATAAAGGAATCCCCGAGAAGTAGACAGTTCTCCGAGGGACCTGCTAAACCTCCCAAAGGGACTACATCTCCTGCGGTCAAAAAAAAAAAAAAAAGATTAGTCCAGCAATTTCCCCTTCGTATGTTGGTTTCCTATTCATTTCCTAAAAGGAAGTCCTTCTTCACCCAAAGGGTGATTAACGTGTGGAATTCACTGGCACAGGAGGTGGTGGTGGCTAGAAGCATAGCCAGCTTCAAGAGGGGATTGGATAAACAAATGGAGCAGAGTTCCATCAGTGGCTCTTAGCCACAGTGTGTGTATATGTATATTTTGGCCACTGTGTGACACGGAGTGTTGGACTGGATGGGCCACTGGCCTGATCCAACATGGCTTCTCTTATGTTCTTATGTGACACAGAGTGTTGGACTGGATGGGCCATTGGCCTGATCCAACATGGCTTCTCTTATATTCTTATGTGACACAGAGTGTTGGACTGGATGGGCCATTGGCCTGATCCAACAGGGCTTCTCTTATGTTCTTATGTTATGTTCTTATTTCAGCGCTTTATCTTGACAAACCTTTCCCACTTGACATCTGGTATTTACCACACCAACTGACTGTGGGATTCCTTAACATATTATGCATCATGGTACATCACAGGGGGATACATTAACATGGAATCTCTGCTTTGGTGAAACTGGAGTTATAAGTTCTCCTTGTGGTGATTTTAGGGGAGGGACGGTGGCTCAGTGGTAGAGCATCTGCTTGGTAAGCAGAAGGTCCCAGGTTCAATCCCCGGCATCTCCAACTCAAAAGGGTCCAGGCAAATAGGCGTGAAACAGCTCAGCTTGAGACCCTGGAGAGCCGCTGCCAGTCAGGTGGGGGATGGTGGCTCAGTGGTAGAGCATCTGCTTGGTAAGCAAGAAGGTCCCAGGTTCAATCCCCGGCATCTCCAACTAAAAAGGGTCCAGGCAAATAGGCGTGAAACAGGTCAGCTTGAGACCCTGGAGAGCCGCTGCCAGTCTGAGTAGGCAATACTGACTTTGATGGACCGAGGGTCTGATTCCGTAGAAGGCAGCTCCATATATGTACCCCAACAAAAGGTAGATCCAAATGGGCAGCCGTGTTGGTCTGAAGCAGTAGAACAAAGCAGGAGTCCAGTGGCACCTTCAAGATCAAAATGTTTTATTCACAATGTAAGCTTTCTGTACCCCATTCCATTTTCTGATGAAGTGCGCTTTTAGCACGCAAAAGCTTACATTCGGAATAAAACTCTGTTGCCCAACAAAAGGCTTTGTGGTAATCTGTCCTCCTTAGATCTCAGCTAGGGTTGCCAACTGCAGGTTGGGAAATTCCTGGAGATTTTGAGGTGGAGCCTGGGGAGGATCAAGTTTGAGGAGGAATCCTGGTGGGAAATAAAGCCAAAGAGTCCACCCACTAAAGCTGCCATTTGCTCCAGGGGAACTGATACTTCTCATTCGGAGCCCAGCTGTCATTCCAGGAGAACTCCAGGCCCCACCTGGAGGTTGGCATCCCTAACACCTCCTATTTTCTGAGGGCTTGCCGCTCTGGGTCCCCAAAAGCGCTTAAGTGGAGGTCTTAGTAGGAAAGCCAAGATGAAGAAAAGAAAATATTTCGTCTACTGCACTAGTGGGATCTAGGCCACAAATCTCGTTAATCTCGTTATTTTTGTATTATGTTTTTTTTCCTTACTGGGGGTGTGTATCAAAGTATTTCCATGTAGTAGGGTGAAGTGGAATTGGGATTACAATTTTAGAATTTACCACAGAGAGAGAGAGAGAGAGAGAGAGAGAGAGAGAGAGAGAGAGGTTAAATCAAGGGAAATTCCCAATTACTGCTCTTGTGAATGGTTTGTCTTCATTTCTTGCTTCAGTTGACTTTTGCATAATTGCATCTCGCTTTGAACTTCCTGCTTTTCAGGGCCGTTTTTGACCTGCTGTTAATTTTTCTCTTCTTAACCTTGTAAATAAAGTCAGGAACTCAGTACATGCGTTTGATGAGTGGGTGCCAGTCCACATTATAAGATCTATTTGGTCTGAATCCCAGAGCCAGAAGTCAACATTATTTTGAATCCAAGAACCGAGAGGGGAACGCCTCAGCCTCTATGCCTCTAGCCCTCAGTGGCTATTAGTCGCAAGGTAAAGAAGGGACCCCAGCAGTAACGTATGGCTGTGAGAGCTGGACCATAAGGAAGGCCGAGTACAGAAGAATAGATGCTTTTGAGCTGTGGTGCTGGAGAAGACTCTTGAGAGTCCCTTGGACTGCAAGAAGATCCAATCAGTCAGTCCTAAGGGAAGTCAACCCAGACTGTTCCCTGGAAGGTCAGATGCTGAAGCTGAAGCTCAAATACTTTGGCCACCCAATGAGAAGGGAGCACTCCCTGGAGAAGATTCTGATGCTGGGAAAGACAGAAGGCAAAAGAAGGGGACAGCAAAAGAGGAGATGGCTGGACAGCGTTACTGATGTAACAAAAACGAATTTGAGCAGACTTCAGAGGATGGTGGAAGACAGGCGGGCCTGGCGTGACTTTGTCCAAGGGGTCACAAAGAGTCGGACTTGGCTGCGTGACTGAACAACAACAACATAGAAGGGACACTCTGTCTGGGGCAATGTTTCTCTGTATTCTTGGTGCTTGGGGGACAACAGTGTTGGGGGGTGGGGCTTCTGGAGTTCTGATGCTGCTGGTAGATCTCCTTATGGCACCTGGTTTGGGCCACTGTGTGGCACTGAGTGTTGGTCTAGATAGGCTACTGGCCTGATCCAACATGAATTCTCTTCTGATTTTATGCCCTGTTGTTAGTTTTCCAGAGGAACTGGCTGGCCACCGTGTGAGACAGGATGCTGGACTCGATAGACCACTGGTCTGATCCTTCAGGGCTCTTCTGATTTTCTACTGAAGGCCTCAGACTATCTGCCCTGTTGTTGGCCATCCAGAGGAACTGGTAGGCCACTGTGTGAGACAGGATGCTGGACTAGATGGATCATTGCTCTTATCTTCCAGGGCTGTTCTTATGTTCAGCTACCTTTATGGTGCTGAAAGATAACTGCTTCTTTCACTAGATTTAGGGTGCTCTTTCTCTGTAAAGATTTTGAATGCCTTGTGCCATTCACTGCCAAGGAGATAAAGCTGAGTTGTCAGTTCTTGACTGGGCATACCTGAAGATTTTGGGGATGAGGAGGGAGTAGTTTAAGGAGGGGAGGGACTTCAATGGAATGGAATGTCATAGAGTGTCACCTTTGAAAGGAGCCATTTTCTCCAGGTGAACTAATCTCTGTCACCTGGAGATCAGTGTAATCCCAGGAGATTTCCAGCCCCCACCTGAAGGCTGGCAACGCTAGAGGTAAAGAAATATAAGGTTCTATCCATCTTACTTGCTAAAATGAGCGATATGAAACCAAACAGGATAGAAAACACTTACCAGCCCTCTGGTACAGAAAACTCTGACAGACCTATTTTAGTGCTTCTATTATATTAATCGATCAATGGAACTATTTCTAAAGGAGTCAGTTTTGCCAGGTAAATTAATGAAAAGTGCCACTTTTAAGAGCAGTCAATCATATTTTAATGCCATTGTCTTCCTTTCTAGCTTAACTTTATGGAAAAGGGTTATTGATTGGTTAGCTCTGGAAATAATTTTTTTTTTGAGAAACCACAGACTTCTTAGAGTTTTCAGGGTGAGTTCCATTGGATTGGTAAATTATTATTTAGCTGCTTTTTGTTATTTTTCTTTTTAAAATTGTTATACATTGTTGAGAGGCAGTGGTGATTATAGCAGATTGAGTTTTGTGCTTTAGTGTTTCCAGCTTTCCTTTGAAGATGAAGAAGACCATAGATTTATACCCCATAGATTTATACTCTTCTCTCTGAATCAGAGTCTCAGAGCAGCTCACAATCTCCTTTATCTTCTTCCGCCACAACAGACACTCTGTGAGGTGGGTGGGGCAGAGAGAGCTCTCACAGCAGCTGCCCTTTCAAGGACAACTCTGCGAAAGCTATGGCTAACCCAAGGCCATTCCAGCAGCTGCAGGTGGAGGAGTGGGGATTGGGGAATCAAACCTGGTTCTCCCAGATAAGAGTCCGCACACTTCACCACTACACCAAACTGGCAATTCCTGCATATTCCTGGAGATTGGGTGGTTGTGGAGCCTACGGAGGGTAGAATTTGCTAAGGCGATGGACCACAGCAGGGTAGAATCACAAAATCATAGAGCTGGAAGGGACCTCCAGGGTCATCTAGTCCAACCCCCTGCCCAATTCAGGACATTACAAATACCTCCCCCCAAACCTCCTTTCCAAGATCCCTTGCAAAACTGGCTTGGAGCAAAATCGCTGCCTGACCCCGAAGTGGCAAACAGGATTTCCCTGGGCGTGTATGAAAGGGCCACGAGAACTAAGCACTGATGCAACCTTTTCTGCCCCGCCACAGGTTCCATCCTCCAAAGCAGTCATTTCCTCCAAGGGAACTGATTTCTGTAGTCGAGAGTTGCCAACCCCCAGATGGGGCCTGGAGACCTCCTGGAGCTACAGTTGATCTCCAGAAAACAGAGATCAGTTCCTTGGAAGAAAACAGCAGCTTTAGAGGGTGAGCTCTATGGCATTATACTACACGGAGGTCCCTTGGACCTGACCACAGCTTTTTTTTTTTTTGTAGCAGGAGCTCCTTTGCATATTAGGCCACAAACCCCCGATGTAGCCCAATCCTCCAAGGGCTTCTTCCAGGGCCTACTGTAAACTCTCGGAGGACTGACTACATCAGGGGTGTGTGGCCTAATATGCAAAGGAGTTCCTGCTACAAAGGAAGCCCTGAACCTGACAAACAGAAGCAAAGCTGAGTGATGAAATCAAAGCCACACCGCAACGGCTGAGGAACGTTGCTCCTACCTGTGTTATTATCCAGGGTGACCCCAAGGATTGGAACAATTTTCCCGCCCTCTGGTGCTCTCATGGGTCCGCCAATTTCAAGAGGAGTCACTGTTCCTGTCAGAGGATTCAGGTACGTCCCACCCAAGGATAACTTCTGGCCAGTCTGGGGGTGAATTGTGACAGCAAGAATTGGCACCTCGATCTCCGTCGCAGGATCTTGCATGAAGCCTCCCAACTTAAAAATTTTCTCAGGCTGAAGAACTGGCAGGTTACTTTTCACTGGTAACCCAGTCCTGGGAGAAATAGGATATGGTACGTAGGGGAAGACGGGGACTTCTGAACGATGAATCTCACCTAAATGGAGAAGCCAATGATCACAGACAGCTTGAGAGGATATTCTAGCAACGTGCTTTTTCTAGGGTTGCCTGGCAACAGGTAGGAGATGGGAGGGGGCAGTGTCCAGGGAGAAAAATTAATAAACAAATAAGGTCTCGTCTACTTACAGGAAATTCTTACCATAGAATTCCTGTTGATTCCTAGAGTGACTCCGAAGTGACAAAGGGTAGCTCTAGGAATCACCTGAAACTTTATGGTCAATCTAGATGTTGTTATCACTTCAATGGGGGCTTTCATTGACATGGCAAAAATCACCTTGATGTTAGTAGGTTCAATCAGGCATGCCACTTGTGGCCACCAACCATTTCTACTGCCAGCTTTCACCACCTACCTGCCTCTTACACTCCTCATGCCCACCTCTCATCCCCCACTTCCTCACCTCTGGGTCCCTACCTGTCAGACGTTGGAATTCAAAGTAAACAAACCTCCATTTATTGCAAAAGTTAGGGTGTTTATTTGATATCTCAAAGTTCTGTATAGGCAGTTATTGGAACTGATACATTCTGTCCGTAGGCACATGGTTTTAAACCCTTACATCAAAGCAATTCTAAACAATAAAGTCTTCTCACACTTCTAGGCTACAAGTAACACTTTCCCGACATCTTATCACTTGTGGCTCCTCGAGTCCTGCTGGTTCTCCTCGAGGCCTCCTATCTTCAAAAGACTGTTGCTTTTGTTAGTACTATGCAGAAGAATTCCCAGCGGGAGTTAGTAACAGTTCTAAAGCCGTTTGATATGCAAGGTCTTTGCTTCATGGTTAGTAATTAACATTCAAAATGGAGTTAGTTATGTCAAGAGGCAGGTTACACATTCAATATAATAATATCATAACAGTGTTCTCCAATGTCTGACACTACCCAGGAATGGAAGCAGCCAATGTTCCTTCCCTCCTTGTACCCCAGGCACAAAAAGCCACTCATGTGCAATGGGATGTCTCCCCTGCTTTGGTGTGGAGCAGATCATATGGCCTGGTTAAACATTTCTTCCATGCCAAACCAAACCAAACCACCGTACGAGGGCAATCGTCTGTGGAGCTGTGGAGGGCAATCACCCATGGCTCTTACCGGATGCATAATCAACCACAGAGATCAGCTTGGAGTTGACAGGATCGTAGCCAACGTTACCAGCTATTGGGAGCATCTTCCCAGTGTCTGGATGCAGAAAGTGATCAGTTGATACAGGCCTCAGAGACTGGTTGGCCAACAGCATAACAGCATCCGGGATGGGCATTATTAATCCATTGGTAGCATCTTGGTATACAACATCATGTGCCTTCACAGCCCCACCAGGTCCTGCGAACAGAAATGGAATCAATAATTTAAAAAGCATGCTAAAAAAGCATTAGCCCTTATATGTTAACAACTGAACTGCAAATCTGCTCTTCAAATTTGTTTTACTCTCCTGGAATACCTTGACAAAAGCGATTGCAATAAAAAAAGCCAATGCCATGCTGGGAATTATTAGGAAGGGAATTGAAAACAAATCAGTCAGTATCATAATGCCCCTGTATAAATCGATGGTGCGGTCTCATTTGGAATGCTGTGTACAATTCTGGTCACTGCACCTCAAAAAAGATATTATAGCATTGGGAAAAGTTCAGAAAAGGGCAACTAGAATGATTAAAGGTTTGGAACACTTTCCCTATGAAGACAGGTTTAAAAACTTGAGGCTCTTTAGCTTGGAGAAACGTCGACTGCGGGGTGACATGATAGAGGTTTACAAGATTATGCATGGGATGGAGAAGGTGGAGAAAGAAATCCTTTTCTCCCTTTCTCACAATACAAGAACTTGTGGATATTCAATGAAATTGCTAAGCAGTTGGGTTAGAATGGATAAAAGGAAGTACTTTTTCACCCAAAGGGTGATTAACATGTGGAATTCACTGCCACAGGAAGTGGTGGTGGCTACAAACATAGCCAGCTTCAAAAGGGGACTGGATAAACATATGGAGTTTAGGTCCATCAGTGGCTATTAGTCACAGCGTATTGTTGGAACTCTCTGCCTGGGGCAATGATGCTCTGTATTCTTGGTGCTTGGGGGGGGGCACAGTGGGAGGGCTTCTAGCTCCACTTGTGGACCTCCTGATGGCACTTGGGTTTTTTTTTTTGTGGCCACTGTGTGACACAGAGTGTTGGACTGGATGGACCACTGGCCTGATCCAACATGGCTTCTCTTATGTTCTTATGTTCTATATCACAAGACATTTGAATTAGAGGAAACAACAAACCAAGATCTTCAACTGTACCATCCCCAGATCTTTAAGTAGCTCATGCTCTTGTGGGATAAAGGTAAAGGTAGTTCCCTGTGCAAGCACCAGTCGTTTCTGACTCTGGGGTGGTTTGCCATTGCCTTCCCCAGTCCTCTACACTTTCCCCCCAGCAAGCTGGGTACGCATTTTACCAACCTCGGAAGGATGGAAGGCTGAGTCAACCTTTGAGCCAGCTACCTGAACCCAGCTTCCACCAGGATCAAACTCAGGTCACGAGCAAAGAGCTTGGACTGTACTGCAGCTTTACCACTCTGATAGCAGACTGATTATCTGTCAAAAGAACAGTCTCAAAAAATTCAGTTCTTTTACAGAACTACGGCTCCTATGGTTCATTGGGGAAAGTAATCACAGTTAGACTAATTTGAGACTTGTGTAATTTAATTTAATTGTATAACCAGTGCTGGAATGCAACATTAGAGGAAGGCCTTAGACTCTATGCCCTGTTGCTGGACCTCCAGAGGAACTGCTTGGCCACTGTGAGAGACAGGATGCTGAACTAGATGGACCACTGGACTGATCCAGCAAGGCTCTTCTGATGTTCTTATCATGGGAAGTCCTCATCCTCTATGCTGTGTTACTGGACCTTCAGAGGAACTGGCTGGTCACTATATGAGACATGATGTTGGATTAAATAGCCACCATGTCCTTACCTGTGGCAATATTAATTATAGTAATATTAACAAAGACCACGACTTTTTTTTTTTTGTAGCAGGAACTCCTTTGCATAGGTCACACTGCCCTGATGTAGTCAATCCTCCTGGGGCTTACAGGGCTCTTCTTACAGGGCCTGCTGTAAGCTTCAGGAGGATTGGCTCCATCAGGGGTGTGTGGCCTAATATGAAGAAGAAGAAGATATTGGATTTATATCCCGCCCTCCACTCCGAAGAGTCTCAGAGCGGCTCACAATCTCCTTTACCTTCCTCCCCCACAACAGACACCCTGTGAGGTGGGTGGGGCTGGAGAGGGCTCTCACAGCAACTGCCCTTTCAAGGACAACCTCTGCCAGAGCTATGGCTGACCCAAGGCCATGCTAGCAGGTGCAAGTGGAGGAGTAGGGAATCAAACCTGGTTCTCCCAGATAAGAGTCTGCACACTTAACCACTACACCAAACTGGCTCTCCATATATGCAAAGGAATTCCTGCTACAAAGAAAGTCCTGAGAAAGACCCTTCTTTTTCTCTATAGGAAAATGCCCCAGTTTTGAGAAGTTTTTCATTTACCTATGAGCTCTTCCTTGGGAAGCAGACTGGTCTTCTCTTTGTTAACCAGTGGAGCGCCCAGCCCTTCTCCCAAAATACCCCACACCATCAGCCGCTGACACTCCTTGATGATGGTACTGGACATCCGGTTGCTTGCAGCGTCTATGAGGGTTAATAGCCTGAAAACAGGAGGAAAGAAAAGCATGTTAAAGCAGGAAACTGTATCTGTACATATAAGTGATTAGAGAGCCAGTTTGGTGTAGTGGTGAAGTCTGCGGACTCTTATCTGGGAGAACCGGGTTTGATTCCCCACTCCTCCACTTGCAGCTGCTGGAATGGCCTTGGGTCAGCCATAGCTCTCACAGAGTTGTCCTTGAAAGGGCAGCTTCTGAGAGAGCTCTCTCAGCCCCACCTACCTCACAGGGTGTCTGTTGTGGGGGGGAAGGTGAAGGAGATTGTGACCGCTCTGAGACTCTGAGATTCAGAGTGTAGGGCAGGATAGAAATCCAATTTCTTCTTCTTCTTCTTAGCATTATGTATGAGTCTAGTGACTTGTCTCATCATTTGCCTTGTCAGCCAAGAAAATATGAGTGAAACTGTATCTGAAGAGTGAAATGTTTTTAACAGACAAGTACGTTTAGATCTGGATATTTTAACGATGTCATTTCTGAGTCACGTTTTTATCTTCTTCGTGACTGGTTGCAATCGCCTTTAGCCATGTGCAATAAATGCTTCTGTATTGCATCATGAGACGGGTACCCTTGCAAACTGAGATGCACGTCCAGGCCACATGGTCATAAAGCTCTCAAGCATCGGAACAAGGCTACAGGGTGGATGCAGTCTCAGCTTGGCCCTCACCTCTGATGGTCTGCTTCTTCCGGCCCAGAGGCCTGGCCGTCCTCAGAAGCCAGAACGTCTGTGAGCGTCTCCATCAGTCTCGCTGCCTCCCGGAGGGAAGAATGGAACGCCACCCAGTGCTCTTCCTGGCATTTGAGGTCCTGGCTCAGGGAGCGCTGCTGTCGGCTCACGCTCTCCTCGTACTCTGCAGCCAGCTGCCTTCTGTGCAGGATCTCCGCCTCTGCCTGGTTGTGACACGAAATACGGATGTCCTGGAGCCACCAAGTCAGGGGATCCACACTTACAACTAATTCCCAAGCCCTACCCCTGTGCCACATTCAGGGCAGGCCCTGCCGCTAGGCAATTTAGGCATCTGTCTAGGGTGCTGGCTTCTGGGGGGGTGCCAAATTGGATGCCCGCCATGTGACTTGGGCTTCTTTCCGTCCCCACCACCCAGGACTGCTGGAGAGGCGTGGGGTCATTGGGATTCTTCCTGCATTTCCAGCCTTGGTGTCCTGTATTCCGCCCCCCCCCCCACACACCTCCCAGGACTCCCAGAAAACTGGTTCTCGGGTGTGGGTGTGTGTGCCAGAAATTAGGCTTGCCTGGGGAGCCAGATAGTTTAGACTCAAGGTGTGATGGGGAGATCACACTTTTGGAAGCTGGTTTTAATGGCTCCCCTCCAACCAAGTAAAAATCTGGGTCCAAGTCAAGGTTGTCAACTCTGGGTTGGGAAATTCCTGGAGATGTGGGAGCAGAGGATGGGGTGGATGGAATTCGGGGAGGGACTGGAGCTCAGAGCCCACCCTCTAAAGCCACCCTGAACCAAGTGGAAAGGCAGGATATAAAAGTTTCAATAAAACAAATAGATCAACAACAACAACAACAACAAATTTTATTTGTATCCCGCCCTCCCCGCCGGAGCAGGCTAGATAAAAACAAAAGTGCTATTTTTACCAATGGAACTGATCTCTGGGGGAACTCCAGGCCCTACCTGGAGGTTGGCAGCCCTAGTTCCAGGGGCCAGGGAAATAGCTGCCTGAAGTCATAGAAGGGTGCTCTTTCCCCCTCTTTTCCTACTAAAATGAAAAGCATTTTGCTGTTTCACAACCATTGAAACCAGGGCCAATGAAAGGGGTTTCTTTGTTTGATTAATCATCTGCTAAAGACGTATTTCTGAAAGCTCAGAAGAAAGAGCCTTTCTTGGGAAATAAGTGAAACCAATGTGAAGAAAAGGATCAAAAGTTTGCACTCTTTGTTAAGCCGTTTCTAATCGTTTCTTTTGCATTCCCAATTACCCCAGAGCCACAATGACATCAGAAAGGAGATATTTGATGATAGCTACAGTTCTGTTTCCGCCATAGCCGTTAAATTCATCCTTCACCGAACGATCACTTGACTAAAGCTTTAATATATTAATCACGTTGATGAAAAAAACAAAGCTGGAGTCCAGTAGCACCTTTTAAGACCGACACAGTTTTTATTGAGAATATATTCTCTGATGAAGTGTGTTTTTAGCCCATGAAAGCTTCTCAATAAAACTGTGTTGGTCTTAAAGCTGCTACTGGACTTTCAGCTTTGTTCTATTGCTTCAGGCCAACACGACTCCCCACCTGGCTCAGTGGCTCAGAGGTAGAGCATCTGCTTGGGAAGCAGAAGGTCCCAGGTTCAATCCCTGGCATCTCCAAAAAAGGGTCCAAGCAAATAGGTGTGAAAAACCTCAGCTTGAGACCCTGGAGAGCCATGAATGGGGCTGTGGCTCAGTGGTAGAGCATCTGCTTGGGAAGCAGAAGGTCCCAGGTTCAATCCCTGACATCTCCAATTAAAAAGGGTCCAGGCAAGTAGGCGTGAAGAACCTCAGCTGGAGACCCTGGAGAGCCATGAATGGGGCTGTGGCTCAGTGGTAGAGCATCTGCTTGGGAAGCAGAAGGTCCCAGGTTCAATCCCCAGCATCTCCAATTAAAAAGGGTCCAGGCAAGTAGGCGTGAAGAACCTCAGCTGGAGACCCTGGAGAGCCATGAATGGGACTGTGGCTCAGTGGTAGAGCATCTGCTTGGGAAGCAGAAGGTCCCAGGTTCAATCCCCGGCATCTCCAAAAAAGGGTCCAAGCAAATAGGTGTGAAAAACCTCAGCTTGAGACCCTGGAGAGCCATGAATGGGGCTGTGGCTCAGTGGTAGAGCATCTGCTTGGGAAGCAGAAGGTCCCAGGTCCAATCCCCGGCATCTCCAAAAAAGGGTCCAAGCAAATAGGTGTGAAAAACCTCAGCTTGAGACCCTGGAGAGCCATGAATGGAGCTGTGGCTCAGTGGTAGAGCATCTGCTTGGGAAGCAGAAGGTCCCAGGTTCAATCCCTGGCATCTCCAAAAAAGGGTCCAGGCAGATAGGTGTGAAAAGCCTCAGCTTGAGACCCTGGAGAGCCGCTGCCAGTCTGAGAAGACAATACTGACTTTGATGGACCAAGGGTTATTATTATTATAAGGCAGCTTCATATGTTCATATATGTTCATCTACATTGATTAAAGCTTGCAACAGTAATACTGAAACAGTTTTCCGCCTCCCAACTCCACACTTGAATACGCAAAGCCCTTCACAAACACAATCTTGCAATCCTATCAGTGACCTGCAGAACCTTTTAAGTTTGCGAACTCTAGGCAGGGCCAGATTAACAATTAGGCCAAGTAGGCATTGGCCTATGGGCCCCCCCCCCACGCCTTTAGGGGCCCCAGGCCAGCTTTCCCCCCAGTTTCCCCCCCCCCCCCGCTTGCAGCCCTTCCAGCCTGCACTCGCAGCCAGCAACTGAGCTGCTCTTTGGCCGGCTTGCCTGGTGAGGCTGCTGTTGGCGTCGCCGAGTTTGTCTCTCTCTGCCTCTCCCCTGCAGCTTTGTCAAAGGGGCTTCTGAGAAGGTGCCTTCAGGCTGCAATGGGGGCAGCGGGACGCGTGCTCAGACTCTGAGATAATTTGCAACGGGGCCCCCAAGGTTTCGACTGCCTAGGCCAGGGGTGGCCAACGGTAGCTCTCCGGATATTTTTTTGCCTACAACTCCCATCAGCCCCAGCCATTGGCCATGCTGGCTGGGGCTGATGGGAGTTGTAGGCAAACAACATCTGGAGAGCTACCGTTGGCCACCCCTGGCCTAGGGACCTCCACAGGGTTTAATCTGGCAGTGACTCTGGGTTAGGAAATTCCTGGAGATTGGTGGATGAAGAGAGTCTCTGGAGAGGAGGGACCTCAGAGTGAATAATGCAGTAGAATTCACCTGCAAAGCAGCAATTTTCTCCAGGCGAATAGACCCCTGTGGCTTGAAGTTCAGTTGTAATTCTGGGAGAAGGGATGGTCATGAAACAGAAAAATTCAGTTTGTGTTGGTTTGTGGCCGAACCATGAATCAAACCACAAACCAAATTGAACTGGGAGGTTTGGGGCTTGTTGAGTAGCAGGAACTCCTTTGCATATTAGGCCACACACCCCTGATGTAGCCAATCCTCCAAGAGCTTACAAGGCTCTTCTTATGGGGCCTATTATAAGCTCCAGGAGGGTTGGCAACATCAGGGGTGTGTGGCCTAATATGCAAAGAAGTTCCTGCTACAAAAAAAGCCCTGGGGAGGTTCATTTGCAAACTGAACCAGTTCATGGTTCATGGCCTCCCAAATCCCATCGAAAGGGACCACAGACCCTTTAAATGGAGTTTGCAAAAAGTGTGAATAATACTTGTGTGGAAAGGAGGAACCTGCTCCCCATGGCTCAGCTGTTTTGTATTTTCTTGTGCAGCCCTTTTAAATTGCTCAAAGGGGGTTTCCTTTACTGGCCAGGGCTTTCAACCCCATCGGTCTTCTACCTCTGCCTTTGCTTTGGCGTAATTCCCCATTAGAGCTTTGTCCCCAGGGTCTGCTGTGTCTGGGATGCATATCCTGGCTATCCAGAGGTCTCGGAGTGAGGCTGTTTCATCCAGAAGCTTGTGGTACAAGATTTTCAGCTACAAAGGAAACGAAAGTACAGAAGATGAGTGATCTACAATGGCTGGTGTGGGTTCAGTATTGAAATATATATCGTTAGGTTTCAATATTGAAATAGATCCAGTCTGTCGCTGCAAAGTCGTCAAGAGTCCAGTAGTATCTTTAAGACTAACAAATATTATTGTAGCATAAGCTTTTGGGAAACACAGGTCTCTTCATCAGATGCAAGGTGGGCCAGGGTAAGAAGAAGAGATTGGATCTATACCCCACCCTTCACTAGCCAAAGAAGTCTCAGAGCGGCTTACAATCTCCTTTCCCTTCCCCTCCCCACAACAGACACCCTGTGAGGAAGGCGAGGCTGAGAGAGCTATGACAGAAACTGCTCTAGAGAGGAACAGCCTTGAGAGAACTTGTGGCTGATTAACGTCATTCCAGCAGGTGTATGTGGAGGAGTGGGGAATCAAATCCAGTTCTCCCAGATAAGAGTCCACGCACTTAACCACGAAACCAAACTGGTAAGTAGAAACCAGCCAGAAATATATAGGTGGTAACGGGAGGAGGGTAAGAGCTACACCTGATGAAGACTATTTCAGGTTAGTCTTAAAGGTGCTACTGGACTCATCAATATTGAAATATACATTATTAGTCTTGAAGCTGCCCCTTGGCTTTAGTTTTATTTGTCTTCAGTTTTACGCCCCGGATTCCCTGAGGATATGACAATGGTTCTCCTTTGAACAATCTTTTTCATTTTATGTATTGTTGTATTTTTTATACGGATTCTCCAAAGGGGCTAAAGATCAAAACTCCATCCTACCCTATAGGAATTGGTCTCAATAGGGAATAATGGAGTGCCCAGCAGACATTCCCCCCCCCCCCCGCCAAGTTCTGATGACCTTGAAATGGGAAAAGGCCTCCAAACCGAGGAATCCCCTGCCCCCAGGATTGGAAACTCTAGATTCAGGTGAAGGCAAGAGACCTTTAGAGGTGGTTTGCCATTGCTTTGTGGCCCTGAACTCCCTTAGTACTACTCAAGTACTACCCAGGGCCACTGAGGTCAGGGCACTGCTAATAACAGAGGAAAAGGAAAGGTCCTCTGTGCAAGCACCAGTCGTTTCCGACTCTGGGGTGACGTTGCTTTCACGTTTTCACGGCAGACTTTTTACGGGGTGGTTTGCTGTTGCCTTCCCCAGTTTTTTATACTTTCCCCCCAGCAAGCTGGAGACTCATTTGACTGACCTCAGAAAGGATGGAAGGCTGAGTCAACCTCGAGCCGGCTACCTGAAAACCCAGCTTCTGCCGGGAATCAAACTCAGGTCGGGAGCGGAGAGTTCAGATCACAGTACTGCAGTACTGCTGCTTTGCCACTCTGCGCCATGGGGCAGAGTAGAGAGAGGAGGGACAAAGAAAAGAATACAGTTACCTCTTCTTTAAATTGGCTCAGTTTGGCTGTAACTGCCAGAGACTGTGTAAGAAGAATTTCAAAGAAGATGTTGGTATTGAAGGAATCCAAGTCAATCAGGTCCTCGGAGTTCCACATTTCGCACTTCTCTAGGCAGAGAACGGCAATGAATGCACAAGTCCAAGAACACATCATTTATTGTTAATTTACCTAGTTGCAAAAAAACCCTCAGATCCCACTTGTTAACCCTAGGGGTGCCTGGCAGTTAGGAAGGATCAACGATAACAGATTCAAGGAAAGGTCCCCTATGCAAGCATCAGTCGTTTCCGACTCTGGGGTGATGCTGCTTTCACAACGTTTTCACGGCAGACTTTTTACAGTGTGGTGGTTTGCCATTGCCTTCCCCAGTCATTCACACTTTCCCCCCAGCAAGCTGGGTACTCATTTGACCGACCTCGGAAGGATGGAAGGCTGAGTCAACCTGGAGCCGGCTACCTGAACCAGCTTCCGCTGGAATCGAACTCAGGTTGTGAGCAGAGAGTTCAGATCACAGTCCTGCAGTACTGCTGCTTTACCACTCTGCAGCTATAGTGGCTGCAGCTATAATGAAGCAACAATAACAATAAATAAGAAAAGGTAAAATGGAAAAGTAGGTGGAAGGAGAAGGCTACAAGAGAAAAGAAAGACTCTCGTACATGATATATATGTGTGTTGACAGAAGCACGGTTACTTGGAATCAAGTCCCACTGAAATTAGTTGTAAAGCAAATTACTCTTCACGTTCCACAGGTAGGAAAGCTGGAGCCCATTGAAAGTGAAAAGCCTGTGGGTGACAACTTTCCTAGCACCCGGCAAGTGATTTTAGAAAGTGGGCATTGGCGAGTGGAGCTGTTGCCCAGCAGGCAGGACTCTTTTTAAAAGAAAAAACCCAGCAGGAACTCATTTGCGTATTAAGCCACACCCTCTGATGCCCAGCCAGCTGGAACTGCATTCCTGTGCGTTCCTGCTCAAAAAAAGCGCCCTGCCAGCATTAAAAAGATTAAAAGGCATCCTATTTTGAACAGAGCTTCCGCCTGAAATTTTGAATGAGTTCTATATAAACTTGCTCCCTGATATTTTGAGGTGTTGTTGTGGCAGCCATTTTAGGATTGGCTCCACCTCCTATGGCAGCCATCTTATGATTGTACCCACTGTCCTGCGTCAGAGTTCCAAAGGTACCCCCAGATTCAAAAAGGTTGGTGGCTCCCGATCAAATCAGATGTGCCCTATAAAGGTGGCAAATAGAATTTAGGGTGTATCTTGTCAAGCAGAATTATCTAAAGGATGCATCCACCAAATGTGATTAAATGAGAACAGTGGACTTTTTCATTTGTGTCGTAGGCAAGGCTTTTTTGTAGCCAGAACTGCTTTGTATATTAGGCCGCACACCCTTGATGTAGCCAATCCTTACAGAACTTACAGGAGGCCCCGTACGAAGAGCCCTGTAAGCTCTTGGAGGATTGGCTACATCAAGGAGGTGTGGCCTAATATGCAAAGGAGTTCCTGCTACAAAAAAAGCCCTGGCCGTAGGCTTCTTGGTGCTCAGACCTCTCTTCTCCACCTGGTTGGAACTCTCATCCAGGTTGTTCTTCTTCTGCGTCCCAGGGTGATATTTCTTGACAGTAATGACCATGGATCCTCGGGAGGAATATTTGTCGAGATTATATTTCTGCTGCAGCTTTCGGAACCGAGGGCAGGGGCTTCCATTCCTGGGCCAGCTGACGGCTTGACAAAGGAGCTGCAACGAACCACAGCAAAAGTGCATAAGGAAGGGGAAACACCACCCGATCTCGAGAGGAACTTTTACACAGTTGCATTACCGGGGGAGGGGGAGTTAACTCACAATTAGTAACAGGCAGACGATGAGAAGGAGGAAGAGTCCAATTATTATCCCGCTAATGACCGGCCAATCGGTTTGCAGTACGAGATCTGGGATCTTTGCGATCCCAACTTGCACGACGTGTCTCGGAGTTGATGGGAGGAAGGGTCCCTCTTCATAACACTGCCCGCCGTATGGCAGAACTTGGACATACTTCATGAAATAAAGATATGCACAGAGAAAGCAGGTCGAACATAAGAAGAAGATGATATTGGATTTATACCCTGCCCTCCGCTCTGAATCTCAAGAGTCTCAGAGTGGCTCACCATCTCCTTTATCTTCCTCCCTCTCAACAGACATCCTGTGAGGTAGGTGGGACTGAGAGAGCTCTCCCAGAAGCTGCCCTTTCAAGGACAGCTCTGTGAGAGCTATGATTAATCCAAGGCCATTCCAGCAGCTTCAAGTGGAGGAGTGGGGAATCAAACCCGGTTCTCCCAGATAAGAGTTTGTGCACTTAACTCTTACACCAAACTGGATAAGGCATTGGATAGCTTCTTGCTGGACTGGATGGGCCATCGGCCTCATCCAACATGGCTTTTCTTATGTTCTTAAGACAGACAGAGGGGTTTAAACGCGCTTGCATTGGGGCTCTGACTCCTCTGTGGGTCATGCAGGAAGGAAGATTTAGGGTGTTTTTACATTCAGTTTGATCCAGAGTTTTAAAGTCTTCAAATTGCCTGCCACCATTCTGGTTTAATTATTTTCCTTTTACATTAGTGGATTTGCTCTGCTCATTTTGCATAGCCAAAATTCTATATTTCCTGCTGAAAGTGTTTCAATTTTTTTTTGGGGGGGGGGGTTCTGTGATCAGAGGGCAGACGGAATACCAGTGCTTAGTTAAATGTATACGATTGCTTGGAAAAACAATACAAATTTAAATTACAAGATGAGGCAAGCAATGACATGTAAAAATGTCAAGCGCTGTCAGTTCTCATGCAAATTACTGCACCTTGTGGCTTTTGGAGGAGTCTTTTAAAATGCCTGAAAACTTCTACGATACAAGTTTGAAACGCCTGTAGAGAAATGACCGGATCAAAACTAGTTTTGAGAAAAACGTTGCAGCAGCAGCGCCAGAACTCATCTCACCGAAACAAATGTAGATGCTTCGGGCAGCAACGATGCAAAACAGTTGTGAGAACGTTAGGTAATGTAAAAGGTGAGTTTCCAGTGCAGTGTTAGAGTTGCAAACTGCCAGTGTAAAAACACCGATAGAAAACAGACTGCAGATGGGAACGTTTCCTCTAATTCCACCCCCTCCACACTGAGTGAAGCAGTTCACATCCTGAGCAGAATATATGTATGTGTGTATGTGTGTGTGTGTGTGTATGTACACACACACATATATTGGCCACTGTGTGACACAGAGTGTTGGACTGGATGGGCCATTGGCCTGATCCATCATGGCTTCTCTTATGTTCTTATGTGACACAGAGTGTTGGACTGGAAGGGGCCATTGGCCTGATCCAACATGGCTTCTCTTATGTGACACAGAGTGTTGGACTGGAGGGGCCATTGGCCTGATCCAACATGGCTTCTCTTCTGTTCTTATGTGACACAGAGTGTTGGACTGGAGGGGCCATTGGCCTGATCCAACATGGCTTCTCTTATGTGACACAGAGTGTTGGACTGGAGGGGCCATTGGCCTGATCCAACATGGCTTCTCTTCTGTTCTTATGTGACACAGAGTGTTGGACTGGAGGGGCCATTGCCTGATCCAACAGGGCTTCTCTTATGTTCTTATGTGACACAGAGTGTTGGACTGAATGGGCCACTGGCCTGATCCAACATGGCTTCTCTGATGTTCTTCTGTGACACAGAGTGTTGGACTGGATGGGCCATTGGCCTGATCCAAAATGGCTTCTCTTATGTTCTTAATGAGCCACCACTCACCCGCACAGCTTAGAGGGAACACTGCTTGTGAACAGAGACTATTGCACTGTATTTGAAACCCTCCGCTGTAAGCAATAGTAAACAACACACACCGTTGCCCTGAAACAAACCATTCTTTTGTGCTGGTTGCTGCTGAGCCTGAAGACGAAAGTTCCTGGATCGTGAAACTGGTAAAAGAAAAGGAGGACACGGTGGGAACTGGAGGCCAGCTTGGTTTCCTCGGCAAGGCTGCGGAACCCTCCCAGTCGAACTCGCCGTTCGTGTTATACAGGTTGTTGCTAGAGGAACAGATACAAGACAATGTTGGTTGCCAGCATGGCCTTAAATCCGGAACGAGGAACTGGCATCTGCATTGTGTGTGCTTCCATGGAGATGGCAAGCCAACATTTTGCCAAGAGGGCTGAAGGACAGGCAATCACAGCGCGGTTTTATTCGGTGGATGATAACAACTGTCCACAGCCTGACAGCCATCTCGATCCATTGCTAAATGTGTACAAGGTCTTTTTTCCTTGCTCTTAAGAAGTGCACTTTAGCATCTCAAGTAGCATAATAAAAAATTCCTCCCTCCTCAAAAAAATCACATTAGACCAGGGGTGGCCAAACTGTGGCACAGGAGCCACATGTGGCTCTTTCACGCATATTGTGTGGCTCTTGAAGCCCTCGCCATCCTGTCAGCCAGCTTGGAGAAGACATTTGTCTCCTTAAATCACTTCTCCAAACCAACCAGCAGTTTGGAGAACGTTAAAGTTGCTTTCTTTCCACCACTCCCTCCTCCCTCTTCCCCATCTATTTTCCTTCCTTCCTTCCTTCCTTCCTTCCTTCCTTCCTTCCTTCCTTCCTTCCTTCCTTCCTTCCTTCCTTCCTTCCTTCCTTCCTTCCTTCCTTCCTTCCTTCCTTCCCTCTTCTGCCTTTCACACCAGCGGGGACTCAAAGCAGCTTACATCCTTCTCCTTTCCTCCATTTTATCTCAGCAGGTTAGCTGAGATCATGTGATCTCACATCACCCTGCAAGATTTCATGGCTGAGAGGGGCTTCAAACCTGGATTTCCCAGATCCTAAGCAATCCAGTACACTAGGCTGGCTCTCCTAAATGTATGTCAACATTTTTTGTGACGGTGGTGGTCTCATGCAGTCAAGTTTCTAGCAGGTTCAGAATGGATACCCACACGTCATAAACAGGATAATGTTCCTTGGAAACTATGAACAAGATCGAGTCATGGATTTTGAGGCATGTGGTTGGGTTGAGGATGCCAGAAAACGTAATTTTCAGTGTCGAATTGGACGGCTGCATTTTTGCCCCGTAAAATCTAGAATCTTCTCTGTCAGGATTGCCTGTGAAAACACAAAAGTTCAGTGAAATCTGCTCTCTGAGCTGGACCCCCTTTACAAGCTAACAGCACGTGCGATTATTTCTCACAGTTTTGCGATTTTGCTAAAGAGGCTTACCTGAGGAAGCTGTGGATCTCTGCAGCACATTTTGGAGCCTGCCATGCTCTCACTTAAGGCAAGGAAGGAGAGTAGTAACTCTGGTTCAGGACTGTATATTCCCAAAAACCCATTTCCTGAAAAGAAATTTTAAAAGAAATTGGTCATGGCCTTAGTCTCATAACATGAGCTGGCTTTCCTTAGCCTGCTGTATGCTCTGATTAGCCCCAATTCTGGCCATCTCATTTAAAGGGACGGCACACCTTTTCAATTCCTTCCTTCCATAGGAAATAACGAAGGATAGGGGCACCTTCTTTTGGGGCTCATAGAATTGGACCCCCTGGCCCAATCTTTTGAAATTTGGGGGGTATTTTGGGGAGAGGCACTAGATGCTATAATGAAAATTTGGTGCCTCTACCCCAAAAAACAGCCCCCCAGAGCCCCAGATACCCACAGATCAATTCTCCATGATTTTCTATGGGAATAAATCTCCATAGGGAACAATAGAGTTCCAGCAGACATTTCCCTCCCCCGCTTTCTGATGACCCTGAAGCGGGGGGAAGGGTCTCCAAACCGGGGGATCCCCTGCCCCCACCTGGGGATTGGCAACCCTAGCATATTGCCAGCTCTGAGTTGGGAAATAGCTGGATATTTTGGAGGTGGACCTGGGGGGAGGGGCAGGGTTTAGGGAGTCAAGAGAAGGGACCTCAGCTGGGTATAATGGCATAGAATCCTCCCTCAAAGTTGGGGAGCTGGTCTATTGTAATAGCAAGAGATCTCCAGGTACCAGCTGGAGGTTGGCAGCCCTGTCTCCAAAAACCAATCTCAAAGCAAATGGCCTACACAAAGTGAAATCAATGTTACTTAAGATCAATGTTGTTTCTGTTAGCTTAGTCTGATCTTGAAATTTAATCAGCTTTCCGTACTAACCGACTTCACAGGGGTTATTGAGAGGACAAATTGGGAATTCGTTATTCCACCTTCATTTCCTTGAAGAAATGCATCTGAAGGCAGCATGATAAAAGCATTCAAAAGCGACTTTTATGCATAGTTTGCATAATTAAAGGAGGAAGAATATAAATTAGAATAGGGATCCCTGACTTCTTTTGAGCACTTTTGGAAACATTCTGACGCAGCATGGTGGGTGCAGCTACAAAATGGCTGCCGCAGGAGGCAGAGCCAAACACAAAATGGCTGACACAACTCGCCTTCAGTTACACAATGAATATACTTGTGCTGTGACGGCAGCTGGTGCTCAAGCAGAGTTGCCAGGACTTGGTTGGAAAATACCTGGAGACTTTGGGGTGAATCCAGATGAGGGTGGGGTTTGGGGAGGGGCCTCAGCATGCTACAAGGCCATAGAATCCACCTTTCAAAGCAGCCATTTCCTCCAGGGGAGCTGATCTCTGCCAGCTGGAGATCAATTATAAAAGTGGGAGATCTCCAGGCCTCACCTGGAGGCTGGCAACCCTATAAGTGATTTTTTTAAAAAATGTGCACAGCTGAACTGATCTTGAATAACCAATCAGAAGCTCTGCCACTTGGCCTTGCCCATTTCCTGAAAACAATTGATGGGCACCCGGAATCAGTGGAAGAAAGCTGTGAGGGAAAGATGGACTTTCTTCCTTACCATTTGCTTTAACGACATATACAGGATGGGCTGCCTTATTCTCCTCTGAAGCACAGTCCTTCATGAGCTTGGAAACCCAGCACATGTGGAGAAGCTGTAATCTCTTCTAATGATATGTTCACCTAAAAAGAATGTGAAAAGGAAGTCCTGGGACACTGGTTTTACATTTCCAAATGCACGCGTGTGGATGACAGCCCAAATTAGTCTACTTGATGGGATTCAACAGAACAGAGTAATTTTTGGAACAATCAGGGATACGGAATCTCGGTGCCTTTCAGTTCTCACAAACAAGTGCTGAGCATGTGAACAGATTCTTGCTGCTATTCAGACTGCACAGGGTGGGGTGGGTATTCACCTGACAGAATGCTTCCATATGGGGAAAAAAATAAAACAGAAGAAGATGATGATGATGATGAAGATGATGATATTGGATTTATATCCCACCCTCCACTCCGAAGAGTCTCAGAGTGGCTCACAATCTCCTTTACCTTCCTCCCCCACAACAGACACCCTGTGAGGTAGATGAAGATATTGGATTTATATCCCGCCCTCCACTCCGAAGAGTCTCAGAGCGGCTCACAATCTCCTTTACCTTCCTCCCCCACAACAGACACCCTGTGAGAGGTGGAGAGGGCTCTCACAGCAGCTGCCCTTTCAAGGACAACCTCTGCCAGAGTTATGGCTGACCCAAGGCCATTCTAGCAGGTGCAAGTGGAGGAGTGGGGAATCAAACCCCGGTTCTCCCAGATAAGAGTCTGCACACTTAACCACTACACCAAACTGGCTCTCCACACCAAACTGGCTCTCCACACCAAACAGGAAGAAATAGGTTGGAATCTTTTCAATTTAAATCTCTCTCTTTTGCCTGCAAGAAATTCTTTTTGTGTGCAAGAACATCCAGTCAGGTGAGCCCGCCAAAGCGCTCTAGTCCAGACACGTCCACCACCTCACCAGCTAGCTGGGAGAACTATGCCTGTCTTGAGTTGAAATTAGGCTTTTGGTGAACCTTGGTAGCGGCAGTAGAGCCACTGGCATTAGAATACGGAGGAGGCAGGATTGACTAAGTATAAAGGCTCAGAATCCCCAGCCATTTTGAGCCTATGGGACCCTGCTGAGACAATCCAAACACTTTCCAAGCTCCAGGCACAGATCGACAGGAATTTCCTAACTCAGATCTTGCAACTCTATTTGACCCACTAACCCTCCTTGCCTCGTTCAAATGGCCTCCCATTTTGCTAACCGGCTCCTTTGCTTTCTTACCTGGCTCCCATTCCTGTATGTCATGGAAAGTCGGGCGGGCTCTTGGTGACAGACAAATTGCAATATGTCCCTTTGGTGCCTTCGACACTGGGGGCTGCACACCTGGTCCAGGTTGTCACTCTGGCAAAGGCAGAGGCCGAGGACTTTATCATAACCCTGGTAGTCTTTAGGGAGAGCACACACCTAGCAAAGAATGCGGAAAAGAAATGAAATCAATAGATACTGAGCAGTCCCTATTCTAGCAATCTCTTACACCAGGCATCTCTCACCTCTCAAAAGAACAAAGTCTGAGACCAGCAGCGATTTTAAGACCGACAAAGTTTAACTCTGGGTACAGAAGAAGATAAGAGATTGGATTTATACTCTGCCCTTTACTTGGACTCACAGAGCAGTTTACAATCTCTTTTCCCTTCCTCTCCCCACAACAAAAGAGCCCCGTGGCGCAGAGTGGTAAAGCTGCAGTACTGCGGTCAGAGCCCTCTGCTCACGACATGAGTTTGGGCCCAGCGGAAGCTGGTTCAGGTAGCTGGCTTCAGGTTGACTCAGCCTTCCATCCTTCTGAGGTCGGTAAAATGAGTCCCCAGCTTGCTGGGGGGAAAGTGTAGATGACTGGGGAAGCCAATGGCAAATCACCCCATGAAAAGTCTGCCGTGAAAATGTTGTGAAAGCAACGTCACCCCAGAGTTGGAAACAACTGGTGCTTGCACAGGGGACCACCTTTACCTTTACCTTACCCCACAACAGACACTCTGTGAGGTTGGTGGGGCTGAGAGAGCTCTGACAGAAACTGCTTTTGAGAGAACTGTGACTGACCCAAGGTCACTCCAGCAGCTGCAAGTGGAGGAGTGGGGAATCAAGCTCGGTTCTCCCAGATTAGAGTCCACGCACTTAACCACTACACCAAACTGGCTCTTTCCGTGTGTGTGCACACAGAAGCTAATACCCAGAATTCAACTTGATTGGTCTTATAGGTGCCACTGGACTCAAACGTTGTTCTGTAGCTTCAGACCAACAAGGCTGCCCACCTGAATCACCACTCAAAATCACCACTGAGAGAGCCAGTCTGGTGTAGTGGTTAAGTGCGCGGACTCTTATCTGGGAGAACCGGGTTTGATTCCCCACTCCTCCACTTGCACCTGCTGGAATGGCCTTGGATCAGCCAAAGCTCTGGCAGAGGTTGTCCTTGAAAAGGCAGCTGCTGTGAGAGTCCTCTCAGCCCCACCCACCTCACAGGTGTCTGTTGTGGGGGAGGGAGATAAAGGAGATTGTGAGCTGTTCTGAGACTCCTGAGTGGAGGGTGGAATATAAATCCAATGTCATCTTCTTCTTCAAAAGAGGTTCTTCGCAGAAGGAGAGCTGGGTTGGTGAACAGTTGCTCAAGTTTTGAATTCAGCTGGCCTACTTTGGATAGGGCTGAAATATTATTTTCATAATCTAGGAATCTGTAGTTTGTCCAGAAAACCTTTGCTAACCTGAGCAGCTAGCCTAAATGGAAAAAAGCTAGTCCCCATCTCAGTTTTCGGAAACTAAGCAGAGGTTAGTCACAGCCAATACTCGGATGGGAGATCAGCAAGGAAGCCCAGGGTTGCTATGTAGAGGCAGGCAACGGCCAGCCACCTCTGCTTGTCTCTCGCCTTCAAAAATCTACAGGGTCGTCATAAGTTGGCTACTGCTCGACAGCACTTTCTCTTTATTTTGGTTTTAATTGGAAATATTTTAAAACTATTATCATAAATCACCTTGAACCATGAGGAAAGGTGGAGGAAAAAAAGGTTTTCAGTTTGGGTTTCCAAGTCCAAGTCAAGAAATAGCTGGAGACTTTGGGGGTGGAGCCAGGAGACTTTGGGGTGGAGCCAGGAGACATTGGGGTGGAGCAGAAGCAAGGTTGTGACAAGCACAATTGAACTCCAAAAGGAGTTCTGGCCATCACATTGAAAAGGGACTGCACACCTTTTAAATGCCTTCCCTCCATTGGAAATAATGAAGGATAGGGGCACCTTTTTTAGGGACTGATAGAATCGGACCCCTTGATCCAATCTTATTGAAACTTGGCGGATGTTTTGGGGAGAGGCACTAGATGCTATGCTGTAAATTTGGTGCCTCTGTCTCAAAAAACAACTCCTCCAGAGCCCCAGATACTCTCAGATCAATTCTCCATTATACCCTATGGGAATTAATCTCCATCAATATAGTTCCCAGCAGACATTTCCTCCACCCCCCCTTGCTTTCTGATGACCCTGAAGTGGGGGGAGGGCCTCCAAGCTGGGGGATATCCTGGCCCCATTAGGGGATTGGTAACTGCAACTTTATTTTCCATAGAGATGGCTGGCTGGTCTGTGCTCCTACGGTACCTTTTCCGAACAGTAGTGAATCCACTCCTCCTCAGTTAAGCACTGGCCCTCTTGGTTTCGGACAGCACCATCTCGACAGATAGGATACATCTGCTTGACACAGTCCCACCTCCTGTCTTCTGCAGGGCTTGCATATCCCGGGGCGCAGGGGCACTGAGCGTCACTAGGCTGCAAAGTGGGAAAGAGATATATTTGTCAATTCCTAGGCAGTCCAGTCCCACTTCTTTGAACCTCTCGTTCAGCATGCCTTTTCGGCATGTCTGACTGCACGGCTTCAGTTTGGGCAGAAGCTCACAGAAGTGGAGCTCCGGAACCTCTAAATCTGATTGTGCTAATTCTTTCTTACGCCCCCACCCTCAACTTACTTCTGGGCTCCATTGTTCAAACCCCCTGGGAGAATTCTGCTGAACTCCAAGGGCCCTGCGGTGCAGAGTGGTAAAGCTGCAGTACTGCAGTCTGAGCTATCTGCTCACGACAACCTGAGTTTAATCCTGGCGGAAACTGGGTTCAGGAAGCTGGCTCATGGTTGACTCAGCCTTCCATCCTTCCGAGGTCGCTAAAATGAGTATCCAGCTTGCTGGAGGGGGGTGGTGGTGGGGAAAGCGGAGATGACCGGGGAAGGCAATGGCAAACCACCCCGTAAAAAGTCTGCCGTAAAAACGTTGTGAAAGCAACGTCACCCCAGAGTCGGAAACGACTGGTGCTTGCACAGGGGACTACTTTCACCTTTAAGATTTGACAAGCTTTCTAATATTTTCCCCCACCAAAAAAAAATATGGGAAAATAGAACCAAAACCTATCAAGCAGACAGATGGAAATCTTCCTCATGTCACTGTGGCCCCATAGGAGAAAGTAATTTCAAAAGTATGATGGGAATAAGGTTTCATTATGACAATTATAACTCCAGAAGCATTTTAAGGTAGATGCTGAGCGGATATAATTTAGTACACTTTCGGGTGATGTCAAGGGTGTGTGGCAGATGCGACTGTGTGGTGCTAATGAGCTCTAGCATCTCTTTTCCTACAAAATGACCGGCTGCAGCTCTCCAGGGTCTGAGGCAGAGGTTTTCGCTATTAGTATGTGTAAGTGCTTGGGCTCCGAAGGCCTCTCTGTTGTAGCAGTGGCCCGTAGTCAGTTATTGTTTTTTTTGCAAAATCTGGTTGCAGCAAATGCATTGAAAGCAATCTGATTGAATTTGAATTCTTATAAAATAAAATAAAAAAAAACCTGAGTGGAAGAGCATCTACTTGGCATGTATAAGAGCCAGTTTGATGTAGTGGTTCAGTGTGCGGACTCTTATCTGGGAGAACCGGGTTTGATTCCCCACTCCTCCACTTGCACCTGCTGGAATGGTTTTGGGTCAGCCATAGCTATCGCAGGAGTTGTCCTTGAAAAGGCAGCTGCTGTGAGAGCTCTCTTAGCCCCACCCACCTCACAGGGTGTCTGTTGTGGGGGGAGAAGACACAGGAGATTGTAAGCCGCTCTGAGTCTCTGATTCAGGGAGAAGGGCGGGGTATAAATCTGCAATTCTTCTTCTTCTATAAGAATTTGAAAACTTGGAGGGCGTTTTGAGCAGAGGCATTGAATGCTATGCTGGAAATTTGGTGCCTCTACCTCAAAAAACAGCCCATCCGCAGCCCCAGATACCCGAAGATCAATTCTCCATTATACCCTATGGGAATCAGTCCTCCATAGGGAATAATGGAGTGTCTAGCAGATATTCCCCTCCCCTCCCCACTTTCTGATGACCCTGAAGCGGGGGGGGGGGGAGCCTCAAAGCGTGGATTGGATTATTTCCTGAACTCTGCCAGCATTTGCATCACCTACTTCCTAATTATTTAAACGAGAGATGGCAGGGATTGGACCTGAGACCTTGCACATGCCAAGTAGATGCTCTTCCACTCAGGTTTTTTTTTATTTTATAAGAATTCATTTGCATACTACGCCTAGGGTTGCTAAGTCCAATTCAAGAAATATCTGGAGACTTTGGGGGTGGGGACAGGAGACTTTGGGGTGGAGCCAGGAGACATTGTGGGTGGAGCCAGAAGTAAGATTGTGACTAGCATAATTGAACTCCAAAGCGAGTTTTGGTCATCGCATTTAAAAGGACTGCACACCTTTTAAACGCCTTCCCTCCATTGGAAATAATGAGGGATAGGGACACCTTCGTTGGGGGCTCATAGAATTGGACCCCCTGGATCAATCCTTTTGAAACTTGGAGGGTGTTTTGAGAAGAGGCATTGAATGCTATGCTGGAAATTTGGTGCCTCTACCTCAAAAAACAGCCCATCCACAGCCCCATACCCAAAGATCAATTCTCTATTATACCCTATGGGAATCAGTCTCCATGGGGAATAATGGAGTGTCTAGAAGATATTCCCCTCCCCTCCCCACTTTCTGATGACCCTGAAGCGGGGGGGGGGATCCCCTGGCCCCCACCTGGGGATTGGCAACCCTCACTAGGCCACCCCCACCCCTTGACATCACTATTGTTCCGCACAGGGGTTTCTTTTGGTAGAAACAGCCCAGCAGGAACTCATTTGCGTATTAGGCCACACCCCCTGACACCAAGCCAGCTGAGCTGCATTCTTGGGCATTCCTGCACACAAAAAAGCCCTTCTTCCACTGAGCCATGGCCCCTTTCAGTCATGAATCCAAGAGATGAGTTCCGTACCTGAAACACCCGGCCTTGTCGAAGGCAGGCACATGTTTTCTGACCTTCCTTGGGTTGCCTGGCCTCTGAACCACAGGGGAAGCAGGCGGCTTGTCCAAGTTTCGGGTTAAAGAAGTGCACTGGGCAAGGTAAGCACGAGTGCGAAGGGGTGCCTTCTGTGGACCGGAAAGTGCCTTCAGGACACGGCAGAGGAAGCGAGTCTCCACCCAGGCAGGAGAAACCTTTGGAAGAGGCCGAAATAACTGAACTGAAGCCAATCTGAATATAGAAACCTTGAGTGCAAAATGAATGCACACGTTGGAGCTGAAATGACTGTTTGCAAACACTGGGCAACTCCCACTGGAGAGCCGGAAAGGTCAGAGGGAACAGGATCGAGAGGTTGCCGACAAATCTCACAAAACACAGGGCGACGGAGTGAAATACAAGCAACCGAATCGACAAACAACACCCGCATAAGCTGTTCTCAAAGGGACGAAATATTCAGTCCAGCGAGCACAAAAGGTCGACACTTTATTGCACTAAAGCGGCTACCCATCTCAACCTATCTCCATGGGAAAGGAGAAATTTGGCAAGCAAATTCACTTCAGATTTAATGAATACTAAAGCACAGTAGAATTTTTCTGGATAAAACAGCAAGATGTCCCAAGAGACTTAATTCACAGATGCTTCAGTAGATCTCTTTATCCACATCTCTGTCTGGATCATGACGTTCCAAATTAGCTGGTCTAGGTTCTAAAGGGGAGCCAAGGGTTCTTTCCCTGTTTCATTTCCTCTTTCAGAATTATACTCAATTCGTGCACTGCTTTCCTGCAGTTTTCAGTCCTGCCCAAGCAATTGTAGAAAAGAGCCGGAGTCCTCCAGGAGCACTTTAAAGACTAACAAAATTTGTGGCAAGGAAGGTGCTTTTGTGAGTCCCTGAACTTCTTCAACTAAGTGACATTTCCTTTCTTCTACCGTTTCATCTGTGTGCAGAAAATACCCAGTTGTGCATCATAAGATTATAACAGAAGCCATGTTGGATCAGGCAATGGCCCATCCAGTCCAACACTCTGTGTCACAGAAGAACATAAGAGAAGCCATGTTGGATCAGGCCAATGGCCCATCCAGTCCAACACTGTGTCACATAAGAACATAAGAGAAGCCATGTTGGATCAGGCCAATGGCCCATCCAGTCCAACACTCTGTGTCACAGAAGAACATAAGAGAAGCCATGTTGGATCAGGCCAATGGCCCATCCAGTCCAACACTCTGTGTCACATAAGAACATAAGAGAAGCCATGTTGGATCAGGCCAATGGCCCATCCAGTCCAACACTCTGAGTCACATAAGAACATAAGAGAAGCCATGTTGGATCAGGCCAATGGCCCACCCAGTCCTACACCCTGTGTCACATAAGAACATAAGAGCAGCCATGTTGGATCAGGCCAATGGCCCATCCAGTCCAACACTCTGTGTCACATAAGAACATAAGAGAAGCCATGTTGGATCAGCCAATGGCCCATCCAGTCCAACACTCTGAGTCACATAAGAACATAAGAGAAGCCATGTTGGATCAGGCCAGTTGCCCATCCAGTCCAACACTCTGAGTCACATAAGAACATAAGAGAAGCCATGTTGGATCAGGCCAATGGCCCATCCAGTCCTACACCCTGTGTCACATAAGAACATAAGAGAAGCCATGTTGGATCAGGCCAACGGCCCATCCAGTCCAACACTCTGTGTCACAGAAGAACATAAGAGCAGCCATGTTGGATCAGGCCAATGGCCCATCCAGTCCAACACTCTGTGTCACATAAGAACATAAGAGAAGCCATGTTGGATCAGGCCAATGGCCCATCCAGTCCTACACCCTGTGTCACAAAGTGGTTCAAACTCAGATGCCATCAGGAGGTCCACCAGCAAGGCTAGAAATCCAGAAGCCCTCCCACTATTTCCCACCAAGCACCAAGAAGACAGAGCATCACTGCCCCAGACAGAGAGTTCCATCTATACCTTGCGGCTAAGAGCCACTGATGAATTTCTGCTCCACACGCTTATCCTATTCCCTCTTGAAGCTCCCTATGCTGATATCTCTCAGGCTGTATCAAAAAATCTTCGTGTTTGATATTTTGCCAATCTGTAGAAGCGCATGTAAGCATTTAAAAAAAAACTCCTCCGCACACGTAAGAATCCTGATACAAGCAGAGATAATCAGAGCGCTAGAATTAATTTTGGTAAGTCTTCCGGTTCAGTGAAAATCAAACACAGAATAAACTTCAAAAAACAAGAAGAGCTGGGAAGCCCACTCCTCCCTGTCTACTGAGGACACAATACAGGATCATCGTACCCATTTGCTGTTCTGACAAATCAAGGTGTTGTGTTGTTGGCCTGTATGGATACATAAAGCAAGAGGAGAGGAGCCTTAGAACCAACAGCCCGCCCTGAGTAAAGGCAGGATAAATGTCATAATATCTGAGGTAATTCTTTGGAACTCTATCTTGACTAATAAACAGGTGGACACATTCCCCCCACTCCCAACCTAGGGATGCCAGCTTTGAGGTGGGACCTGGGGATCCCCCAGAATTACTGCTCATCTCCAAATGTCAGAGATCAGTTCCCCTGGAGAAAACGGTTGATTTGGAAGAGGGACGCTACGGAATACCCCACTGAAATCCCTCCTTTTCCCAATCTCCACCTTCCTGAAGTTCCACCCCCAGAGCCAGTTTGGTGTAGTGGTGTAGTGGTGAAGTGTGTGGACTCTTATCTGGGAGAACCGGGTTTGATTCCCCACTCCTCCACTCGCACCTGCTGGAGTGGCCTTGGGTCAGCCATAGCTCTGGCAGAGCTGTCCTTGTGAGAGCCAGTTTGGTGTAGTGGTGAAGTGCGCGGACTCTTATTTGGGAGAACTGGGTTTGATTCCCCACTCCTCCACTCGCACCTGCTGGAATGGCCTTGGGTCAGCCATAGCTCTGGCACAGCTGTCCTTGTGAGAGCCAGTTTGGTGTAGTGGTGAAGTGTGTGGACTCTTATCTGGGAGAACCGGGTTTGATTCCTCACTCCTCCACTTGCACCTGCTGGAAGGGCCTTGGGTCAGCCATAGCTCTGGCAGAGCTGTCCTTGTGAGAGCCAGTTTGGTGTAGTGGTGAAGTGCGCGGACTCTTATCTGGGAGAACCGGGTTTGATTTCCCACTCCTCCACTTGCACCTGCTGGAATGGCCTTGGGTCAGCCAGAGCTCTGGCAGAGCTGTCCTTGTGAGAGCCAGTTTGGTGTAGTGGTGAAGTGCGTGGACTCTTATCTGGGAGAACCGGGTTTGATTCCCCACTCCTCCACTTGCACCTGCTGGAAGGGCCTTAGGTCAGCCATAGCTCTCACAGGAGTTTACTTGAAAGGGCGACTTCTGGGAGAAGTCTCTCAGCCCCACCCACCTCACAGGGTGTCTGTTGTGGGGGAAAAAGATAAAGGAAATTGGGAGCTGCTCTGAGACTCTGAGATTCGGAGTGAAGGGCAGGGTATAAATCCCATATCCTCCTCCTCCTTCTAATTTCCAGGTATTTCCCAATCTAGAGCTGGTCTCACTGCAAAGCAGCCATTTTCTCCAAGGGAACTGATCCGGGTCATGTGGGGATCAACTGTAATAGCGGGAGGTCTGCAGATGTCTCCTGGGGGTTGGCAACCGTAGGTTTGGACAGGAGAGACCTCAGCCAGGGATAATCCTCAGAATCCATCTTCCAAAAACAGCCTTTTCCTCCAGGGGAATGGATCTCTCTGGAGATCAGTTGTAATCCCAGATCTCCATCCACCACCTGGTAGCCCTAAGTAATGTGCAGACGATTTAAAATGCATTCAATATACAAAAGTTACAAGAAATTCATTACATCACAGCTGGTGAAGATGTTTGTTTTCAAAATGAACCAAGGTATGGATTTTTCCAATCAACCAATCAATCAAGAATTCATCTGAAGAAAAGTTCAGTGAACATCACAGACAACAGCAAGACACGGACAGAATGAAAAGGAAAGCACTCTTTGCCAACACCTGTGTACCTGCTGGACAGGTGGATAGGTTTTGCTCCCCCTTCTTGCAATGCATCCCCCCTTTGCAGTCTTCGGAATGGCTGAAAGAGCAGGAAGCCATGAAAATGGCCAGAATCGAGGGGAGTCGGGTCATCTTCCTGCAGCTCAAAGCATCCTGCGCTGTAGAAACTGATGGACCCCTTGGGAAGTTTCAGCCTTTGAATATTTCATAGGCCAGGAGGGAAAGCTACACCCCGCAGGACTGGATCGCATTTCACTGACGGTCAGGTTGGTAACAGGAGCAAATGGTGGAAGAAGAATACTGAAATACTAGAATCGGAGGGCGTCCGACAAAGCTGATGGGTGGTAGATTCAGGACAGACCAAAGAAAATATTTCTTTATACAATGCAGGGCTTTTTTTGAGCAGGAACTTAGTTCTGGCTGGCGTGGTGTCAGGGGGTGTGGCCTAAGATGCAAATGAATCCTGACTGGGTTTTTTCTACAAACGGCCGTATGAAACATTGGTGAGGTCAGGGGTGTGTGACATAATATGCAAATGAGTCCCTGCTGGGCTTTTTCTACCAAAAAAGCCCCGATACAGTGAATAATTAAAATGTGGACTTCGCTGCCGGAGGACGCAGTGATGGACACATCTCTCAAAGGGCATTAGATAGAAGAAGAAGAAGAAGAAGAAGATATTGGATTTATATCCCGCCCTCCACTCTGAAGAGTCTCAGAGCGGCTCACAATCTCCTTTACCTTCCTCCCCCACAACAGACACCCTGTGAGGTGGGTGGGGCTGGAGAGGGCTCTCACAGCAGCTGCCCTTTCAAGGACAACCTCTGCCAGGGCTATGGCTGACCCAGGGCCATGCTAGCAGGAGCAAGTGGAGGAGCGGGGAATCAAACCCGGTTCTCACAGATAAGAGTACGCTTAACCACTACACCAAACTGGCTGATGGAGGATAGATTGATGGAGGATAGGTCTATTGATGGAGGATAGGTCTATTGATGGAGGATAGGTCTATTGGTGACCACTAGCCATACTGGTGATTAAAGGGAACCTCCACATTCAGAGGCAGTCAACCTCTGAGTCCCAGTGCCAGCAGGCAGCATCAAGGGAAGGCCTTGGCCTCTCTGCCCTCATGTTGGCCCTCCAGAGGAACTGGTTGGGCACTGCGTGAGACGAGATGCTGGACTGGATGGACACAACCTCAAATCTCCTGGCATTTTCGGGCCAGAGCTGGCAACCCAGTCTCCAGAATACAGAGCTCTGTTTCTGTGGAAGTAAAAGGGAGCTTTGGAGGGAAGACTCTATGGTTTTGCATTCTTGATGAACCCCCTCCTTCCTCTGTCCCCAGGCTCCGTCCCCAAATTCCAGGAATTTACCAAGGCCAGGGTAGCAAGCCCAGGAAAGCTTCGCCTGCCACAAGACAGCGGACAAAAGAGAAGAAAGAGAAGTCTGGCTAATAACTTCAGACACATCCAAGTGTAGGGTTGCCAAGTCCAATTCAAGAAATATCCGGGGACTTTGGGGGGTGGAGCCAGGAGACATTGGGAGCGGAGCCAGGAGCAAGGGTGTGACAAGCATCACTGAATTCCAAAGGGAGTTCTGGCCATCACATTGAAAGGGACCGTACATCTTTTAAATTCCTTCCCCCCACTGGAAATTATGAAGGATAGGGGCATATTCTTTTGAGGCTCATAGAATTGGACCCCCTGGTCCAGTCCTTTTGGAACTTGGAGGGTATTGGAGGGCACTGGATGCTATGCCGAATATTTGGTGCCTCTACCTCAAAAAACAGCCTCCCCAGAGCCCCAGATACCTGCAGATCAATTCTCCATTATCTCTCTCGGCTTGACTTCGCGAACAAAGATTTAAGAAAGGTGCAGTAGTCCACGTCTGCTGCAGGCTCGCTGGTGGCTGACAAGACCAATGCGGGACAGGCAGGTCCGGCCACAGTGGCTGCAGGGAAAAGTCTGATTTGGGGTTGGTGCTGTAGCAGTGCGATTCTTCCTCAATCTCCTTTTGTCCTCAAGACCAGCTATGCGTGCGTTCTCAAAAGAAGAGACAGCCTGGTGGATGGTGTGCCTCCATGCTTTGCGATCTGAGGCTAGGTCAGACCACTGGTGATGGTTGATGCGACAGGTACCAAGGGATTTCTTCAAGGAGTCCTTGTACCTCTTCTTTGGTGCCCCTCTATTTCGATGACCAGTGGAAAGTTCGCCATACAGGGCATTCTCCATTATACCCTGTGGGCATTGATCTTCATAGGGAATAATGGAATGCCCAGCAGACATTTTTCTCCCCTTCCACATTCTGATGACCCTGAAGTGGGGGTAGAGCCTCCAAACTGGGGGATCCCCTGCCCCCACCTAGGGATCGGCAACCCTATCCAGGTGAGCGGCCAAATGGAGCATAAGAACAGGCTCTTAGCAATGAAGAAGGATACATTTACACTGGCTGAGTATTCTTGAATCAGGAACCCGCGCTAAGGCAGCTGCTCACATCAACTTGCTTAGCATTCCTTAATTTGCAGTGGAAGTGGCAAAATGAACGTGAATTAAACCTGGGACTCGTGTAGCCACACCTGTTGAATAGAGGACTGATTGATTCAAGGATATACAGTACCATCCGCATCTACCAGCAAGAGGATTTGGTACCTATTGTTTGCAGCATCCCGTTTGGATTTTATTTGCAACAGAGCCTTTGTTTGAGGATTGTGGGCTCTTTACGTTTCAGTATTGGGTTAAGAGCATTTGATGCTAGCCATAATAAGTGATGCATGAGTAACGAATGTAAAGCATTTATTTGAAGTGTGTAATATACACAGTGTTTTGTTGTTTTCTTACCCACCTGGGGATTGGTAACCCTGTCTCTGGCCATTACAACTGGCCCCCAGCCATCAGATATCGTTCCGCTGGAAAATGTGGTTGTTGGTCTCAATGGAATTCTACCCTTCTGAAGTCCTCCCCTCCCCGGCATCCGCAGGCTCCACTTCCCAAATCTCCAGGAATTTCCCAACCCAGACCTGGCAACCCTAGGTGGAAGGAAGAATTTCCTAACCAGGCTTGATTTTTTTCCCCTAGCCTGGCAATTCTCAGCTTGCAGAAATTAAGGCCTCGTTGTGAAGAAAACTGCCAGGCTAAGCTCAGAGCTTCCTGTCTCTCAGGGGGAAGGAAGCCTTACGGGTTATGGTCTGTCAGAAAGAGCTGTGATATCTGCCTCCTGACCGAGGAATGAAAGACAAGCTGCCCTTCAGCTAGACGGCCATCTGATAGCAATGAAGATCCTGTGAATTTAGGGGAAGTGTTTGTGAGTTTCCTGCATTGTGCAGGGGGTTGGACTAGATGACCCTAGAGATCCCTTCCAACTCTATGATTCTATGATTCCATCGTGGTGGTAGAAAAAAATAATTAAAATCAAATCCTGTTATTCTTTTCATACTTTCCCCCCAATAGGGGGCAGTCCTGCTTCTTCTATGGAGCGTTTGTGTGACAATGAAGCCAACAAGACAAGCAAAATCTTTCTAACGTGAACCCATCTGTCACCTCTGGGGCGATTGAAATACACACGGGTGTAATGTTTTAAGCAGGGCCTTTTATGTCGAAAAGGCCCAGCAGGAACTCATTTGCATATTAGGCCACACCCCTGGCACCACCATTGTTTCACACAGGGCTTTTTTTGTAGAAAAAGCCCAGCAGGGGTTCATTTGCATGTTAGGCCACACCCCCTGACGCCAAGCCAGCCGGAACTGCGTTCCTGTGCAATCCTGCTCCAAAAAAGCCCTGGTTTTAAGAGAAGAATGACGGCAACTTGGGCTTGAGGCAAGTTTCTAGATGAGGAACAGCGTGAAGGTTCTAGATCCAGGCGGGTAGCTGCGTTGGTTTGAAGCAACAGAATAAAGATAGAAGTGCAGAAAGAGTTGCAATCCGGGGGAAAGTGGGCTGCAGCACTGCAATCCTCTTAAAACGAGAGGAAATTAACTTAGGTGGGTAGCAATGTCCCCTCTAAGCTGCAGAGTCTTGTGAGCAAAAATTCCACTTTGTGAGCTACCGGCATGAAAGTTAGATCCAAGCGGGCAGCCGTGTCGGTCTGAAGCAGTAGAACAAAGCAGGAGTCAAGTGCACTTTTAAGACCAGCCAATTTTTATTCAGAACATAAGCTTTCGTGCGCTCTCTTAAGCACACTTCCTTCATCAGACGAGGGGATCAGGGATTGTGAGCTGAAATACAAGCAGTTTGATGATTAAGAGGGCAAATTAACTGATCACATGGTCACATAAAACAGTGTGGCTTGGCCATTTGGTCTGGAGAGCCACAAAAGGTAATAAAATTCCGTGCCAAATGGTGTTTCTGCAAATCTAGGTGAATCACAAAAGTACATGTGTGTGTGTATGTGTGTGTGTGTGTATATATATATTAGGGTTGCCAAGTCCAATTCAAGAAATATCTGGGGACTTTGGGGGTGGAGCCAGGAGACTTTGGGGGTGGAGCCAGGAGACTTTGGGGCGGAGCCATGAGCAAGGGTGTGATAAGCAGAATTGAACTCCAAGGGAGTTCTGGCCATCACATTTAAAGGGACAGCACACCTTTTAAAATGCCTTCCTTCCATAGAAAATAATGAAAGATAGGGGCACCTTCTTTTGGGGCTCGTAGAATTGGACCCCCTGATCCAATCCTTTTGAAACTTGGGGGGTATTTTGGGGAGAGGCATTAGATGCTATTCTGAAAATTTGGCGCCTCTACCTCAAAAAAACACCCCCTCCAGAGCCCCTGATACCCGCAGATCAATTCCCCATCATTCCCTATGGGAATTGTTCATTGAGGTGCATAATGGCTGTGGGGGAGGGGCTTCCCCCGCCGGCCAGCTGGCTGGGGGAGGGGGGAAGCCTGTAAAACCAGGGGATCCCCTGCTGGGACCTGGGGATTGGGAAGCCTAATATATATATATATATATGAATCACAAAAGTACGTGTGTGTGTGTATGTATGTATGTGTGTGTGTGTGTGTATGTGTGTGTGTGTATATATATATATATATATATATATATATATATATATATATATATATATATATATATATATATATATATATATATATTTGCAGAAACACCATTTGGCAGGGAATTTTATTACCTTTTATGGCTAATCAGACCAAATGGCCAAGCCACACTGTTTTATGTGACCATGTGACCAGTTAGTTTGCCCTCTTAATCATCAAACTGCTTGTATTTGTGATTAAAGGGTTGGAACACTTTCCCTGTGAAGAAAGGTTAAAATGCTTGGGGCTCTTTAGCTTGGAGAAACGTCGACTGCGGGGTGACATGATAGAGGTTTACAAGGTAATGCATGGGATGGAGAAGGTAGAGAAAGAAGTCCTTTTCTCCCTTTCTCACAATACAAGAACTCGTGGGCATTCAATGAAATTGCTGAGCAGTCGGGTTAGAACAGATAATAGGAAGTCCTTCTTCACCCAAAGGGTGATTAACATGTGGCATTCACTGCCACAGGAGGTGTTGGCAGCTACAGGCATAGACAGCTTCAAGAGGGGATTGGATAAAAATATCGAGCAGAGGTCCATCAGTGGCTATTAGTGTCAGCATTGTGTTCTATTGAAGCAAACACTGTTTTTTGAAATGTTTATTTACTGCTAACTAACCCTAGTAAATCTCTGCTCTACTAATTCAAGTGCCATGATAAAATGCTTAGAATCCAGGGAGGGGGTGAGAGGGGTGATTGTAGCGCCAAAAGGCCAGCAAGGTCTTTGAAGTGCGGAATGCACGGCCCGTTTCTCAGGCGCCTGCTGGCAGGACAGGGACACCATCGGGAGGAGGATGCAGTGTGTTTATGTGAGAGATAAGCCAGGCGTGTGAAAGTGTTACAGGGAAAGCAACTTGTAGATTTTATTATGAGAAGTGATTTAAACCCCCTACTCTTTGATGTATACCCATAAATGCCAACTGATTCCAGCTAGCCGTTATCAGTTTCAATTAGTCCATGTAGAGAGCAACATTGTTGTAATCAATAAATGAAACTTTCTTTTGAACAAAGACAAGTCTGATCACTGTGGAGCTTCAATGAACCCTTTGCTGACAATTAGCCACAATATATGTATGTATTTGGCCACTGTGTGACAAAGAGTGTTGGACTGGATGGGCCATTGGCCTGATCCAACATGGCTTCTCTGATGTTCTTATGTCTGGGGCAGTGATGCTCTATATTCTTGGTGCTTGGGGGGGGGGCAACAGTGGGAGGACTTCTAGTGTCCTGGCCCCACTAGTGGACCTCCTGATGGCACCTGGTTTTTTTCACCATTGCGTGACACAGAGTGTTGGACTGGATGGGCCATTGGCCTGATCCAACATGGCTTCTCTGATGTTCTTAAGTTCTTATTTCAGCTCACAATACCTGATCCCCTCATCTGATGAAGTGTGCTTAAGAGACCACAGGAAAGCTTACATTCTGAATAAAAATTGGTTGCTCTTAAAGGCGCAACTTGACTACTGCTTGGCATTCAAGTTGTGAGCGACTGGCCTTCGAGCAGCGAGCTCCTGCATCAATTATGGCACTCTGGGGTCCTCCTTCCTGAGCAGAGACAAAAACGGGTGAGCTGGAGGCTCAGAATCTGTGAGCTGGCTCACGCTAACTCGGCTTAGAGGGGACACTGGCGGGCAGGGTCCTGCCCTTCCCTGTGCAGAAGACAGATCACACAGAGACATCTCCAACTGTGGCTGGAGACAGAAACATGTGGAGCATGACAAAATGTGATATTTACTAGGTTTACTAAACTCCAGGTGGGACCTAGAGATCTCCCGGGATTACAACTGATCTCCTGATACAGAGATCAGCTCTCCTGGAGAAAATGGCTGCTTTGGAGGGTGGAGTCTATGGCATTAGACCCTGCTGAGGTTCCTTCCCTCCCCACATCCTGCCTTCCCCGAAAACTCCTGGTATTGGCAACCTTAGATATTTACTGTTAAATGCACATCCAGAAACTAGGATTGCCAGCCTCCAGGTGGGACCTGTAGATCTGAAATCATGACTGATCTCCAGACCACAGAGATCAGTTCCCAGGAGAAAATGATGACTTTGGAAGGTGGACTTAGGCCCCACTGTGGTTCCTCCCCTCCCCAAAATTCTTCCAGCTCCAATTGCCAGCCCCAAATCTCCAAGAATTTCCTAGTCTGCCGTTGGCAGCCCCGCCACACAGAAAATGTTCCGTTTCAGGGGGAAAACGTTCCAAGAGAATATTACTAGAGTTCTGAAATTCAGCTTCTCTGCGTAAGTGTTCTCAAACTCCCAGTTCTGAGGTTTTTCTCTCATGGAGTAGGCTCCTAAACGTCAGAGAACGTGAATCTAAGTGACAAAGCATTCATGTGCACAACGAGAAAAGGAAAGAAGTGCTGAACCTGTGAGTGTTACATATGCGAATTAGTACCCACCACTGTCCAATTCCAAATTTCCCTTGCTTTGCTGACTTCTGCCAGACCCTAACACCACTTTGAACACGGTTTTTTTTTAGAAGGACTGGCAAAATGGTGCCTGGAATCCTAAATAGAACCAAAATGGCTGTTAATAATGCCTTGTTGAACATGCCTTCACTGGGGTTGCCAGCCTCCAGGGGAGGCCTGTAAATCTTCCAGAATTAATCTCCAGATTTCACAGCTCAGTTGCCCTGCAAAGAAATTGCTTCTTTGGCGAATGGGCCCTGTGGCATTATGCCCTGATGATGCCCTTCCCCTCTCCAGACCCTGCTTTCCCCAAAAACTATCCCCAAATGCTTGAGATTTCCCAACCTGGAGTTGGCAACATTACAGAAATCATGTTAAAAGCCCCCTAAGATTGCCAGTCTCCAGGTAATGTATATACACACAAGAAACCACTGCAGATGGGTTGAACAACACAAATTGCTGGTGAAAAAGTCTTAAGGACCACTTCAATCCTTTGTAAACCAAATTCTATTATATTCATAGGTAAAGGTAGTCTTCTGTGCAAGCACCAGCCGTTTTTGACTCTGGGGTGACGTTGCTTTCACAACGTTTTCATGGCAGACTTCTTACTGGGTGGTTTGCCATTGCCTTCCCCAGTCATTTACACTCCCCCCCCCCCAGCAAGCTGGGTACTCATTTGACCGACCTTGGAAGGATGGAAGGCTGAGCCAACCTCAAGCCGGCTACCTGAAAACCCAGCTTCCGCTGGGATCGAACTCATGTCGTGTGCAGAGGGCTCCGACTGCAGTACTGCAGATTTATCACTCTGTGCCACGGGGCTCTATTATATTCATAGAACGCACCAAAAAAGCATATTATGCTTCTCATATATTACATACATCGTTCGTATCGTTGCATTTAGAACATGAACCCTTATCAAAGTTCTTAAAGCTACTGTCCCATGCACTTGCAGTTAGCATGTTCTTCAGTCATCACGCCATGATTTACACATCCTGTACAAAATCCGGTTGCCAAATTTTCTGAACTGATGGGTGATGTTGCCAGGTAGCACTTGTAGAATGTAAAGCAGTGGCCGGTGTTAAAACTGATCTTCAGATGACAGAGGTTGGTTCCCCCAGAGAAAATGGCTGCTTGGGAAGGTGGTCTCTGTAGCGATAGACCTTGCTGGAGTCTCCCCCCCCCCCTCCTTAAACCCTGCCCTTCCCACTCTTCACCCCCCAAATCTCCAGGAACTTCCTAACTGAGAGCTGACAAACCAGCTCAACACCAAGAGCTTGCAACTGGACCAGCAACAATATACTTGTGGCCAATGCTCTCTCTAAGCTGTGGAGTCTTGTGAGGAAAAATCCAGCTTTGTGAGCTACTGGCAGTAAAGTTGTGAGCTACTGCGTGAGTTAGTTCGCTCCGGGGCCATTTTTCCTGAGCCTAAGACAAAAATGTGGGAGCTGGGGGCAAAAAACTGTGAGGTAGCTCACATTAACTCAGCTTAGAGCAGGGGTGGCCAAACTGTGGCTCGGGAGCCACGTGTGGCTCTTTCACACATATTGTGTAGCTCTCAGAGCCCCCCGCCATTCCATTGGCCAGCTAGGAGTAGGCATTTGTCTCTTTAAATCACTTCTCCAAGCCAAGCCGGTCAGTGCATTTAATGCATTTAAATTGAAAGTTGCTTTTAAAGTTAAAGTTGCTTTCTTTCCACCTCCTTCCCGCCTATTTGCTTCCTTCTTTCCTTTTTTCCAGTTTGGTGTAGTGGTTAAGTGCACAGACTCTTATCTGGGAGAACCGGGTTTGATTCCCCACTCCTCCATGAGCACCTGCTGGAATGGCTTTGGGTCAGCCATAGCTTTGGCAGAAGTTGTCCTTGAAAGGGCAGCTGCTGTGAGAGCCCTCTCCAGCCCCACCCACCTCACAGCTCTCAGACATCTGACCTTCGTGACTTGCAGCTCTCAAACGTCTGACATTCATGTTTTGCGGCTCTCAAACATCTGATGTTTATTCTCTGTGGCTCTTAAGTTGAGCAAGTTTGGCCACCCGTGGCTTAGAGGGACCATCGCTTGTGGCATTTGCTGAATTCCTTCATTTTGCAAGTCACTGACAAACCAAGACTAGGCAGCCTCCTATTTGACCCGGCAGATGTCTGTCTGGTCTTTCAGCTTGCCCAAGGCTCCCTATCACTATGGCTCCATGTGATATCAGCATGATACCTCACCCTTCTTCTGAAGAAGTCCTGGCTGCATGCAGCAGCTGGGGTGTGTGCGTGTGACAAGGTTTACTATCCCGGCTAATCTTGAAGTGCTCCGTTTCCTAAGAAAAACCATCTAGCCGGGGTTCTCACGCTCACAGCTTCCAAGGAGAGTTCAGATACACTTGCCCATGGATGACAAAAACAGGGAAAAGGGGAAAGAAAAACCCAAAGAGAATGTTTTGGTCGTGTTGGCAGGCAGCAGCTTTTCGCCTAATTAAAAGTTGGTACTTCTATTTCCTGCAGGTATTTGTTGCGCACGCCAATATCTCTGGGCGATTCTTACCGGGATGGAAAGATAAGATAAAATTGTGGTAAAATCTGTTTGACAGGGATGTTTAGTTACCGCACGTAGTTACTAACAAACACGCCGAGGCTCTTTTCCTCAGAACTGTCACGCCCACTGGAAAACAAATAACTCATTCAGCAGTGTTGACTGAGGTCAAAGCCAAGCGCGTTTCTGTGAGAAGCCCGAACTCTGTTTGGTTTGAGAAACTTGTGCGGGTTTTTTTTCCCCCCAAACCAAGTTTCTAGCCCTCAGGTAGTAGAAAAGAGCCAGTAGCGTTTTAAAGGCTAACAAAATTTCTGTCAGGATAGGAGCTTTCGTGAGAAGAGCTCACTTCTTCAATAACACACAAAAGCGCTTCCCCTGCCACAAATTTTGTGAGTCTTTAAGGTGCTCCTGGATTCTGGCTCTTTTCTGTTACTAGCAAAAGACTGACATCTTGCTGTAGCCAGGCCTTGAATTCAGCAGGAGCTCACAGGAGCCCAGCTCCTGAACCTTTCTGATAGCCCCCCTCCTCCTCCCCACCTGCCTTGTCCATTGAATAGTAGGTGCAGCTGCATAACAATCCCTGGATTAGGAGAGCAGCCAGCCAGCCAGCCAGCCACCAGAGGCTTTGCCACGCTCCCAGCAGCCCTTATTAACCCCTGGAGAAGCCCGCCCCACCCTTCCTTCACTTCTTATGTGATTTTGGGCGGTGGGTGGCTTGGGTGGGTGACGGGTAGCTGGATCTCTAGCCAGCCCAAGCAGGCCTCGCTCACCCGGGGCTCTCCTTTCTTTCGTTGGGTTGCTTTTGGCTGGTTGGGGGGGGCAGCATATGCTAATGCGTTATGCTAATGAACTCCACCACCTATTTTTCCTGGCTGCTACCACTCTGGTAAGGGTCAGTCTGGGAGGGCCCAGAGCACCCACCCGACCCCTGTCTTTCTTCTCAGCAAGCACTTTTTATCTGTGACCAAAGAGACGTGCAGACCCAGACAGCATAACAACAATAAGTTTATTCTTGAGCACTTACAAGTGGGCTGTAAGTAACTTTTAGTGCAATAGTGAACATGGAAAAATAGTAAAAGTGGTACAAAGAAAATAAATAAATAAAAGCTCTAATGCAACTAACTATATGTTCCCTTCCTTCTGGTTCCAACTGACTCACCACTCTTTGGATGAAGGAACTCCCTGACTGCAGCCTTCTCTCCGGCTCAGAATGAGAGCCGGCAGAGATCAGTTCCCCTGGAAACTATGGCAGCTTCAGAGAGCAGATTGTACGGCATCACATCCCTGCTGAACTCCCCCCCGCCTCAACACACTCTGTTCCACCCCCACATCCCCAAGAACATCCTCAACATGGCAACCTTAGCTGCATTTCTGCCCATTCATCTATGGGCCCCACAGTAGGATTTCTTCTATGCAGAAATACAGTGGGAGGGAAAGGGGGTATTTGCTCATCTTCTGTCTGTTAGGTTTTTGTTAGGCTTGAGTTTGGAGAAAAGTGCTTTCTCTCACTCTCTCTCTCTCGGCTTGGCTTCGCGAATGAAGATTTAAGAAGGGTGCAATAGTCCATGTCTGCTGCAGGCTCGCTGGTGGCTGACAAGACCAATGCGGGACAGGCAGGTCCGGCCACAGTGGCTGCAGGGAAAAGTCTGATTTAGGGTTGGTGCTGTAGCAGTGCGATTCTTCCTCAATCTCCTTTTGTCCTCAAGACCAGCTATGCATGCATTCTCAAAGGAAGAGACAGCCTGGTGGATGGTGTGTCTCCATGCTTTGCGATCTGAGGCTAGGTCAGACCACTGGTGATGGTTGATGCGACAGGTGCCAAGGGATTTCTTCAAGGAGTCCTTGTACCTCTTCTTTGGTGCCCCTCTATTTCGATGGCCGGTGGAGAGTTCGCCATACAGGGCAATCTTGGGAAGGCGGTGGTTTTCCATCCTAGAAATATGCCCTGCCCAGCGCAGCTGCGTCTTCAGCAGCAGTGCCTTGATACTGGTAACCTCCGCCCGCTTGAGGACTTCAGTGTTGGTCACAAAGTCACTCAGGTGGATGTTGAGGATGGTGCGAAGGCAGCGCTGATGAAAGCGCTCGAGGAGTCGCAGGTGATGACGGTATAAAACCCATGATTCGGAGCCGTAGATGAGGGTTGTCATCACAACCGCTTTGTAAACATTGATCTTTGTGCCTTTTTTCAGATGCTTGTTGCTCCACACTCTTTTGTGCAGTCGGCCAAAGGCACGGTTTGCCTTTGCCAGCCTGTTGTCAATCTCAGGCTTTCTCTCACTCAGTGAGTAATAAAGGCACGGAGGAATTCACCGCCAGTAGATGTCGTTGTAACAGAACATGAATCCATGACACTGTTTTCTACAGAGTCAGACCAGCAGGTGGACTCTCAAGGCCAGCATTGCCTACCCTCGCTGGCAACACCTCTCCAGAGTCCCAGGTACAATTCCCTGTGCTTTGCTCACTGTGCTGGATTCCTCATCTGGTGAAGTGTGCTTAAGAGCACACGAAATTTTACGTTCTAAATAAAAATTGCTTGGTCTTAAAGGTGCAACATGACTCTTGCTTTGTCCAGGTACAACGGTGTTACACCACCTGATTCCTGAGCCTTCCAACTGGAGGTGCCAGGGGTCAAACCAGAGACCTTTGGCGCACCGCAAAGCAACTGCTTTGCCACTGACCCATGGCCTTTTCCTTACCATGGCCACAGATAGCTTTGAAGAGGGATTATACCACAGGTAGCCAAACTTGCTTAACACAAGAGCCACATAGAACAAACATCAGATGTTTGAGAGCTACAAGACATGAACATCAGATGTTTGAGAGCTGGGAGGAAGGAAGGAAGGAAGGAAGGAAGGAAGGAAGGAAGGAAGGAAGGAAGGAAGGAAGGAAGGAAGGAAGGAAGGAAGGAAGGAAGGGGGAGAGGGAGAGGTGGAAAGAAAACAACTTCAACCTTGAACACATTCTCCAAGCCATCAGCTGGTTTGGCTTGAATTAAGTGATTTAAAGAGATAATGCCTTCTCCAAGCTGGCCGACTGGGTGGGTTGGGGGGCTTCAAGAGCCACACAATATGTGTGAAAGAGCCACACAATATGTGTGAAAGAGCCACACGTGGCTCCCAAGTCACAGTTTGGTCACCCCCGGATTTGACAGTTTCTGGAAAGAAAAGTCCATCAGTGGCTAGTAACTGTGACAACTAAGGGGAGCCTCCATGTCCTGAGGCAGTAACTACCAGTTGCAGGTGGGCACACTGGGGTCTCTACAAAGGGATGTGTCAGCTTCCAACGTGGGAACTGGGGATTTCCTGGAATTACAGCTTTTCTCCAGATGACAGAGTTCAGTTCCTCTGGTGAAAATGGATGCACTGAAGGGTGGACTCTGTGAAATTGTTCACCATCAGGGCTTTTTTGTTGTTGCAGGAACTCCTTTGCCTATTAGGCCACACCCCTCTGATGCAGCCAATCCTCCTGGAGCTTACAGTAGGCTCTGTAAGAAGAGCCCTGTAAGCTCTTGGGCTACATCAAGGGTGTGTGGCCTAATAGGCAAAGGAGTTCCTGCTACCAAAAGAAGGCCTCTTCACCTCACCACTGAGGTCCCTGTCTTCCCCAAGCTCCACCCCCAAATCTCCAGGAGTTTCCCAGGAGTTTCCTGGATCTGGCAACCTTGTCTCTAGACCCAGCGTGCTGGCCGTTTGTACTTTGTTTTCTGGCCCTCCAGTGTGCCCACCTGCGACTGGTAGCTGGTTGGCCACTGTGTGAAACAGGATGCTGGACTCAAAGGACCACTGGCCAGATCCTGCCGAGCATTTCATGTTTTTATATGACAGTAAAAATGGTTGGCCTAAAGGCTGTTCTCTTTATTGAACTTTCTGTAATTGCTTTTCCAAAGAAGCACTGTTGTGCCCTGGAAAGAGATCTATATATATGCTTGCTAATTAAAAGGGAAGTTTGATTGGCGCTGAAATCCAGACTGTGCTGCTGGGAATTTAGACAGCTATTTACAGCTATCTTTAAAAACGATATGTAAGGAGTCGTCTCGGTGGGACTTTGGGTCTCTGCTGGAGGCAAAGGAGAGGCAAAACATCCCAGGAACAGCTGTGGGAAACGTTGGGATTGCACCTGGGGGTGAGCTACAACTGGAGTGGAGCATACCAAAACTGCAATGGGGGCAGACAAACTACGGAGGGGATTTCTGGAAGCACAGAGGAGCCTCTAGGTTTGTAGGAAAATCTGACTTTGCAACCGCCGTCACCACATTGTGCAGTAACTCCTTCCAAAAAAAACCCCACCTCCAGCTAGGGTTGCCGGAACCGACTCAAGAAATATCTGGGGACTTTGGGGGTGGAGCCAGGAGACTTTGGGGTGGAGTCAGGAGACATTGGGGGTGGATCCAGGAGAAAGGGTGCGGCAAGCACAATTGAACTCCAAAGGGAGTTCTGGCCGTTGCATTTAAAGGGACCACATGTCTTCAATGCCTTCCCTCCGTTTGGATAGGGGCACCTTCTTTTGGGGGCTCATAGAACTGGACCCCCTGGGTTGTTCTGAGGAGAGGCACCAGATGCTATGCTGAAAATTTGGTGCCTCTACCTAAAAACCCCCCAGCCCCCAAGAGTCCCAGATACCTATGGATCAACTCTGCATCATACCCTCTAGTAAGCCACTACACCAAACTGGAGAGCCAGTTTGGTGTAGTGGTTAAGTGTGCAGACTCTTATCTGGGAGAACCAGGTTTGATTCCCCACTCCTCCACTTGCACCTGCTAGCATGGCCTTGGGTCAGCCATAGCTCTGGCAGAGGTTGTCCTTGAAAGGGCAGCTGCTGTGAGAGCCCTCTCCAGCCCCACCCACCTCACAGGGTGTCTGTTGTGGGGGAGGAAGGGAAAGGAGATTGTGAGCCGCTCTGAGACTCCTCGGAGTGGAGGGCGGGATATAACTCCAATATCTTCATCTACCTCACAGGGTGGCTGTTGTGGGGTGGGGGGGGGAGGGAAAGGAGATTGTGAGCCGCTCTGAGACTCTTCGGAGTGGAGGGCGGGATATAACTCCAATATCTTCATCTACCTCACAGGGTGTCTGTTGTGGGGGAGGAAGGGAAAGGAGATTGTGAGCCGCTCTGAGACTCTGCGGAGTGGAGGGCGGGATATAAATCCAATATCTTCATCTACCTCACAGGGTGTCTGTTGTGGGGGAGGAAGGGAAAGGAGATTGTGAGCCGCTCTGAGACTCTGCGGAGTGGAGGGCGGGATATAAATCCAATATCTTCTTCTTCTTCTAATTAATCTCCATAGAGCAGGGGTGGCCCAAGGTAGCTCTCCAGATGTTTTTTGCCTACAACTCCCATCAGCCCAAGCCAGCATGGCCAATGGCAGGGGCTGATGGGAGTTGTAGGCAAAAAGTCAGGAGAGCTACCCTTGGCCACTCCAGCCATAGAGCAGGCCTCAGATTCAGCAGGAGCTCACAGGAGCGCAGCTCCTGAACCTTTCTGAGGGTTCCCCCTCTTCCTCCCCACCTACCTTGTACACTGAATAGTAGGTGCAGCTGCATAACAATCCCTGGATTAGGAGAGCGGCAGCCAGCCAGCCACCGGAGGCTTTGCCACACCCCCAGCAGCCCTCATTAACCCCTGGAGAAGCCCACACCCCATCCTTTCTCCACTTCTTATGTGATTCTGGGCAGCGGATGGCTTGCTGGCCTTTTGACTGGGGAGCGGGTGGCCCTGGAGAGCCCCAGGTGAGTGAGGCCTGCTTGGGCTGACTGGATCTCTAGCCAGCCCAAGCAGGCCTCACTCACCCAGGGATCTCACCCGGGGCCGAGGGAAGAAGGAACATACAGATGAAGCTGTCTTACCCTGCATCAGACCGTTGGTCCATCAAAGTCAGTGTTGTCTACTCAGACTGGCAGCAGCTCTCCAGGGTCTCAGGCAGGGGTCTTTCATATCACCCACTGCTTGGTCCTTTTTAATCGGAGATGCTGGGGATTGAACCTGGGATCTTCTGCATGCAAAGCAGAAGCTCTTCCACTGAGCCACAAGGAGGGAGATGAGAGATCTCCTGTCACTTGCAGTTGCCCACTTCTGTCTTGCTTTGACTTCTTTGGCTTAGAAGAAGAAGAATATATTGGATTTATATCCTGCCCTATGCTCTGAATCTCAGAGTCTCAGAGCGGCTTACAATCTCCTATATCTTCTCCTCTCACAACAGACACCCGGTGAGGTGGGTGGGGCTGAGAGGACTCCCACAGCAGCTGACCTTCAAGGACAACCTCTGCCAGAGCTATGGCTGACCCAAAGCCATGCTAGCAGGTGCAAGGGGAGGAGTGGGGAATCAAACACAGTTTTCCCAGATAAGAGTCCATGTATTTAACCACTACACCAAACTGGCTCTCACCTCCAAGTGGGACCCAGGGATCTTCCAGAACTGATCTCCAAACTATACAGATCAATGCCCCTAGAGAACGCAGCTGCTTTGGAAGATGGTCTCCAGGAGATTAAGGGGGTGGGGCCTGAGGAGGGTGGGGTGAAGTCTGGGGAGTGGAGGATCTTCCATGGGGTATAAACACCATAGAGTCCACCTTCCAAAGCAGCCATTTTCTCCCGGGGAATTGACCTCTGTCATCTGTAGATTCCAGGAGACCTCCAGGCCCCACCTGGCAGCTGGCAACCCTAATTTTCCCCTCCCTCAGGGCCGGTGTGTGGGAGTAGGCAAAGTAGGCACTCACCTAGGGCACCACCTGGTGTAGGGGGCGCCGCTGGGTGCCCCCTCCCTGACCCATGACTCTGGCTCCTGACGGCTGTTGCCACATCCTCTCCCGCCACAAAGCTGCTCTCAACAAAGCCAAGCCACCCCCCTCCCCCCAATGTGCAACTTGGCCTCCCACCTCATCCTGTCCCGCCACCCTCCATCCTGGCGTGGCTGGCAAACACTTATTCTCACAATTTTTTAATCACTTATCAATTTTTTTTTTGAAAAATTAAAATTAAAAATCAGTAGATTAAAAATGTGAAAAGTTTCAAGTTTGGTTCTCTTCATTTCCCCTATATTTCTTAAATAATGGGGGGGGGCACTAGTGGGTGACTTGCCGGGGGCACCAGAAAGCCTAGCACCGGCCCTGCCCTCCCCCCAGAAGCCTTGTGATCACCCCCCCCCCCCCAGTATCCTTGCACTCCACAGGCTTTGTTGTACCACTGATGGGACAGGACTTCTCTGACCAGGAGGTGAGAACAATGCAAGCCCTTTCAGGTCCCCTTTGAGAAGAATGGAAAGGTCGAAATCAGGGATGGCCAAACTTCCTTAAAAATCAGATGTTTGAGAGCCGCAAGACAGGAACATCAGATGTTGGAAGGAAGGAAGGAAGGAAGGGAGGGAGGGAGGGAGGGAGGGAGGGAGGAAGGAAGGAAGGAAGGAAGGAAGGAAGGAAGGAAGGAAGGAAGGAAGGAAGGAAGGAAGGAAGGAAGGAAGGGAGGGAGGGAGGGAGGGAGGGAGGGAAGGGAGGGAGGGAGGGAGGAGGGAGGAAGGGAGGGAAGGGAGGGAGGAAGGGAAGGAGGGAGGGAGGGAGGGAGGGAGGGAGGAAAATAGATGGGGGAGGTGGAGGTGGAAATAAAGCAACTTTACATGCATTCTCCAAGCTACAAGCTGGCTTGGCTTGGGGAAGTGATGTAAGGAGACAAATGCCTTCTCCAAGCCTGCCAATGGGGTGGTGAGAGCTTCGAGAGACACACAATATGTGTGAAAGTGCCGCCCACATGTGACTCCGAGCCACTGTTTGGCCCCCCTGGTCTAAATGATATGAATAAGGAAGTAAACACACAAAGCTATTTTGGGATTCGTGTCTGCTCAAGAAGCCTCGGCGCCTTCTTCTTGGTGCCAGCGAACATTGTGTGCACATGGAAAGGGGAGCGTCTGCTCTGGAGTGCGTCCCTTGGGTTGTGCATGCCCTGTAGGAGGTGCTGAGTCCTCAAGCTTCGGCAGGTCTTAATCTGCATTACTAAGAACTGGGGTTCCAGAAAAACCCTTTTATCTGCTGTTCCATCAGCCAGTGAATGCCTCCACAGATGAGTCAACCCAGTGCAAAGGTTGTTACACTACCTTGTGACATACACCCCGAGGGCATTGGACTGGCAGGCCTTTCTTTTTAAAAATCCATACAGCCTAGATCCCTCCCTTCCCCGTGTCCTCCTCTAGACTCCACCTCCCCAAATCTCCAGGCATTTCGCAGCCAGAAGTTGACAACCTAAGAAGGCTTGTGCAGAAGCCGCCACCCCTCCCATGGAGATTGCAGGAAAGTGAACATAAGAACATAAGAGAAGCCATGTTAGATCAGGCCAATGGCCCATCCAGTCCAACACTCTGTGTCACACAATGGCAATTTTTTTTTGTGGCTAATAGCCACTGATGGACCTCTGCTCCATATTTTTATCTAAACCCCTCTTGAAGGTGGCTATGCTTGTGGCCGCCACCACATCCTGTGGCAGTGAATTCCACATGTTAATCACCCTTTGGGTGAAGAAGTACTTCTTTTTATCCGTTTTAACCTGTCTGCTCAGCAATTTCATTGAATGCCCATGAGTTCTTGTATTGTGAGAAAGGGAGAAAAGTACCTCTTTCTCTACTTTCTCCGTCCCATGCATTATCTTGTAAACTTCTATCATGTCACCACGCAGTCGACGTTTCTCCAAGCTAAAGAGTCCCAAGCGTTTCAACCTTTCTTCATAGGGAAAGTGTTCCAGCCCTTTAATCATTCTAGTTGCCCTTTTGTGGACTTTCTCCAATGCTCTAATATCCTTTTTGAGGTGCGGCGACCAGAACTGCACACAGTACTCGACCGCACCATCGATTTATACAGGGGCATTATGATACTGGCTGATTTGTTTTCAATTCCCTTCCTAATAATTCCCAGCATGGCGTTGGCCTTTTTTATTGCAAACGCACACTGTCTTGACATTTTCAGTGAGCTATCTACCACGACCCCAAGATCTCTCTCTTGGTGAGTCTCTGCCAGTTCACACCCCATCAACTTGTATTTGTGGCTGGGATTCTTGGCCCCAATGTGCATTACTTTGCACTTGGCCACATTGAAGTGCTATAGAGACTAGGGTTGCCAAGTCCGATTCAAGAAATATCTGTGGACTTTAGGGGTGGAGCCAGGAGACTTTGGGGGAGGAGCCAGGAGCAAGGTTGTGAGAAGCGCAATTGAACTCCAAAGGGAGTTCCGGCCATCACATGTAAAAGCACTGCACACCTTTTAAAATGCCTTCCTTCCACTGGAAATAATGAAGGATAGGGGCACCTTCTTTGGGGGGCTCATAGAATTGGACCCCCTGGTCCAATCTTTTTGAAACTTGGTGAATGTTTCGAGGAGATGCTATGCTGAATTTTTTGTGTTTCTTCCTCAAAAAACAGCCCTTCTGGAGCCCCAGATACCCACAGATCAATTCTCCATTATACCCTATGGGAATCAATCTCCATCAATGGAATGCCCAGCAGATATTTCCCTTCCCCCAGCCCCGCTTTCTGATGACCTGAAGTAGAGGGAGGGCCTTCAAACCGGGGGATTCCTTGCCCCCCCCCTGGGGATTGGCAGCCCAAATAAAGGCTCAAGTGGAGCTACCTGCTCCACCTGACTTCCATATACTGCAAAGGAGGTTGTTATGTGGTAGGGGGGGTGCCAACCTACAGGTGGGGCCAGAAGATCTCTTGGAATTACAGTTGATCTCCAGATGACAGAGATCAGTTCCCCTGAAGAGAACAGCTGCTTTGGCAGGTGGAATTTTTGTTGCATGTTTAGCACAGTAATAAGCAACTCAGCACACGTGTGTAATTTAGCTTTAAAGAAAAAAATTACTACTATAAAATAGGGAAGGGTTACACAGGGTGTGTGTCCAAATCTTTGTACAAACTAGGGGTATTTATGTCAAACTAGCTCTCATTGGCCTGCCAGAAGAAGAAGAGGAGGAGGAGGAGGAGGAAGATATTGGATTTATATCCCGCCCTTCACTCTGAATCTCAGAGCCTCAGAGCAGTCACAATCCCCTTTACCTCCAGGAGAGCCAGTTTGGTGTAGTGGTTAAATGTGTGGACTCTTATCTGGGAGAACCGAGTTTGATTGCCCACTCCTCCACTTGCACCTGCTAGCATGGCCTTGGGTCAGCCATAGCTCTGGCAGAGGTTGTCCTTGAAAGGGCAGCTGCTGTGAGAGCCCTCTCAGCCCCACCCACCTCACAGGGTGACTGTTGTGGGGGGAGGAAGGTAAAGGAGATTGTGAGCCGCTCTGAGACTCTTTTGGAGTGGAGGGCGGGATATAAATCCAATGTCTTCTTCTTCTTCTACAAACACCCCCCCACAACAGACACCATGTGAGGGAGAGAGAGCTGAGAGAGTGGCTGAGAGAGCTCTTAAGAACATAAGAGAAGCCATGTTGGATCAGGCCAATGGCCCATCCAGTCCAACGCTCTGTGTCACACAGTGGCCAATATATGTGGGTGCGTATACACACACACATATATATTCTGTGTGACCCTGAAGCGGGGGGAGGGCCTCCAAACTGGGGGGATCCCTTGCCCCCACCTGGGAATTGGCAACCCTTGGCAGGTAGCACCACAGTTTACTGATGTTATGATTAAATTACTTGTGGAACAGGCCGTGACCTCTGAGAGGAGCCAGGCTGCCTAGCGATAGGCATCTGAAAGGAAGGAGTCGACGGACCCCTTTCTTTAAAAATCCCAGCCTCCGGTGCATTCTTGGACTCCCGTTGACATCGTTGGCGATGCCATTGACATCGTTGGCGATCCAGGCCCACTGATAATCTCTGACCACAAACAGGGCCAGAAAAATCCCTCTGCTCTTTCCAGGTAGACCAGGAAGGGTCCACCCTCTTCCCCAGCTGCTGCGACATGTCTGAGGCAGGTTTCGTAACCTGAGATTCCCCCTTCGCAACAGGAAATCTCTCAAAAGCCTGTTGAAGGCCCCCAGTCCAAATTGAGGGGGCTTGCATTTGTACTTGAAATCTTGGCATTCAAGGGCACTGAGAACAAAAGAAATGTCCCGGGTAAATAAAACCAAATACAGCTAGCGCAGCATCATGTTTCCAACAGCAGGTTCATCTAGACATGGCAACCCTGAAAGGGTTTGCCTTGGGCTTGCCAACCTCCAGGTGAGAAATCCTGCTGAGCGCTATTCAAGTGCCTTTCAATGTGATAATGGAAAGGCGTCTTTTGCCCAGGGTATGAAAATGTAAAAAGGATTTTTGCAGCTCAAAGAAGCTTGTGCGAAACGAGGGTTCCAGTATGACCTTGTTCTTTTCAACCTTTTGGATTGCTGGCTGCATCTATTGAGAGGCATTGATCAACTGCAGAACTATTTCACCAGGATTCCTTGGAATGAACTGAGCAATGATTGCTATAAAGACTGGATTGATTCTTGGTGGACATGTTCCCTATTTTGTTAAGGACGAATTGCATGGTCTTTCATGAACTAATATATGCATTTGTATTCCTGTATTGTTTAGTGAGTTTGTTGGTTGTTCGGAGGCTGGTTTTCATGGAAAGCCTTGTGCTTTGGATTTCTCTGCCTATAATTGCCGCGATTCTTTTTGTGGGTTGCACAACTTCCAGGTGAGGCCTGGAGAGCTCCCAGAATTACAACCAATCTCTGAGACATATGAACATATTGAACATATGAAGCTGCCTTCTACTGAATCAGACCCTTGGTCCATCAAAGTCAGTATTGTCTTCTCAAACTGGCAGCGGCTCTCCAGGGTCTCAAGCGGAGGTTTTTCACACCTATTTGCCTGGACCCTTTTTTGGAGATGCCGGGGATTGAACCTGGGACCTTCTGCTTCCCAAGCAGATGCTCTACCACTGAGCCACCGTCCCTCCGAGACTACAGGGATCAGTTTCCCAGGGAAAATGGTAGCTTTGGAAGGTGAACTGTATAGCAAATGCGTTCCCTCCTACTGCCTTTCTTTGGTCCTTATGATATTTTATTTACATCTCTCCCTCTCTCCAGAGAGCCAGTTTGGTGTAGTGGTTAAGTGTGTGGACTCTTATCTGGAAGAAACTGGGTTTGATTCCCCACTCCTCCACTTGCAGCTGCTGGAATGACCTTGAGTCAACCATAGCTCTTGCCGAGCAGTCCTTATGAGAGCCAGTTTGGTGTAGTGGTGAAGTGTGCGGACTCTTATCCGGGAGAACCAGGTTTGATTCCCCACTCCTCCACTTGCAGCTGCTGGAATGGCCTTGGGTCAGCCATAGCTCTCACAGAGCTGCCCTTGTGAGAGCCAGTTTGGTGTAGTGGTGAAGTGTGCTCCCAGATTCTTATCTGGGAGAACCGGGTTTGATTACCCACTCCTCCACTTGCACCTGCTGGGATGGCCTTTGGGTTAGCCATAGCTACTGCAGGAGTTGTCACTGAAAGGGCAGCTTCTGGAGGAGCTCGCTCAGCACCCACCCAGCTCACAGGGTGTCTGTTGTGGGGGAAGAAGATATAAGAGATTGTAAACTGCTCTGAGTCTCTGATTCAGGGAGAAGGGCGGGGGTATAAATCTGCAGTCTTCTTCTTCTCTCTCACACACAGATACACAAAGGGAGGGACGGTGGCTCAGTGGTAGAGCATCTGCTTGGGAAGCAAAAGGTTCCCGGTTCAGTCCCTGGCATCTCCAAAAAAGGGTCCAGGCAAAAAGGTGTGAAAAAACCTCAGTCTTGAGACCCTGGAGAGCCGCTGCCAGTCTGAGAAGACAATACTGACTTTGATGGACCAAGTGTCTGATTCAGTATAAAGCAGCTTCATATATGTTCATATATATGTTCACAAACTGTTTTTAATCTGTTTCTGAAACTTTTCTGTTTTATCATTCTATATGTTTGTATGTTGTATCCCCCCTTCTTGGGGGGCTGTGTTACAATCCTAATTCTTCCATGAAGCCTGGGCTCGTTATTTTCTCTTAGCCGAACTACCTTCCAGGGTTGTTGTGATGATAAAAGGGAAGGGAAGGGACTGATGTCCACTGCCCTGAGTTCTGTGGAGGAAGGACGGGGGGGGGGGGGGGGAACAAAATGTCCAAAATAAATAAGCGGCTGTTTTTTTTCGGCCACTGTGTGACACAGGATGTTGGACTGGAGGGGCCATTGGGCCTGATCCAACATGGCTTCTCTTATGTTCTTATGTGACCCAGAGTGTTGGACTGGAGGGGCCATTGGCCTGATCCAACATGGCTTCTCTTATGTTCTTATGTGACCCAGAGTGTTGGACTGGAGGGGGCCATTGGCCTGATCCAAACATGGCTTCTCTTATGTTCTTCTGTGACACAGAGTGCTGGACTGGATGGGCCATTGGCCTGATCCGACATGGCTACTCTTATGTTCTTATGTTCTAGCCATGGATCCCAGGTGTGTGTGTGTGCATCTTGTCTGTACAAAAGAACAGTTTGTGAAGAATTGTTCCCTCATTCAACTGAAGCGATGGACAACTCTACTTCTTAGCCAACTTCCATTTATGACATCTGAAAATGAACATCGTCGTGCCTCCTCAGCAACTCCCGTGGAGTTTTCCAAGAAGGATCCTCGTATCTTTTATCTGTCTTTCTCTTCCCCTCCCCACTTCCTCCTATTTTCCACAGTGCCAACAGGAAGGAAAAAATCCCTTCTTGTGCTTTAGGAAAAGCTTCCTCTCTGATGCGCCTCTGTGGTAATGCCTCATTATGGATTTATGAGACCAGTTATGGATTTATGAGACCAGTTCTTGGTACCAGTTAGGCTTGAGAAAGGGCAGCCTCCATGTCTCGTTGGGCGTTACTGTTTCCACTCCCCGGGGGGAAAGAGCTCCGGACTGACAGGTCTTGGGGAACAGCTTTTCCCAGAATACCTGTCAGATTCCAGGTATAAGGGCAGTGGCGTGGCGACACTCTGTTGGGGCCGCGGGGGTGTCTTGTCTGTGGGGCTGTTGCTCTGCTGGGATAGAAAACCTTCAGGGAACTAAGATTTAAGGATAGGCCTGACAAAGCTGAATTCTTTGGGACTGGGGGGACAGGACTAGGGGTTACACAAAGGTCCAGGGGAGCCCATTTTGAGTGGAGCACAAGGGCCTTCAAGGAAGAGCTTTTCCCCATGAGGCTGGTGGTTAAGGTTTGCCAAGTCCAATTCAAGAAATATTGGGGACTTTGAGGGTGGAGCCAGGAGATGTTGGGGGTGGAGCCAGGAGCAAGGTTGCGACAAGCACAACTGAACTCCAAAGGGAGTTCTGGCCATCACATATAAAGGGGACTGCATAGTTTTTAAATGCTTCCCTCCGTTGGAAACAATGAAGGATAGGGGCATCTTCTTTGGGGGCTCATAGAATTGGGCCCCCCCTAGGTCCAAACTTTTTGAAACCTGGAGAGTATTTTGGGGAGAGCACTGGATGTTTTGCTGAAAATGTGGTGCCTCTACCTCAAAAAAACAGCCCCATCCAGAGCCCCAGATACCTGCAGATCAATTCTCCATTATACCCTATGGGAATCGGTCTGCATAGGGATTAATGGAGTGCCCAGCAGACATTTCCCGCCCCCCCCCCCGCTTTCTGATGACCCTAAAGTGGGAGGAGGGCCTCCAAACCAGGGGATCCCCTGCCCCCCCACCTGGGGATTGGCAGTCTTACTGGTGGTCAGGAGATGTCATGGGAGCAGGATGCCAATATCAGGAACATGCAGGGGAGAAGGAAAGCACATGGGAGGTGGCCACCATCTTTCTAAGTGGAACTTCGCAGAACATAGTGGGAGAAATCAGCAATGCCTTCCACACCCACAGAAGTTTCCAGAGCCCCATTCCAAAGAGCATCTAATATGTATTCTAGCGCTCTCGAATGTCAGGAAAGCAATCCGAGCTGTTGTTTTAAATTCAGAAGAGTAAGAACACAAGAGAAGCCATGTTGGATCAGGCCAATGGCCCATCCAGTCCAACCCTCTGTGTCACACTGTGGCAAAAAAAACCAGGTGCCATCAAGAGGTCCACCAGTGGGTCCAGGACACTAGAAACCCTCCCACTGTTTGCCCCCCCCCCCCCCGCAAGCACCAAGAATACAGAGCATCACTTCCCCAGACAGTTCCATCTATACCCTGTGGCTAATAGCCACTGATGGACCTCTGCTCCAGATGTTGATCCAATCCCCTCTTGAAGCTGTCTATGCTTGTAGCTGCCACCACCTCCTGTGGCTGTGAATTCCATGTGTTCCATAAGACCAGTCAAAGCTAGAATTTTAGAACATATTTCTAGGGTATGTTTATCTGTGGATGATGATTATATTGGATTTATATCCCACCGTATACTCTGAATCTCAGAGCGGTCACTGTCTCCTTTACCTTCCCCCCCACAACAGACACCCTGTGAGGTGGGTGGGGCTGAGAGAGCTTTTGCAGAAGCTGCCCTTTCAAGGACAACTCCTACAAGAGCTATGGCTGACCCAAGGCCATTCCAGCAGTTGCAAGTGGAGGAGTGGGGAATCAAACCTGGTTCTCCCAGATAAGAATCCGCACACTTAACTACTACACCAAACTGGCTTTCTAAAGCTCTCCGTATACAATTGTGTTGCATCTCCTAGATAAAAGATAAGAGGCATGTTGGATACATATTTTAAGAACTGTGCAGCCATATGGTCTCAATTCAAATAATGATATATCCTGTATTGTATTATGTTTCAGTTTAAATAATGATTTATCCTGCTCTGCATAAATTGTAATTTTGTGTAACTGTGTTCATTTGGTAAACCTTTGAAGTAGCTGTAAGATACCTTTAAGGAGATAATGTGCAACACCTGTTGATCCCTTTAAATTGTCAATGTGTGGCAAGATGATAATTGAGCCTGTGCCTAATGGAAAACGCATACGAATTTTTACTTGATGTCATTTGGTTGATATTACAGGTATGCTTTTTTAAAAGGTAAAGGTAGCCCCCTGCGAAAGCACCAGTCGTTTTCAACTCTGGGGTGACGTTGCTTACCTTTAGTTAAAGTTTAGTTGAAGAGCCCTGTGGTAAAGCTGCGGTACTGCAGTCAGAATCCTCTGCTCATGACCTGAGTTCGATCCCAGCGGAAGCTGGTTTCAGGTAGCCGGCTCGAGGCTGACTCAGCCTTCCATCCTTCCGAGGTCGGTAAAATGAGTACCCAGCTTGCTGGGGGAAAAGTGTAGATGACTGGGGAAGGCAATGGCAAACCACCCCACTGTAAAAAGTCTGCCGTGAAAACGTTGTGAAAGCAACGTCACCCCGGAGTCGGAAACAACTGGTGCTTGCACAGGGGACCTTTCCTTTAAGAGCCCCATGGCACAGAGTGGTAAAGCTGCAGTACTGCAGTTGGAGTCCTCTGCTAACGACCTGAGTTCGATCCCAGCGGAAGCTGGTTCAGATAACCGGCTCCAGGTTGACTCAGCCTTCCATCCTTCCGAGGTTGGTCCAATGAGTCCCCAGCTTGCTGGGGGGAAAGTGTAGATGACTGGGGAAGGCAAGGGCAAACCACCCCGTAAAAAGTCTGCCGTGAAAACGTTGAGAAAGCAACATCACCCCGGAGTCGAAAACGACTGGTGCTTGCACAGGGGATTACCTTTACCTTTTAAAAAGTTTTTCTATTTATTGTAATGTTTCTAATATGGGTTGTTGCTTTCTATAGAACAGGTTGGCTTTGGAAAAAGCATATTAATGCGAAATGTGGTCCTTATTCAACTGACACATAAGGAAGAACTTGCACCTTGGGAGCCAAATTCTTTAAGGGAACTGGATTCCACGCAACAACTACTGTAGGACTGACAGACGGTATGTCTTTTATGAACCATTTTTTATATGAATTTGGACTATTTTTGAATGAATTTGGATTGTATGAACTGTTGCAGTGGAATCACCCGTTTGAAGTACGTAATATTTTCATACAGTGTGTTGTGGTATTGATTATTGTTAAGAAAAGACAAATAGGCTTTATTGTTTCTTTATTATTTGCATACACAAGTTGCTGGTGCTTTATTTTTTTTCTGCCTTTCACTGTGTTGCCGCTTGGTTTGTTGCTGCCACCTCCTGTGGCAGTGAATTCCATGTGTTAATCACACTTTGGGGGAAAACCATGTGTTAATCACACTTATTGGCTCACAATTCCATAACTTCCTTAAATTCCATAGCTTCCTTAAAACAGCCCCTCACCCACCAACTGTATAAGCACACGATACAGGCATTGTCACTGTCATTAGTAATCGAATTCAGCAGGAGCTCACAGGAGCCCAGCTCCTGAACTTTTCTGAGGGGTTCCCCCTCCTCCTCCCCATCTACCTTGTCCATTGAATAGGAGGTGCAGCTGCATAACAATCCCTGGATTAGGAGAGCGGGCAGCCAGCCAGCCACCAGGGGCTTTGCCACACCCCCAGCAGCCCTCATTAATCCCTGGAGAAGCCCGCACCACCCTTTTCGCCACTTCTGTGATTTTGGGCGGCGGGTGGCTTGCTGGCCTTTTGACTGTGGGGTGGGGGTGGCCAAGGAGAGCCTCTTTCTCCTTTCTTGCATTGGGTTGTTTTTGGCTGGTGTGAGGGCAGGGCAGCATATGCTAATGAGTTATGCTAATGAGCTCCACCACCTATTTTTCTACAAAACAACCCCTGTTAGTAATCATCTCTTAAGCTTACGTTATCTTGAAAAATCCACTGTGATGCAAGGGGAAAGGGTGGCTTGAAAGGATTGCCAAGTCCCCCTGGGGACTTTTTTCACATGTGCAACACACGTGCAGTGCGATGACATCACCCAGAAGAGATGTTATCACGCAGCATCGCCATGCGCCTGCCGCTCTAGGCATTTCCGGGAAAACTTTATGCTTTTTGCTGAAAATCAACAGTATTTATTCAGAGGAGTAGAGTGCACAAAGATTCTTATGCACCATGGGAAGGGGGAAGTGTCCATCATTGACAAATTCGACAACATTTAGCTCAGTTAAAATACGCATACGTACAGACTCACAAATACAGACCGCTGTCTCATTTTCGTAAAACACGGAAGCAAACCATAAGTCTTATTGCATGCTAGCATTCATTGCTGTACAAATTCCTCAAGAAAGAAGATTTCACTTGTGCACATATAACTCTCCAGTTGTCCATGATATTCTCATCCTTTCAACACACTCAGCTTTGTAGGATTGTGTCCTTGATTTCCTGATATACAATTTATACTAATTAAGCTAATTGAGAAAATTCCCAGTTCTATGAACGAGATTATTTCAAAGAATTCAGGTTTTCACGGCTGGTAACATTATTAGGGTTTGTAGAATCTTTCGGGCTCAAGTGCCGTGTTCTACTGGAGAAAGTTTTCCTTCCAGACGTTTCGTTCTCAGCTGCGGATGTTCTCCGCAGCTGAGAACGAAACGTCTGGAAGGAAAACTTTCTCCAGTAGAACACGGCACTTGAGCCCGAAAGATTCTACAAACCCTAAAGAGATTATTTCACTTCTATTTAAAAAATGCATACTCTTTAAAGTGAAAATATCTATTGCAATCATTAAATACATCTGCAATGTCGGGTGAACATCTGTAGCTACGCAGACAACCTCTGTGAGCACAGAACCCTTTCACTAGCATGGCAATCAAACGGTCTTCACAACTATTTAACACTTACTAAGATCATCTCGTTATTATACTTAAAAAGAAAGAAAGAAACCTTTTCCCATTGACTTCAAAGGGAATTTTCCATTTACAGATTGCTGGGTAATCTTTTGTCTTTCTTAATTAAAAAAGAATTAGTCTCATATGGCTTTGCATGTAGCAACCAATGAAGGTTTCACAGAAACCGACCGTTTAACAATCAGAGCGTACTAAGGAGGCAGGACCAGATCTGGAATCAGACACGAAGCTGTGATGAAACGGTTTCAGAGCCGAAGGCAATCTGAAGGAGGGTTGTCTGTTTCTGCTATGGCTGTTCCGTCCCTCGTTAAAGTTCTGGGTCAACAGGTTTAGCAGGCTTTCTCTATTGTTTCAAAAACCTGTTTGACCAGAGGTGAACAAGGACGAAAGACATGTGTTCACATCCTGTGAAGCAACGCTCCTCAAAAAGTACTTCTCAGCTCCCTTAAAAAAAATTCCTGATTGCTTCTAGGCCAAGGGCCAGCATTCTTTAGGGTTGCCGACTCCAGCTTGGAAAATTCCTGGAGATTTGGAGGCAGTGCCTGCGGAGGGGGAATTTGGGGAGAGATTTCACCTTCAATCTCTACCTCTGCAACTGCCGTTTCTTCCACAAGAACTGATCGGTGGAGTTTGGAAAGGAGTTGTAATTCTGGGAGACCACCAGGGCCCGCCAAGAGGATGGAATGCCCTCAATGTGTTTAGATCTCTCTGCGACAGCTTAGCAGTGAAGGGAGCTGAAGCCCCTCCAGGTCTGCGGGATCCCATCAACGGACTTCAACGCGCTCTGGATCTCCCAACTTGCCTACTGAAGCACATCCTGCTGTGTTACAGATGATTGTCTAGGAAGTCCCTGCTAGTTGAGCTAGTCCTGGTTCCAAGATGCCTTCAGCAAAACCTTGAAAGACGTCTGCAAATGAAAGCAGAGGAGGCTCTGGATCTCCTTGTAAATAGGAAAGGGCCATCCCATCTGGTCCAGGGACTGTGGTGGAATCCTGCATAAAGGAAGCATTCAGAGCAATTGAGATCACCGCAGTCGTGTTATGTGCTATATAGCTGCAAATGACTTAGGGTTTTCAAGGCAAGAGAGGACCAGAGGTGGTTTGCCATTGCCTTCCTCTCCATAGCGATTCTGGTCCTCCATGGTGGACTCCCATCCAGGTACTAACTTCAGACCTGCCCTGCTTAGCCTGCCCTGAGAGTCAGTTTGGTGTAGTGGTTAAGTGCACGGTCTCTTATCTGGGAGAACCAGGTTTGATTCCCCACTCCTCCACTTGCAGCTGCTGGAATGGCCTTGGGTCAGCCATAGCTCTGGCAGAGCTGTCCTTGTGAGAGCCAGTTTGGTGTAGTGGTTAAGTGTGTGGACTCTTATCCGGGAGAACCGGGTTTGATTCCCCACTCCTCCACTTGCAGCTGCTGGAATGGCCTTGGGTCAGCCATAGCTCTCGTAGGAGTTGTCCTTGAAAGGGCAGCTGCTGTGAGAGCCCTCTCAGCCCCACCCACCTTGCAGGGTGTCTGTCGTGGGGGGAGAAGATATAGGAGATTGTAAGTCGCTCTGAGTCTCTGATTTAGAGAGAAGGGCGGGGTATAAATCTGCAATTCTTCTTCTTCTTCTTCTGAGCTCTGATGCGATTGGGTCAGGCTGCTAGCTGTTCACTGGATATGTGCATACCACAATCCCACTGGTGCATCAGCCAGTGCCTCTCACCTTCCTCAACTTCATCTTTCACTGAACATGGAAAGGAAGCTTCTGCTCTTGAAGCCTGCAAAAGTATGCTTGACTAAAGTATCGAAAGTATGCTTGACTGGGCTAAAAGGCAGACGAACTGCTGGGTAAAAATTTCAATGGGCAGGGAGAGGGGGGAAATTCAGCACCCTGGATAGCCCCTCTCTGTGGCTATCAAAGGGTGGGGTAAAGAAGAGGAAGAGGAAGAAGATGAAGAGGAGGAAGAAGAAGAGGAGGAGGAAGAAGAAGAGGAAGAAGGAGAAGAGGAAGAAGGAGAAGAGGAAGAAGATGAAGAGGAGGAGGAAGAAGAAGAGGAAGAAAGGGAAGAGGAAGAAGATAAAAAGGAGGAGGAAGAAGAAGAAGAGGAAGAAGAGGAGAAGGAAGAAGAAGAGGAAGAAGAAGAGGAAGAAGATGAAGAGGAGGAGGAAGAAGAAGAGGAAGAAGGGGAAGAGGAAGAAGAAGAGGAGGAGGAGGAAGAAAGGGAAGAGGAAGAAGAGGAAGAGGAGGAGGAAGAAGAGAAAGAAGCGGAGGAGGAAGGAGAAGAAGAGGAGGAGGAAATTGGATTTATACTCCGCCCTTCACCTGGAGTCTCAGAGTGGCTTACAGTCTCCTTTCCCACAACAAACACCCTGTGAGGTACGTGGGGCTGAGAGAGCTCTTTGGACAACTGTTCTTGAGACAACAGTTCTGACAGAGTTATGACTGGCTCAAGTTCACACCAGCAGCTGCATGTGGAAGAATGGGGAATCAAACCCAATTCTTATGGTTTGAAGGACACTTGTGGGCCTCCATCTGCCTCAGTAGGCTCCCAAGTTGGACGCTGAGCTCTTCCTGTTTCGGGTGCCAACTCAGAGCTCTCAAAAGCAGACAAAGATGAAGATGAAGATAAGAAGATATTGGATTTATATCCCGCCCTCCACTCCGAAGAGTCTCAGAGCGGCTCACAATCTCCTTTACCTTCCTCCCCCACAACAGACACCCTGTGAGGTGGGTGGGGCTGGAGAGGGCTCTCACAGCAGCTGCCCTTTCAAGGACAACCTCTGCCAGAGCTATGGCTGACCCAAGGCCATTCTAGCAGGTGCAAGTGGAGGAGTGGGGAATCAAACCCGGTTCTCCCAGATAAGAGTCCGCACACTTAACCACTACACCAAACTGGCTCTCCCTGGTGAGACCCTCTATACCACCCTACAGCTTTTAAAAGCCCTTAAGCTAATGAACAATTTTCCAGTCTATTGCTAGGCTGCCGCTGGAGTCCAGTGGACCAGTGTCAAGTGTGCTTATTTCTGTAACGTCATGGGTTCTCAGACAAAGAGCAGGTCTCCCGCTCTTTACTGCTCCCCCCTTATTTACAACCATGGGGCAAGTAATAAATCCATCTGGCCCAAGGATGTTTATGCTACAGCCTGGCTGGTACCACTTTCAAGTCGCCTCTCCCACAGGTTCACACAGACAGCTCTTATCTTCTTCTAGGGAAGTGTGAGAATGGGAGATGTTTTTAGTAGCCTAAGTTCCTTAGTAAGAAAAGAGATAGTGTTTAGCAACCTTTGAACCCGTGACTCAAGTATGCATCTGTAATGTAACCTTTGAAGTTATCCTATATAGCAACTATGTAACTCTGTATACATCATTACTCCCAAGGCTTGTGTCCTCGGTACAGCTTCTGAGTTTCTTAAATAAAACCGCTTTGATTTAAAACAAAAGACTGCTTATTGAGTAATATCGACGCTTGATAGCTAGCCTTCTGGACAAATGACCAAGGTGCTCTGAGGGATGTGGCCCTTGGACCATGATCTGACCACCTCTTGGCTAGCAGACGTGAAACAACATCCATATAAAATAACAGTCAGGAAGGGGGAAGAGAGAATGCCGAAGAATGAGACCGGACTTCAGTCTCATTCTGTATCCAAAATGCAGAAATAGGTGTCCCCCCCTTTTCTAAATGTTTCACATCACCATAAAGTTTGAAGTTGAACCCCATTTTTGGACTTTTTTTAAAAATCTGAATATATATTAAAGTATTTAAAATACAAATAGTGCAATCCTATGCATGCTTAAACCCTATGGGGTTCAGTGAGTCTTACTCTTGGGAAAATGCACATGAATATACATATGAAACTGCCTTATCCTGAATCAGACCCTCGGTCCATCAAAGTCAGTATTGTCTACTCAGACTGGCAGCGGCTCTCCAGGGTCTCAAGCTGAGGTTTTTCATGCCTCTTTGACTGGACCCTTTTTAGGTGGAGATGCCGGGGATTGAACCTGGGACCTTCTGCTTACCAAGCAGATGCTCTACCACTGAGCACCGTCCCTCCCCTATCATATGAACATATGAAGCTGCCTTCTACTGAATCAGACCCTCCTGGGTCCAACAAAGTCAGTATTTTCTTCTCAGACTGGCAGCAGCTCTCCAGGGTCTCAAGCTGAGGTTTTTCATACCTATATGCCTGGACCCTTTTGAGTTGGAGATGCCGGGGATTGATCCCGGGACCTTCTGCTTACCAAGCAGATGCTCTACCACTGAGCCACAATACCTGACATAGATTGCACCCTTCAGCTTCTCTATCCATGTATGGGGCCTCTAACCATGTATGGGGGTGGGGGAGAGAACAGGTTGGAGCCAAACAACCTGGAGCAGAGTTCCAATCAAAGTCTGGATTGTTCCCCTTTCTAACTTTCACCTGCAGTTTCCTGCACTACTCAAAACAGGAGATCCTTGGGAAAAGGGCGTGATGCAGAACAAGTGTAGAGCTTGTGTGGAAAATCCACAGAAATTGCTCCTCTCCCACCATTACAAATGGGGCTGATTGCATACATCAGGGCCAGTGTGATGTAATGGTCAGGTATTGCAGGGGTGGCCAACGGTAGCTCTCCAGATGTTTTTTGCCTACATCAGCCCCAGCCAGCATGGCCAGTGGCTGGGGCTGATGGGAGTTGTAGGCAAAAAAAATCTGGAGAGCTAGCGTTGGCCACCCCTGAGGTATTGGATTCAGATTTGGGAAACCTGAGTTCTAATGTCCCCCTCAGCCATGAATCTCAGTGGGTGATCTTGCACCACTCAATTGCTCTTGGCCTGAGATAGCTCAGAACAGGTGTGGTGGCAGTGAGCCCATCAATGCCTTTCCTGGTGCCCTGGTGTTTTTAGAAAGTGGGTAGAGCCTGGCAGGACTTCTGCCCAGCAAGGCTTCTGATTGGCCATTGGAGGGTTGCTACGGGAAAGCAGGCAATAACAAACTACCGCTGAACGTCTCTTGCCTGGAAAACTCTATGAACTTGACATAGAACTGGAAAACTCTTATGAACTTGACCATGCAACTTGATAGCATTCCCCACCACCACCCCATGGTCTATGCCAGGGGTGGCCAACAGTAGCTCTTCAGATGTTTTTTGCCTACAACTCCCATCAGCCCCAGCCAGCATGGCCAATGGCTGGGGCTGATGGGAGTTGTAGACAAAAAACATTTGGAGAGCTACCGTTGGCCACCCCTGGTCTGTACACCTTTCTTCTCTCCACGTATCAAAAAGAGTTACCTCTTGCCATTTGGGCTTTTGCTCTTGAAGAAACAATATCAGCTTGCTGTTTTCTTGGACTTTTGCAACGTAATTTGAAAACCAGTGGGATTTTGTTCCCTGGAAAAAAAGAAGCAAAAGTGGAGGGACTGTGGCTCAGTGGAAGAGCCTCTGACTTACATGCAGAAAGCCCCTGGTTCAGTCCCCAGCATCTCCAGGTCAAAGGTCAGGCGGTGGGTGATGTGAAAGACCTCTGCCTAGGACTCTGCTGCCAGTCTCAGTAGACCAGAGGTGTCAAACATGTGGCCCAGGGGAAGAATCAAGCCCCTGGAAGGCTCCTATCAGGTCCCTGAACAACTGGCTCTTGTCTGCTTCCTTCTCCCTCTCTCTTGCTTCCTTTTGCATCTCAACTTGCGTTGCAAGGCTTGCTCAATCGCACAGGAGCTATGGAGCAAAACCTCGATTTTCTCCATTGGTTGAGGCTCCTCCTTCTCCTGGTCCCCTGGGGAGGGAAGGAAACAGCCAGAGCTTCCTTTGCCCAATTCCCTGGATCCCATGGGATAGATACAAAGAAAGCACCTTTAAGACCAACAAGTGCTAATGTTTTAAGCAAGTGGAGGAGTGGGGAATCAAACCCGGTTCTCCCAGATAAGAGAGCTCTGGCTGTCCCAAGGCCATTCCAGCAGCTGCAAGTGGAGGAGTGGGGAATCAAACCCAGTTCTCACAGATAAGAGAGCTATGGCTGACCCAAGGCCATTCCAGCAGCTGCAAGTGGAGGAGTGGGGAATCAAACCCGGTTCTCCCAGATAAGAGAGCTATGGCTGCCCCAAGACCATTCCAGCAGCTGCAAGTGGAGGAGTGGGGAATCAAACCCGGTTCTCCCAGATAAGAGAGCTATGGCTGACCTAAGGCCATTCCAGCAGGTGCAAGTGGAGGAGTGGGGAATCAAACCCGGTTCTCCCAGATAAGAGAGCTCTGGCTGTCCCAAGGCCATTCCAGCAGCTGCAAGTGGAGGAGTGGGGAATCAAACCCGGTTCTCCCAGACAAGATAGCTCTGGCTGTCCCAAGGCCATTCCAGCAGCTGCAAGTGGAGGAGTGGGGAATCAAACCCGGTTCTTCCAGATAAGAGAGCTCTGGCTGTCCCAAGGCCATTCCAGCAGCTGCAAGTGGAGGAGTGGGGAATCAAACCCGGTTCTCCCAGATAAGAGAGCTCTGGCTGTCCCAAGGCCATTCCAGCAGTGCAAGTGGAGGAGTGGGGAATCAAACCTGGTTCTCCCAGATAAGAGAGCTCTGGCTGACCCAAGTGGAGGAGTGGGGAATCAAACCCGGTTCTCCCAGATAAGAGAGCTCTGGCTGTCCCAAGGCCATTCCAGCAGGTGCCACTGGAGAAGTGGAGACTCAAACCCGCTTCTCCCAGATAAGAGTCTGCACACCTAACCACTACACCAAACTGGCTCTTAACCACTATACCAAACTTAAGGCAACAGAGAGCTGAACAGGGGGGAGGGGGAATCTACCAATCCATCACAAAAGCAACTTCAAAGTAGTTTTTTGGGGATCTGAGACTTACCTGCACCCAAGGATCAGCTCCCATTTCCAGCAAGCAGGCAATTCCACTCCATATCTGATCCTTACGCAGCATCAGAAGCATCCGGGCTTGAGGACTTAAGTCACACTTTCTCAGCCTCATCACAATGGTGGAATGAGACAAAGCCGCACACTGCAAGGGTGTTAAGCCTGTACAGGAAGAGGTGAGAATGCTTTCCTGTGTGTCCAGTCTAACAAAGTCAATGGCTTTAGCCTGGGGTCACTCTGCGGTGGGTCTCACAGAATGGTTTGAGATTGGAGATGGAAACTGATTTAATGGACATTCCCTTTCCACTGGGAACAATGGGAATTGTGAGCCCATAAGAGAAGCTATGTTGGATCAGGCCAATGGCCCATCCTGTCCAACACTCTGTGTCACATAAGAACATAAGAGAAGCCACGTTGGATCAGGCCAGTGACCCCATCCTGTCCAACACTCTGTGTCACATAAGAACATAAGAGAAGCCATGTTGGATCAGGCCAATGGCCCATCCTGTCCAACACTCTGTGTCACATAAGAACATAAGAGAAGCCATGTTGGATCAGACCAATGGCCCATCCAGTCCAACACTCTGTGTCACATAAGAACATAAGAGAAGCCGTGTTGGATCAGGCCAGTGGCCCATCCAGTCCAACACTCTGTGTCACATAAGAGAAGCCATGTTGGATCAGGCCAATGGCCCATCCAGTCCAACACTCTGTGTCACATAAGAACATAAGAGAAGCCATGCTGGATCAGGCCAATGGCCCATCCTGTCCAACACTTTGTGTCACTCAGTGGCCAAAAACCAAAACAAAACCAAGTGCCATCGGAAGGTTCACAAGTGGGGTAGAAGCCTTTCCACTTTGCCCCCTCCCCCAAGCACCAAGAATACAGAGCATCACTGCCCCAGACAGTTCCAGAAATATACTGTGGCTAATAGCCACTGATGGACCTCTGCTCCATATTTTTATCCAGTCCCCTCTTGAAGCTGGCTATGCTTGTAGCTGCCACCACCTCCTGTGGCAGTGAATTCCACATGTTAATCACCCTTTGGGTGAAGAAGTACTTCCTTTTATCTGTTTTAACTCAACTGCTCAGCAATTTCATTGAATACCCACGAGTTCTTGTATTGTGAGAAAGGGAGAAAAGTACTTCTTTCTTTGCTTTCTCCATCCCATGAAATTGCTGAGCAGTCAGGTTAGAATGGATAAAAGGAAGTACTTCTTCACCCAAAGGGTGATTAACATGTGGAATTCACTGCCACAGGAGGTGGCGGTGGCTACAAGCATAGACAGCTTCAAGAGGGGACTGGATCAACATATGGAGCAGAAGTCCATCAATGGCCATTAGCCACAGCTTATTGTTGGAACTCTCCATCCAGGGCAGTGATGTTCTGTATTTTTGGTGCTTTGGGGATGTGTGTGGGGGGACTACAGTGGCAGGGCTTCTAGTGTCCTGGTCCCACTGATGGATAGGGTTGCTAAGTCCAATTCAAGAAATATCTGGGGACTTTGAGGGTGGAGCCAGGAGACATTGGGGGCAGAGCCAGGAACAAGGGTGTGACTTCGCTATTATCATTTATAAATGGAATTAGCACCTGGAAATCTGTATACTACTTGGTTAATTGGAATGTTTTAAAGATAATATGATTTTAAACCCTGTATAATTTTATGAAATGTTGTCAGCCGCCCTGAGCCCGCCTCGGCGGGGAGGGCGGGATATAAATAAAATTTTATTATTATTATTATTGTTATTGGTGCTTGGGGGACACAGTGGGAGGGCTTCTAGTGTGCTGACCCCACTGATGGACCTCCTGATGGCACTTGGGTTTGTTGGCCACTGTGTGACACAGAGTGTTGGACTGGATGGGCCAGTGGCCTGATCCAACATGGCTTCTCTTATGTTCTTATGTCTGGGGCAGTGATGCTCTGTCTTCTTGGTGCTTGGGGGGGGCACAATGGGAGGGCTTCTAGTGTCCTGGCCCCACTGGTGGACCTCCTGATGGCACCTGGGGTTTTTTTTGGCCCCTGTGCGACACAGAGTGTTGGACTGGATGGGCCACTGGCCTGATCCAACATGGCTTCTCTGAAGTTATGTGTGGGTGAGCTCCATGGCACCTATGGGCACCATGCTGGGGACCGTTGAGACAGAATGTTTGTGAAAATTTAAATACAAAAATGGCCTCAGATGAGTGCCCAGCCTATGTCTCCACTGACTGTCACAACAGCTTTTGGTCTGTGGTCTGAAAACACAGCAGGTAGGATGAATGGCTTGGCCTTAAGAGGAGCTGGACTCAAAAATCTGTTCCATGTCTATAGCCAGCTGTGCTGGGATTTCTTTACATGCCCAGAAAGAGAGCAGGCCGGAAGTCAATCCCCTTTGAGCGAGGGATCACATGACTTCTGCCCCTCCACACTGACAGACGCCTCCCATCCCCCACCTCGATAATCAGATGAAGTCTTTTTTGCCTACCCCGATTGTCAGTTGCGTCCACTTCTAAAGGGGTGCCTCCTCTCTGACAGTTTTTAAAGACCTGTAATTTTAAAAAGCGAAATAATAAATATGCATTACAAATCCTGAGCTGGGTTAGCAGCCTGAGAGATTTCTGTATCGTGCCTGGCCTGACTCTTACGACGTACGTGTGCTAAATAATGCAGTTTCAATTCGCTTCAGTGACCTCTGTCTTTTGTAAAAATCGCAGGTTTGTGGGACCCCAGTTTATAGCAGGACGAAAGAGTAGCAAAATGGGAGTTTAAACCTGTCCCCACCCAGTCATTTTCCTGATAGAAAATGGTCTGCAGATTCACTTCAGGTTTGCAAAATGGCAGTGTGTGTGTGTGTGTGTGTTTGTGGGGGGTGTGTGTGTGTGAAGGCTTAACATTCCCACACCACAATCACAAACCAAGTCAGCACCTCACGCGTCTGCTTTTCAAAACAAACTGGGACCGTATACATGGATCTCTCAACACCTGTTCCAGTTTGGTCTCCAGGATTTCTGGAGAAAGCCTCTTAATGGGATGTTATCAGCTAGCTGAAGACACATGACCTTTGGTCAGCTGCTCTCTCTCTCTCCCTCAAACACCAACCTACCTCACAAGGTTGTTGTGAGGACACCATGTAGAAAGAGAGCTGGCAGCCTGAATTTGTTGAAGGAAGGGCAGGATTAAAATGGGGACTGTATGTAGATCTTGGGCAAGGAGTCACTCTAGCCACTTCCTGGAAGGGAAGGGAAGGGAAGGGAAGGGAAGGGAAGGGAAGGGAAGGGAAGGGAAGGGAAGGGAAGGGAAGGGAAGGGAAGGAGAGAGAGGAGAGGAAGAGAGAAAGAGAGAAAGAGAGAAAGAGAGAAAGAGAGAAAGAGAGAAAGAGGGAAAGAGAGAAAGAGAGAAAGAGAGAAAGAAAGAAAGAAAGAAAGAGAGAAAGAAAGAAAGAAAGAAAGAAAGAAAGAAAGAAAGAAAGAAAGAAAGAAAGAAAGAAAGAAAGAATTGCAGATTTACACTCCACCCTTCTCTCTGAATCAGAGACTCAGAGCGGCTTACAATCTCCTATATCTTCTCCCCCCACACAACAGACACCCTGTAAGGTGGGTGAGGCTGAGAGGGCTCCCACAGCAGCTGCCCTTTTGAAGGACAACCTCTGCCAGAGCTATGGCTGACCCAAGGCCATTCCAGCATCTGCAAGTGGAGGAGTGAGGAATCAAACCCGGTTCTCCCAGATAAGAGTCCTCACACTTAACCAGTACACCAAACTGGCTGAAGAAAGAAAGAAAGAAAGAAAGAAAGAAAGAAAGAAAGAAAGAAAGAAAGAAAGAAAGAAAGAAAGAAAGAAAGAAAGAAAGAAAGAAAGAAAGAAAGAAACCAAGGAAATTTCCTTCTATTCATAGGCCAGCGAGATCAGGTGATCCTTGCTAACTCCTATAAATCTCCCAGATCAAGTCTTGCTGGCTACTCTTAGTAGTGCTCCACAGCAGCTGGAGTGGAAACGATCCTTTCCCTCCCTTCTTTTGATAGACCCCTTTCTTTACTTACTATAACTTATAAAAGATCTGCATTTGCATCACACCAGGCAGAAGAAGAGAAAGGGCAGAGACTGGGCAGAGAAGAGGGCCAGGAAGGGCGATGTGGAGGCTGCATCTAATCTTGGTACCCGGGCATTTGTAGAGGGTTCTGGATGAGTGCCCAGCAATCCCTTCAGTAAGAAGTAATTCATAGGCTCACCCTTTCCCCTCCGTCCCTGCTTTCCGGCTCTCCTCCAGCTACTGAATCTTTCTTTGCAATCCATCATCTATATCTTCTTATCCTGCATGCCAGTGTAGCCAAATAAGCACATACAAATACCCATTATTAATTAGCCCCCCCCCCCTCCCCTGGGTTTTATGATTATGATTTGGGCTTGCATGCGTGTGTGTGAGTGTGTAAGTGTGGAGTAGCTTACTGGATTTGATTGCAGAAGGCTCCAGTGAAATAATCTAGGCTGCATGTGTTTGGGCAGTGCTTTCTCTGCTTGAGGTCCAGAAGATCCAGCTAGAGTTGCCATCACCAAGCACTTAAAAATATAAATCCAACAGTTCCGATGTGGAGTAGTGCGGACTTTTGCACTGTCAGACTTCTTCAGGGATTGCATTGTGTAACCAGCCGCTTTTTCTGGAAGCATTACTGTATGTTTCAATGTTGTTGAGTCTTTGTCACAAAAATATGTTTGCACACACTTTGATGTGATAATAAGTATATTTCTGGTGCTGATTGTATTGTTCCAACACCAAGCACTTGGCTGACTCAGCAGACTTTGTATACTCAGTGACAGGGTATATACCCCCCACCCCACCGATGTAGCCAATCTTCCAAGAGCTTACAGTAGGCCCTGTAATTAGAGCCCTTGGAACTTCGTGGCACAGGGTGTTAAAGCTGCAGTACTGCAGTCCTAAGCTCTGCTCACGACCTGAGTTTGATCCCCGGTGGAAGCTGGCTTTTCAGGTAGCTGGCTTGAGGTTGACTCAGCCTTCCATCCTTCCGACATTGGTCAAAGGAGTACCCAGCTTGCTGGGAGGAAAGCTGACTGGGGAAGGAAATGGCAAACCACCTCGTAAAAAAAATCTGCCGTGAAAACGCTGTGAAAGCAACGTCACCCCAGAGTCGGAAATGACTGGTGCTTGCACAGGGGACACCTTTTTTTATTTTCCAAACCAAAGTTAGCAACCATAGCTGCAGTTCTGCTTCCTTTCTCTTACCTCCAGGACTCTTGCATAGCCCTTTTCCGCACACAGGTGCAACGGAGTCTTCTTTGATCCATCTCTCTTGTTGACGTTCGCTCCCAGGGAGACCAGATCACTGACTATAAGGTGGTGGTTCCTTTGAGCGGCTACATGCAATGCAGTCTTCGAAAAGGTAAAGAGAAGGACAGAGAAAAACAAATAATTAAGTGTGTGTGTGTGGGGGGGGGGGGAAGAACATTGCAAGAGAGACTGTCAACATTCATGGAAGATACATCGGTCAATGGCTCCTAGCCATGGTGGCAAAGGGAAACCTCCACATTCAGAGACACTGAGCCTCTAAATCCCAGAACCAGGAAGCAACATGAGCCAGAAGGCCTTGGCCTCTATGCCCTGTTGCTGGCCCTCCAGAGGAACTGGTTGGCCACTGTGTGAGATGGGATGCTGGACTACGTGGACCACTGGTCTGATACAGTGGGGCTCATCTTATGTACTTAAGAAGGCCCCAGACTCTATGCCCTGTTGTTGGCCCTCCAGAGAAACTGGTTGGCCACTGTGTGAGATGGGATGCTGGACTACGTGGACCACTGGTCTGATACAGTGGGGCTCATCTTATGTACTTAAGAAGGCCCCAGACTCTATGCCCTGTTGTTGGCCCTCCAGAGAAACTGGTTGGCCACTGTGTGAGATGGGATGCTGGACTATGTGGACCACTGGTCTGATACAGTGGGGCTCATCTTATGTACTTAAGAAGGCCCCAGACTCTATGCCCTGTTGCTGGCCCTCCAGAGGAACTGGTTGGCCTCTGTGTGAGATGAGATGCTGGACTACGTGGACCACTGGTTTGATCCAGTGGGGCTCGTCTTACGTACCTAAGAAGGCCCCAGACTCTATGCCCTGTTGCTGGCCCTCCAGAGAAACTGGTTGGCCACTGTGTGAGATGGGATGCTGGACTACATGGACCACTGGTCTGATCCAGTGGGGCTCGTCTTATGTACTTAAGAAGGCCCCAGACTCTATGCCCTGTTGTTGGCTCTCCAGAGGAACTGGTTGGCCTCTGTGTGAGATGAGATGCTGGACTACATGGACCACTGGTTTGATCCAGTGGGGCTCGTCTTACGTACCTAAGAAGGCCCCAGACTCTATGCCCTGTTGCTGGCCCTCCAGAGAAACTGGTTGGCCACTGTGTGAGATGGGATGCTGGACTACATGGACCACTGGTCTGATCCAGTGGGGCTCGTCTTATGTACTTAAGAAGGCCCCAGACTCTATGCCCTGTTGTTGGCCCTCCAGAGGAACTGGTTGGCCTCTGTGTGAGATGAGATGCTGGACTACATGGACCACTGGTTTGATCCAGTGGGGTTCGTCTTACGTACCTAAGAAAGCCCCAGACTCTATGCCCTGTTGCTGGCCCTCCAGAGAAACTGGTTGGCCACTGTGTGAGATGCGATGCTGGACTACATGGACCACTGGTCTGATCCAGTGGGGCTCGTCTTACGTACTTAAGAAGGCCCCAGACTCCATGCCCTGTTGCTGGCCCTCCAGAGGAACTGGTTGGCCACTGTGTGAGATGCGATGCTGGACTACATGGACCACTGGTCTGATCCAGTGGGGCTCGTCTTATGTACTTAAGAAGGCCCCAGACTCCATGCCCTGTTGCTGGCCCTCCAGAGGAACTGGTTGGCCACTGTGTGAGATGCGATGCTGGACTACATGGACCACTGGTCTGATCCAGTGGGGCTCGTCTTATGTACTTAAGAAGGCCCCAGACTCTATGCCCTGTTGTTGGCCCTCCAGAGGAACTGGTTGGCCTCTGTGTGAGATGAGATGCTGGACTACATGGACCACTGGTTTGATCCAGTGGGGCTCGTCTTACGTACCTAAGAAGGCCCCCAGACTCTATGCCCTGTTGCTGGCCCTCCAGAGAAACTGGTTGGCCACTGTGTGAGATGGGATGCTGGACTACATGTTGGCCACTCTGTGAGATGGTTTGATCCAGTGGGGCTCGTCTTACGTACCTAAGAAGGCCTTGGCCTCTATGCCCTGTTGCTGGCCCTCCAGAGGAACTGGTTGGCCACTGTGTGAGATGCGATGCTGTACTACATGGACCACTGGTCTGATCCAGTGGGGCTCGTCTTATGTACCTAAGAAGGCCTCAGACTCTATGCCCTGTTGCTGGCCCTCCAGAGGAACTGGTTGGCCACTGTGTGAGATGCGATGCTGGACTACATGGACCACTGGTCTGATCCAGTGGGGCTCGTCTTATGTACTTAAGAAGGCCCCAGACTCTATGCCCTGTTGTTGGCCCTCCAGAGGAACTGGTTGGCCTCTGTGTGAGATGAGATGCTGGACTACATGGACCACTGGTTTGATCCAGTGGGGCTCGTCTTACGTACCTAAGAAGGCCCCAGACTCTATGCCCTGTTGCTGGCCCTCCAGAGAAACTGGTTGGCCACTGTGTGAGATGGGATGCTGGACTACATGGACCACTGTTCTGATCCAGTGGGGCTCGTCTTATGTACTTAAGAAGGCCCCAGACTCCATGCCCTGTTGTTGGTCCTCCAGAGGAACTGGTTGGCCACTCTGTGAGATGGGATGCTGGACTACATGTTGGCCACTCTGTGAGATGGGATGCTGGACTACATGGACCACTGGTCTGATCCAGTGGGGCTCGTCTTATGTACCTAAGAAGGCCCCAGACTCTATGCCCTGTTGTTGGCCCTCCAGAGAAACTGGTTGGCCACTGTGTGAAATAGGATACTGGACTACATGGACCACTGGTCGGATCCAGTGGGGCTCGTCTTATGTACCTAAGAAGGCCCCAGACTCTATGCCCTGTTGTTGGCTCTTCAGAGGAACTGGTTGGCCACTGTGTGAGATGGGATGCTGGACTACATGGACCACTGTTCTGATCCAGTGGGGCTCGTCTTATGTACTTAAGAAGGCCCCAGACTCCATGCCCTGTTGTTGGTCCTCCAGAGGAACTGGTTGGCCACTCTGTGAGATGGGATGCTAGACTACATGTTGGCCACTCTGTGAGATGGGATGCTGGACTACATGGACCACTGGTCTGATCCAGTGGGGCTCGTCTTATGTACCTAAGAAGGCCCCAGACTCTATGCCCTGTTGTTGGCCCTCCAGAGAAACTGGTTGGCCACTGTGTGAAATAGGATACTGGACTACATGGACCACTGGTCGGATCCAGTGGGGCTCGTCTTATGTACCTAAGAAGGCCCCAGACTCTATGCCCTGTTGTTGGCTCTTCAGAGGAACTGGTTGGCCACTGTGTGAGATGGGATGCTGGACTACATGGACCACTGTTCTGATCCAGTGGGGCTCGTCTTATGTACTTAAGAAGGCCCCAGACTCCATGCCCTGTTGTTGGTCCTCCAGAGGAACTGGTTGGCCACTCTGTGAGATGGGATGCTGGACTACATGTTGGCCACTCTGTGAGATGGGATGCTGGACTACATGGACCACTGGTCTGATCCAGTGGGGCTCATCTTATGTACCTAAGAATGCCCCAGACTCTATTCCCTGTTGTTGGCCCTTCAGAGGAACTGTTTGGCTGCTGTGCAAGACAGGATACCGGACCAGATGGACCACTGGTCTGATCCAGCAGAGCTTTTCTTATGTTCTTAGGAAGGCCTTGGCCCTGTTGTTGGCCCTCCAGAGGTACTGGTTGGCAACTATGAGAGACAGGAGGCTGCACTAGATGGACCACCAGTCTGATCAAGCAGGACTCGTCTGATATTCTTATTCGAAGTTAACCTTACAACTGTGCCTTGATCATCAGCGCAACAATGTTCCGCCTTAGGCCACCTAGAGTGCTGTTTTCTAATCTGCGGGTTGGTGCCAAAATAAGCAAGCATTGCTTGTAAACGAACGTAGCTTGTGTCAGATAAGATTCTGAGTGATGCTTCCTCTTGAACAAGGTAGCAAACAAGATCTCTCTCCAGTGCAGTGATTTTGGGGACATTCCTAAGTTCACATGGAGATAGTGGAAGGTGTAGTCAAGCTGCCACTGACTTAAGGCAACACCCATAGGATTCTGAAGGTAAGAGAAATGCAGAGGGGGTTTGCCATTGCCTGCCTCTAGCAACCTGGGACTTCTTGGGCGGTTTCCCATCCAAATACTAACAGGGTTGACCCTGCTTATCTTCCGGGATTCTACAAGATCAGATAGCCTAGGCCAGGGGTGTCGGACATATGGCCCAGGGGCCAAATCAGGCCCCCAGATGTCTCCTGTCAGGCCCCTGAGCAACTGACTGTTATCTGCTTCCTTCTTCCTCTCTCTTACTTGCTTCTGCATCACAGCTTGTTTTGCCAGGCTTGTTCAACAGCATAGGAGCTACAGAGCAAAACCTCTATTTTCTCCATTGGCTGAGGCTCCTCCCTTGGGAGGGAAAAGTGGGGGAGAGATAGCTTGCTTTGCCAGGGCCTCTCAATCGCATAGCAGAGCTACTGAGCCAAGCTGCTTTTCCTTCTATTGGCTGAGACTCCTCCCCTTCCAAGTTCCCTGGGGAAGGAGGAAAAGAGCCAAAGCTTCCTTTGCTCAGTTCCCTGGATTGCATGGGAGAGCTACAAAGAAAGCACCTTTAAGACCAACAAGTGCTTATATTTTAAGCATGTTTTAAGTTTAAAAAAAAAAATCTTTACTCGTGTTTGTGTCCTTTATAAAATTTATATCTCCGCTACTTAATCTTAAATAGATACACACATGACCTGGCCTGACAAGCTCTCATTTATGTCAGATCTGGCCGTTGTCACGTTCTCAGGGTGCAGGCAGGCAGGCAGGAGTCCCAAGCCAGCCCAAGGTCAAAGTCCAGAAAGTCCAGCAGGAGCCAAGTCACCAATGCAGAATCACAAACCGGAATCAGAAGTTAATGTCCAAAAGCCAAAAGCTCAGGGTGCCAAGGAAATCAAGCAGGAAGGAACGTGGATGCAAGCAAGAGAATAGACTTGTTGCTTCCACAAGGTTACCAGGTCCCGAGTGGGAGTTATATGGGAGTCTCAATCAGCCTGCTCCCTGGGTGGCAGTGACTCTGCTAGAACTCAGGGCTGAGAGACCTGAAGCCTCGGCGTGCCTCATGTCTTCGCTCTGAAAGTTCTTTCCGGAGCCTGCTTTGAACGCTTGAGATGGGAGGAGGAGAGCTTGGAGGAGATTGATCATCAAGAGCTGACACTGGTGCTTGGAGAGTGATTGATGGGCCAGCTGCTGTTTGTTCAGCTGAGGAACTGGCTGGCAACTCTTCCAGGTCTGTTAACCCTTCCAGCTCCTCCTCGTCAGGGCTCATGACAACCCTCATAATAAATGAGTTTGACACCCCTGGCCTAGGCCATTCGGGTCAAGACGAACTGCATGCCATCAAGGCACAAGAGACTCACGATGGCCCCAAGACCATGGGGTTTTCAAGACATCAGCAGAGGTGGCTTGCCATTGCCTGCTTCTGCATAGCAACCCTGGACTTCCTTGGTGGTCCCCCATACAAACACTAGCCAGGATCTACCCTGCTTAGCTTCTGAGATCTGACAAGATCAGGCTGTCCTGGGCTATCCAGGTTAGAGCAAGCTCAGGTGTCCTTTGCATGGGAGAGCCAGTTTGGTGTAGTGGTTAAGTGTGCGGACTCTTATCTGGGAGAACCGGGTTTGATTCCCCACTCCTCCACTTGCAGCTGCTGGAATGGCCTTGGGTCAGCCTTGCTGTTTTTGGCGGGGCGGGCACTTTCAACAAGCAGCAGCAGAATACGCATGAGTAGACCTTCCCTGTGATGTGAGGGCGCTTGCCTCTTCTTTGGACTGGAGCCCTCCCTGGCTGGCAGATCTGCTGCAGTCCTTGCAAACAAGCAAGGGTTGCCAATTCCGGATTGGGAAACACCTGGAGATTTTAGGGGTGGAGCCTCCAGATTCAAGGTCTCAAAGAAGAAAGGAGGTATGCAATTCCTCCAATCCCCCCAGGATTTGGGGGGAAGAGAGGGAAACCGGTCTCTGTAGTCTGGAGATCAATTGCCATTACAGTAGATCTCCAGGACACACCTGGTGATTGGCAACCCTAAACAGTGGGTCCAGAGGAGAGGGCTGAGACACCCTACCTCTTTCACTTGATCTGGGGCTCAACTCAAAAAAGGGGGCTGAGAATAGTTCTCTGAATGCCATTTCTGGGAGGAGGCTTTGGGTCTGAAGAAGAAAAGCAGAGGTCCATCGGTGGCTCTCAGCCACAGCGTATTGTTGGAACTCTCTGTCTGGGGCAAGTGATACTCTGTATTCTTGGTGCTTGGGAGGGGCAACAGTGTGAGGACTTCTAGTGTCCTGGCCCCATTGGTGGACCTCCTGATGGCACCTGGTTTTTTTGGCCACTGTGTTGGACTGGATGGGCCATTGGCCTGATCCAACATGGCTTCTCTTATGTTCTTCTGTGACACAGAGTGTTGGACTGGATGGGCCATTGGCCTGATCCAACATGGCTTCTCTTATGTTCTTCTGTGACACAGAGTGTTGGACTGGATGGGCCATTGGCCTGATCCAGCATGGCTTCTCTTATGTTCTTATGTGACACAGAGTGATGGACTGGATGGGCTGTTGGCCTGATCCAACATGGCTTCTCTTATGTGACCCAGAGTGTTGGACTGGATGGGCCGTTGGCCTGATCCAACATGGCTTCTCTTATGTTCTTATGTGACACAGAGTGTTGGACTGGATGGGCCATTGGCCTGATCCAACATGGCTTCTCTTATGTTCTTATGTGACACAGAGTGTTGGACTGGATGGGCCATTGGCCTGATCCAACATGGCTTCTCTTATGTTCTTATGTGACACAGAGTGATGGACTGGATGGGCTGTTGGCCTGATCCAACATGGCTTCTCTTATGTGACCCAGAGTGTTGGACTGGATGGGCCGTTGGCCTGATCCAACATGGCTTCTCTTATGTTCTTATGTGACACAGAGTGTTGGACTGGATGGGCCATTGGCCTGATCCAACATGGCTTCTCTTATGTTCTTAAGAATGAAATGAGCTGTTGAGAAACAATACAGAACGACGTTTGAGTCCAGTGGCGCCTTTAAGACCAATGAAGCTTAGTTTTGTGTATAAGCTTCCGTGTTCGATTGCTTCAGACCAACACAACTACCCACCTGATTCTATGTTAAGAAACAGCTCTGTTTTGTTGCAGGGAAGTATGACAATGGTTGCATAAGCATGGTTTCAGCAGCACACATCATATATTCTGAGGCTCAGAACTGATCCCAGCTCTTTCCTCCTACCTGCTTCCTCGCATCCTCCTCGTCAATTCTGTCCAGAAGGGCCAGCCTCCAAGCCAGGTAGTATCCCAGGGCCCTCTTCCCCTGGGCGACAGCCTTGTGCAGCAACCTGGAAGGAAAGGGAAGGGGTTTGTAAAGACGAGACAGCGAGGACATGCATGTTCAGAGAGGATGGGTACTCCTCAGACATCGGCAAGGAAGGAAGGAAGGAGGGCTTGAAGTCAGAAGAGGGCTCTGGGCATCATACAGTTTTCCCAAAATCACTCTAAGTATCTCGATCAGGGGTGGCCAAACTGCGGCTCGGGAGCCACATCTTGTGTGGCTTTCGAAGCCCCCCTGCCCCCACCTTTTGCATTTGTCTCGTTGCATCATTTCTCCAAACCAAGCCAGCCAGCAGCTTGGAGAATGCATTTCAAGTTAAAGTTGCTTTCTTTCCGCCTCCCTCCCTCCTCTTAAAACATCTGATGTTCATGTTTTGCAGCTCTCAAACATCTGAAGTGGCTCTCATATTAAGCAAACTTGGCCACCCCGGATCTAGATTCCCTTTCTTTCTCTCTTTCAGTGGTGTTTCAATTCACATAATACACATAATTGTCCCTCTGGAAGAAATTGACCTTTGATTAAGAGTTAGTATTGAGCGGCCTAACCTTGGATGGCCCAGACGAGGCTGATTCCATTAGATCCCAGAAGATAAGCAAGGGCAACCCTGGTTAGTGCTTGGATGGGAGACCACCAAGGAAGTCCAGGGTCACTACACAGAGGCAAAATAGGAGTCGACTGCACCTTTAAGACCAACTTAGTTTTATTCAGAACGTAAGCTTTCGTGCGCTCTCTAAGCACACTTCATCGGACGAGGAATCCGGCACAGTGAGCAAAGCCACGCATAGCTGGTAGTCGGTGGCTCAGAATGCAAACGGGTACAAATTTAAGATCCAATGACAGTATAGTAAAATTATCTGGTAGGGAGCGGTGTGGAATGCAAAATGGTACAAATTTAAGATTCAATGCCAGAATAGTAAAATTAACAAACTGAGCAAACCTTTGATCCAAGTAGCGCGAGCATGCAAAAGCAATAAGACAGTAATATGTCAAAATGCGAGAACGTCTGTTCATAACTATATCGTATTAAGCCTGCGTCAAAAGGAAGGTATTTATATCTCAATATAAATATTATATTTTTGATATTTAATATAATTATATCATGATCAATTTGTTAATTGAGCATAACTGAGCATAATATAATTTGTTATAATAATTATATTCTGCTCAATTTGATATTTAATATAATTATATTATGCTCAATTATATTATGCTCAAAATGCTAATTTGTACCATTTTGCATTCTACACCACTCCCTACCAGATAATTTTACTATGCTGTCATTGGATCTTAAATTTGTACCTGTTTGCATTCTGAGCCACTGAGTACCAGCGATGTGTGGCTTTGCTCACTGTGCCGGATTCCTCGTCCGATGAAGCGTGCTTAGAGAGCGCACGAAAGCTTACGCTATGAAGAAAACTAAGTTGGTCTTAAAAGGTGCAACTTGACTCCTATTTTGTTCTGCTTCAGACCAACACAGCTGACTACTTGGATCTATACCCTAAGGCAGGCAATGGCCAGCCACCTCTGAACGTCTCTTGCCTTGAAAACCCCATGGGACTGCAGTCGCTGTATTTGCCTGTGATGTAGATGGCCAAGGTTAATCCAATCTCATCAGATCTCAAAAGCTCAAGCAGGCTCAGCCTTAGTTAGTACTTGGATGGGAGACCACCAAGGAAGCCCAGGGTTGCTACGCAGAGGCAGCCAAGGGCAGACCACCTCTGTTCCTTTCTGCTCTGACTTGCATAGCCCAGGCTGGCCCGATCTCATCAGATCTCAGAAGCGAATCAGGGTCAGCCCTGGTTAGTACTTGAATGGGAGTCCACCAAGGAAGCTCAGGGTTGCTACGCAGAGGCAGAGTTGCTTTGCCTTGCCTTGGGTGGCCCAGGCTGGTCTGATCTCCTCAGATCTCAGAAGCAAAGCAGGGTCAGCCCTGGTTACTTGAATGGGAGTCCACCAAGGAAGCTCAGGGTTGCTACGCAGAGGCAGAGTTGCTTTGCCTTGCCTTGGATGGCCCAGGCTGGTCCGATCTCCTCAGATCTCAGAAGCAAAGCAGTGTCAGTCCTGGTTACTTGAATGGGAGTCCACCAAGGAAGCTCAGGGTTGCTACGCAGAGGCAGAGTTGCTTTGCCTTGCCTTGGATGGCCCAGGCTGGTCCGATCTCCTCAGATCTCAGAAGCAAAGCAGTGTCAGTCCTGGTTACTTGAATGGGAGTCCACCAAGGAAGCTCAGGGTTGCTACGCAGAGGAAGAGTTGCCTTGCCTTGCCTTGGGTGGCCCAGGCTGGTCTGATCTCCTCAGATCTCAGAAGCAAAGCAGGGTCAGTCCTGGTTACTTGAATGGGAGTCCACCAAGGAAGCTCAGGGTTGCTACGCAGAGGCATAGTTGCCTTGCCTTGCCTCGGATGGCCCAGGCTGGTCTGATCTCCTCAGATCTCGGAAGCGAAGCAGTGGTGGCCCTGGCAGGTACTTGGATGAGAGACTTCCAGGGGTCGCTGTGCAGAGGCAGGCAATGGCAAACCACCTTTGCTCCTCTCCTGCCTTGAAAATTCTACGGGGTGAGCTTAAGTTGCCTGCGTCTTCATGGCACTTTCTATTGGGTGGCTCCCAGGCTGCAGTACAAAGGAGGCTGTTGCTTTAACATTCTCACCTGGAGACAATTCTCCCCATCCCAAAGTCTGGTCTCACGGTCTTACAGCTGGGCAGTCTACTTCAAGACCACAGGACCAGAAGAAACACAGGCGAGGTGGATTGGCCATTTAACTTACAGGCAGGGCTTTTTCTGTAGCAGGAACTCCTTTGCCTATTAAGTCACACCCCCTGATGTAGCCAATCCTCCTGGAGCTTACAGTAGGTCCTGTATGAAGAGCCCTGTAAGCTCTTGGAGGATTGGCTACATCAAGGGGGTGTGGCCTAATAGGCAAAGGAGATCCTGCTACAAAAAAGCCCTGCTTACAGGGGAATTTCCCCAGGCGGTCCCCGCTCTAGAGGGGCGAATGGCAGCCAAGTCCCAGCAACTCCACCAACCCTTCCGGGGCCAAGTTGGCTCAGATCCTTCACTGATAATCAGGGTCAGCACATCCCTTGTCCCCAAGGATGCCAGCTCAGGGTTGGGGAAATACCTGGAGATTTTGGGGGTGGGGCCTGGGAAGGGTGGGGTTTTGGGAGGGGCTTCAATGGGATCTAAAGCCATAGAGTCCAACTTCCAAAGCGGCCATTTTCTCCAGGTGAACTGATCTGTCACCTGGAGATCAGTTGTCATCCCGGGAGGTCTCCAGCCATCACCTGGCGATTAAACCACCTGGAGATTGGCAACCCTGCTTGTCCCACCCGTGCAGCTGCTATTTTGTGAGAGGGGCCAGAGGAGAAGCTGCTGTCACTGTCGTTAAGGCTGCCAACTCTGAATTCAACATTAGGAAGAACTTCCTGACCATTAGAGCGGTTCCTCAGTGGAACAGGCTTTCTTGGGAGGTGGTGGGCTCTCCTTTGAACATAAGAACATAAGAGAAGCCATGTTGGATCAGGCCAATGGCCCATCCAGTCCAACACTCTGTCACATAAGAACATAAGAGAAGCCATGTTGGATCAGGCCAATGGCCCATCCAGTCCAACACTCTGTGTCACATAAGAACATAAGAGAAGCCATGTTGGATCAGGCCAATGGCCCATCCAGTCCAACACTCTGTGTCACACAGTGACAAAAAAAATTATATATATATATATATATATATATATATATATATATATATATATATATATATATATATATACACACACACACACACACACACACATATATATATATACACACTGTGGCTAACAGCCACTGATGGACCTCTGCTCCATATTTTTATCTAACCCCCTCTTGAAGCTGGCTATGCTTGTAGCCGCCACCACCTCCTGTGGCAGTGAATTCCACTCTTTGGGTGAAGAAGTACTTCCTTTTATCCGTTTTTAAATAGAGGCTGGATGGCCACCTGACAGCAACGCAGATCCTATGAATTTAGGGGGAGGGGGAATTTAGGGGCATAGTGCAGGGGGTTGGACTAGATGACCCTGGACGGTACCTTTCAACTCTACAATTCTAATTCCTGGAAATTTGCAGGTGGACCTGAGAAGGTCAGGATTTAGGCAGGGGAGGGACCTCAGTGTGTGTGTGTGTGTGGGGGGGGTAATGACATGAGTCTGATTCCCCCAAGGGAGCCATTTTCTCCAGGGGAACTGATCTCTGGACTGGAGACCAGCTGCAATTCCAGCAGAACTGCAGGTCCCACCTGGAGGTTGGCAACCCTATTTTGGTAGCTCTCCGTTCTCAGCTGGGCTTCTCTCCGAGGCCATTTTATCTTCCTGGTTTGCTCCAGAACACAAAGCCCAATGCCCTGTTGCACGGGACAACTTCAAACAGGGCTACAACGGGCAACGCTAAGCCAGCACAAAGTGTCACTCCGATTTAGATTAAAAAAAAAAACCCTCAAGACATAAAATTGTGAATGTGGCAGCTGATGTTGCTAGGTAGCACCCGGGGATCTCTTGCCACTTCTCCTGGAGGAAAGGGCTGCTTCGGAAGGTGGACTCTGAGGTCCCCTCCTTCCAGCCCTGCCCTGCCCTGCCCTCCCCTGGTTCCATGCCCCAAATCTGCAGGCATTTCCCAAAACACAGCTGGCGACTCTATGACGCGCATCCTAGCACTGAGCCCCATCACGCGCTACGGGATCAAAGCAGTTTTCAGGCTCCCCTTTCAGTCCCTGGAACTTGCCTGCTGACCTCTGGAAATGACGATTTCCTTTGTTTACCGGGAGGTCTGGTAAGCACATATTTGCAATTTCGACACGCCTCGTTGGATTCAAGGGGGTCATAAAGTTTGATGGCTTTCGCTTTTAATTCCAGGGAATCAGCCACTCCCTCGTTCTGAGGAAGCGAACGATACTCCCTGCCAACCAACTTGGTTTCCAAGTAACCTTCCCACCTTGTTTTATGGCCGCATGAGTTGGTTCGGCGGCGGGGGGGGGGGGGGGGGGGGGGGAGGGGGGGCAAAGAAAGAAGCGAAATTTTATCCCTACGAATAGGGTTGCCAATCCCCAGGTGGGGGCAGGGATCCCCGGTTTGGAGGCCTCCCCCCGCTTCAGGGTCGTCAGAAAGCGGGGGGAGGGGAGGCAAATGTCTGCTGGGAACTCTATTATTCCCTATGGAGATTTATTCCCATAGAAAATCCTGGAGAATTGATCTGCGGGTATCTGGGGCTCTGGGGGGGCTGATTTTTGGGGTAGAGGCACACCGAATTTTCAGTATAGCATCTAGTGCCTCTCCCAAAAATACCTCCCAAGTTTCAAAAAGATTGGACCAGGGGGTCCAATTCTATGAGCCTCAAAAGAAGGTGCCCCTATCCTTCATTATTTCCTGTGGAAGGAAGGAATTGAAAAGGTGTGCCATCCCTTTAAATGTGAGGGCCAGAACTCCCTTTGGAGTTCAATTATGCTTGTCACAGCCTTGCTCTTGGCTCCACCCCTAATGTTTCCTGGCTCCACCCCCGAAGTCTCCTGGCTCCACCCCCAAAGTCCCCAAATATTTATTGAATTGGACTTGGCAACCCTACCTATGGACCAGAGAACAATGGTAAGCATCGAACTGCAAGGAATTTGATCGTGGCACCTGTCGGGAGTGGAGTTGCCAACTAATTACAACTAATATCCAGACAACAGAGATCAGTTCCACTGGAACTTTGGAGGGTGGCCTCTATGTAGGGTTGTCAGGTCCAAGTCAAGAAATATCTGGGGGTGGGGGCCAGGAGACATTGGGGGTGGAGCCAGGAGCAAGGTTGTGACAAGCATCGTTGGACTCCAAAGGGAGTTCTGGCCAGTTTGGTGTAGCGGTTAAGTGTGCGGACTCTTATCTGGGGGGAACCGGGTTTGATTCCCCACTCCTCCACTTGCAGCTGCTGGAACGGCCTTGGGTCAGCCAGAGCTCTGGCAGAGCTGTCCTTGTGAGAGCCAGTCTGGTGTAGTGGTTAAGTGCGTGGACTCTTATCTGGGAGAACTGGGTTTGATTCCCCACTCCTCCACTTGCACCTGCTGGCATGGCCTTGGGTCAGTCATAGCTCTGGCAGAGGTTGTCCTTGAAAGGGCAGCTGCTGTGAGAGCTCTCTCAGCCCCACCCACCTCACAGGGTGTCTGTTGTGGGGGAGGAAGGTAAAGGAGATTGTGAGCCGCTCTGAGACGGAGGGTGGGATATAAATCCAGTATCTTCTTCTTCACATTGAAAGGGACCGCGCACCTTTTAAATGCCTTCCTCCATTGGAAATAATGAAGGATAGGAGCACCTTCTTTGAGGCTTATAGGATTAGATCCCCTGATCCAATCTTTCTGAAACTTGGAGGGTGTTTTGAGGGAGAGGCAGTGGATGCTATATTGAAAATATGTGTCTCTACCTTAAACAACAGCCCCCTCAGAGCTCCAGATACCCCTAGATGAATTCTCCATTATTCCCTATGGGAACCAGTCTCCATAGGGAATAATGAAATGGCCAGCAGACATGGCCACCAGCCCTCCCCTCCCCCTGCTTTCTGATGACCCTGGGGGACGGCCTCCAAACTGGGGAATCCCCTGCCTGCACCTGGGGATTGGACTACACTGAAAAACTGTTTGCGAAATAAACTGCTTCACAAAAACTTACAACTTTGAAAACTGTACCCTATTGCATTCAAAGAATTCACCTGGGGATTAGCAACCCTACCTCTATAACAGGGGTGGCCAACTGTAGCTCTCCAGATGTTTTTTTGCCTACAACTCCCATCAGCCCAGCCTTGGCCATGCTGGCTGGGGCTGATGGGAGCTGTAGGCAAAAAACATCTGGAAAGCTACCGTGGGCCACCCCTGCTCTATGACATTATACCCCTGTGAGGTCCCTCCCTCTCCAAGCCCCGCCTTCCCCAGGCTCCACCCCCTAGGCTTGCCAGAAAGCAAGCAGACGTATCCGGAGTGGAATTCTCGCAGGAGCTCCTTTGCATATTAGGCCACACACCCCTGATGCAGCCAATCTCCAGGAGCTGACAAGGCTCTTTTTTGCAAGCTCTCAGAGGATTGGCTACATCAGGGGTGTGTGGCCTAATATGCAAAGGAGCTCCTGCTAGAATTCCACCCCTGGACGTATCATTGTGAATATTGTCAGAAGCAAACCGAGCCACCCACAGACCTGTTCCCATTTGTGTCCGGCGTCAGCAACCTCTCCTGCGGGACGCTCCTCAGCCAGCTCTCCGCTTGGTGGAGTTGGAACTGGAAGAAAGACACAGACGAGGGGTCCCGCCCCCCGAAAGAGGAGTTGTTCTCCAGAGGTTCCGACACGTGCCCTGGGGGATTGTGGCCCTGAGGCCTCAGCTCACCAGCCAAACTTTGGCAATGCCCCATAGTCTTCAGGAAACTATAATGCCCCTGTTCTTGCCTGGCTTCCCTGTGTGAGCGTAGCTGCCTGGTGCTAGGACTCAGGCACTGCTGCATCGTTCTGTCATCAGGTCTGTTCCAACATTTGGCGCATTCCTGCCGCAACACACCAGGGGTTGAACAATGTTGCTGAAATCTGGTAGAATCCCAGCTGATTCCCAGTTGATTCCCATCCAGCTGTGGGTTGCCATCAGCTTCCCAGCAGAGAGGCTGAAATCCTGGGGACGCGCCGTCCAGGTGTGGCTGAGACATCCCCGTCTCTAGTCTGGAACGACTCTTGTTCAGGTCTTCCTCCAGGACTTCCACCAGGATATCCAGGTCTTCCACGCTTTTTGTAGTTATCCGGAATGATGCCTCTTCTAAAAGAGAGAATAAGAGATTAATCCGCGGCGTGAGTTGTCCGGCTCCGTCCTGTGCTTCGCCTCGGAAATTCTGGCCACCGAAAAGCAGAAAATATCCACGTACCGGTTTGTGACACTTCTCCAAATTGAGTCTTTTTTTCCCTGTGTGAGATGACGAGAAAAGAAGATATTCAAGAACCCACTGAACCATTGGCAATCCGTCTAATTTTTAAAGTAGCGATGATTATAATGGTAAGATCTGATTATAATTGCTAGAGGCAATTACATTCTCAGGAATTCTTGTGGCAAGGTGTAAGAGCCCAGCCCAGTGGGATAGCAGACTGTACTCAAGGTGCCATTCTTGAATCAAAGATTTCTCAAGGTCACTGGCCCTCCAAAGGGGGGATTCTTTACCTTTTCTTCCTGGAGCTGTTTTACCTCTGGCTTCACTGATGTCTCCTGAGGGGGGAGGGAGAGATAATAAATTTTCATCGTTGTAATCTTGATTAGCTAGCTAATTCTGAGTGTACGCTGCAAAGCTTGCAAGAAGAATGCAAAGCTGACATTACTAAATACAACAACAACAACAACAACAACAACATTTATATGGAATTTAGGGGTTGCCAACTTCCAGGTAGTGGCTGGCGATCTGGAATTCCAACCATCATCTCCTGCCAACATAAGAACATAAGAGAAGCCATGTTGGATCGGGCCAGTGGTCCATCCAGTCCAACACTCTGCGTCGCGCAGTGGCCAAAAAACCAGATGCCATCAGGAGGTCCACCAGTGGGGCTAGGACACTAGAAGCCCTCCCACTGTGCCCCACCAAGCACCAAGAATACAGAGCATCACTGCCCCAGACATAAGAACGTAAGAGAAGCCATGTTGGATCAGGCCAATGGTCCATCCAGTCCAACAGTCTGTGTCACACAGTGGCCAAAAAAACCAGGTGCCATCAGGAGGTCCACCAGTGGGTTCAGGGACACTAGAAGCCCTCCCACTGTGCCTTCCCAAGCACCAAGAATACAGAGCATCTCTGCCCCAGACAAAGAGTTCCCCTGGGAGGAGGGAATGCTGCTTTGAAAGTTGGTCTCTATGGCATTGTACCCCACTGAGGTCCCTTCCCTTTCCAAACCTCACCCTCTCCATGTTTTCAAGGAGCAATGATTAAAATTGTAAGATCTGATTATCATTGCTCGAGGCAAATGCAAGCACCCGCCCCAGTGGAATAGTAGACAGGAGAGATCAAAGATTTCTCAAGTTCATTGGTCCTCAAAGGGAACGACTCCCCAAATCTCCAGGAATTTCCCAACCCTGAGCTGGCAACGTTAGCATGGGTGGTCAAAAAGGCAGGAGAAGAAGAAGAAGATTGCAGATTTATGCCCCGCCCTTCTCTCTGAATCAGAGACTCAGAGCGGTTTACAATCTCCTATATCTTCCTCCTGCACAACAGACACCCTGTGAGGTGGGTGTGGCTGAGAGGGCTCTCACAGCAGCTGCCCTTTCAAGGACAACCTCTGCCAGAGCTACGGCTAACCCAAGGCCATTCCAGCAGCTGCAAGTGGAGGAGTGGGGAATCAAATCAGGTTCTCCCAGATAAGAAGAAGACTGCAGATTTATACCCTGCCCTTCTCTCTGAATCAAGAGGACTCAGAGTGGCTTACAATCTCTTATATCTTCTCCCCCACAACAGACACCCTGTGAGGTGAGTGAGACTGAGAGGGCTCTCCCAGAAGCTGCCCTTTCACGGACAGCTCTACAAGAGCTATGGCTGACCCAAGGCCATTCCAGCAGCTGCAAGTGTAGGAGAGGGGAATCAAACACGGTTCTCCCAGATAAGAGTCTGTGCACTTAACTGCTACTCCAAACTGGCTCTCAGGAGACAGTCATCCTGTGAGGTCAACGTGGCAGATGCGGTTCAATGTGGCCAAGTGCAAAGTAATGCACATTGGGGCCAAGAATCCCAGCTACAAATACAAGTTGATGGGGTGTGAACTGGCAGAGACTGACCAAGAGAGAGATCTTGGGGTCGTGGTAGATAATTCACTGAAAATGTCAAGACAGTGTGCGTTTGTAATAAAAAAGGACAACGCCATGCTGGGAATTATTAGGAAGGGAATTGAAAACAAATCAGCCAGTATCATAATGCCCCTGTATAAATCGATGGTGCGGTCTCATTTGGAGTACTGTGTGCAGTTCTGGTCGCCGCACCTCAAAAAGGATATTATAGCATTGGAGAAAGTCCAGAAAAGGGCAACTAGAATGATTAAAGGGCTGGAGCACTTTCCCTATGAAGAAAGGTTGAAACGCTTGGGGTTCTTTAGCTTGGAGAAACGTCGACTGCGGGGTGACATGATAGAGGTTTACAAGATAATGCATGGGATGGAGAAAGAGAAAGAAGTACTTTTCTCCCTTTCTCACAATACAAGAACTCGTGGGTATTCAATGAAATTTCTGAGCAAACAGGTTCAAACGGATAAAAGGAGGTACTTCTCCACCCAAAGGGAGGTGGTGGCGGCCACAAGCATAGCCACCTTCAAGAGGCGGTTAGATAAAAATATGGAGCAGAGGTCCATCAGTGGCTACTAGCCACAGTGTGTATGTGGCCAAAAAAATATTATATATATATATATATATATATATATATATATATATATATATATATATATATATATATATATATATATATATATATATAAATAAATTTTTGACCACTGTGTGACACAAAGTGTTGGACTGGATGGGCCATTGGCCTGATCTAACATGGCTTCTCTTAGGTTCTTATGAGGTGGGTGGGGCTGAGAGAGCTCTGACAGAAGCTGCTCTTTCAGGGACAACTCTGCGAGAGCGATGATTAACCCAAGGCCATTCCAGCAGCTGCAAGTGGAGGAGTGGGGAATCAAACCCGGTTCTCCCAGATGAAAGTCTGCACACTTAACCACTACACCAAACTGGTCATAGGTGGAATTCTGATTCCTCCTCCAGCAAGCGATGGGAAAAGTCTAGTGATGGTGCCTCTCTCAGGTGGAGACAAATTCTAGGTACAGCACCAAGGCACTGCAGAGTCCTGCCCAGCTGCAATGAGTGGTCAAAATTTTTCTTGGGAGAAGACCCTTTTCTTCAAGGCACAGCTGGTTGGGATGCTATAGTTGCCATGGCGATAGCAAAGCCTTGTTTCTGCTGTCAGGGACCAACTTCTAGTGGATACTGGCACCTCTCCATGGAGCCAAGGGGTTGTATTTTCCATGGCAACTATGTCTTCAAGTCGCATACAATGTCCCGAGGAGGGTGGCAGATTGTGGGTTCCAGAACCGTGGGCAGGGAAGGGCAGAGGGCAGGAGAGGTGCATGGGTGGGGGGTCAGCAGCAATGGGCCCCAACAGAATCCCTGGGACCCAGCAATTGTTACCCCTCAGCTTTTGCTGATCCACATATGCTAGGGTTGCCAAGTCCAATTCAAGAAATATCTGGGGACTTTGAGGGTGGAGCCAGGAAACATTGGGGGTGGAGCCAGGAGCAAGGTCATGACAAGCATAATTGAACTATAAAGGGAGTTCTGGCCAATACATTTAAAGGGACCGCCACCTTTTAAATGCCTCCCTTCATTTGGAAATAATTACGGATAGGGGCAGGTTTTGGGGGGCTCATAGAATTGGACCCTCTGGTCCAATCTTTTTGAAATGTGGAGGAGAGGCATCAGATGCTGTGCTGAACATGTGGTGCCTCTACCTCAAAAAACAGCCCCTCCAGACCCCCAGATACTTGTAGATTAATTATCCATTATACCCTATGGCAGGGGTGGCCATCGGTAGCTCTCCAGATGTTTTTTGCCTAAAACTCACATCAGCCCCAGCCATTGGCCATGCTGGCTGGGGCTGATGGGAGTTGTAGGCAAAAAACATCTGAAGAGCCACCACTGGCCACCCCTGCCCTATGGAAATCGGTTTCCATAGGGAATAACGGAGCTCCCAGCAGACATCCCCCCCCCACTTTCTGATGACCCTGAGGGTCTCCAAACCGGGGGATCCCCTGCCCCCATCTGGGGATTGGAAAAAAAAAGCAACCGTGTACAAAACATGCAATAAAAATATAAATATGTAAAGTCTCTCTTGTTTGTCTCTGTTTGTCTCCAATGATACGCCCTGAGCCACTCGTGGGAAGGGTGGGATATAAATCTTAAATAAATAAATACACAATATACAAAAATATCTCACAAAAGGAAAGGAGCCACAAAACTTCAAATATCCAGAGGATATATCGTCTTTCACATCTCTTATTTCAGGGGTGGCCAACGGTAGCTCTCCAGATTTTTTTTGCCCTCAACTCCCATCAGCCCCAGTCAGCATGGCCAATGGCTGGGGCTGATGGGAGTTGTAGGCAAAAAAGATCTGGAGAGTTACCGTTGGCCATCCCTGTCTTATAATAATAATAATAATAATAATAATAATAATAATAATAATAATAATAATAATAATAATAATAATAATAATAATAATAATAATAAATTTTTATTTATATCCCGCCCTCCCCGCCTAGGCAGGCTCAGGCCGGCTAACAACAGATTCAAACAAAAGTTATACAGTATATATAGTAAATTTTAAAGCAGTTATACAGTATATAATAAGTTTTTAAAACAGCATTACAATAATACAATAATTTAAATCAGCAATATCTTATTCAATTCTGTGCGGTATCCAAATTCCGTAGAAATCCAGGCTCCAAAGGTGATGTTCCCTTTACGTGCCCGTCAACTTGGATCACGCTTTGCGTTGAATGCTTCCTCGAAGAGCCAATCTGCTCAGTTTTACTGTTGACGTCAACTAAAACCACTTAATCAAATTTCCATGAGGCAAAACTCAAACGCCTCCACACCAGGGGATCCCCTCCTCCCGCCTGGTGACGAAAAAAGCCGAGAGTTCCACAGGACAAAGTGACTTTTGCAACAACAAAAAACTGTGGAAAATAACGAATGAATAACGAAAATTCCTTCAAACTTATAATTATAATTCATTAACACTACAACATCACATACTATTGCATATTATCAAAAATTCATAATACCAGGTATAAAGTGCAGAGAATAAATTTTTCAAAAGTGCTTGCAGTTAATCATGTCCATTTCTGATTTAAGACGCTATATATATCAAACTTCTTTAAAGAATGAAAGGCCTGTTGTGTTCCGAGTTCGCTTCAAGGTGTTGGTATTAACCTTTAAAGCCCTTTATGGTCAGGGACCTGTCTATCTGCGGGACCGCCTTTCCCCATATATCCCCCAGAGAGCACTGCGATCAGGGGCAAAAAATCTGCTGCCCGCCCCCGGGCCAAAAGAAGCCAGGTTATGTGTAACAAGATCTAGGGCTTTTTCGGTGGCAGCACCAGAACTTTGGAACACCCTTCCAGAAGCCATAAGGGCCCTGCGGGATTTGTCTGCGTTCCGCAGGGCCTGTAAGACCGAATTGTTTAAGCAGGCTTTTGCTGTTTCACTGAAAAAGGGCTGCCACCGGACATCATATAGAATGCTGGTGATCACAGCCGAGAATTCAATACCGCTTATATTGTGCTGAAGCAGCGCCATAGAATGGTTTTAAAATTGAAATAAGTAAATTATGGTTTTATGTGTTTTGTTGGAATTGATTGTATTACATAATGTTGTGAGCCGCCCTGAGTCCGCTTGCGGAGAGGGCGGGATATAAATTGAACGTAATAAATAAAGCAAGCAAGCAATGTCTTAAAATCATACATTCTTTTCTGAAAGACATGAACTCTCCGCAATTGCAGCACGGTTGACACTGGCCCTTCATTTGTCTCGCGGAGCCGGGGGAATAGTCTTCGAGCGTCTTAAATCAGAAACGGACACGATTAACTGCAAGCACTTTTGAAAACTTAGTCTCTGCGCTTTATACCTTGTATTATGGATTTTTGATGATACGCAAGAGTATGTGATGCTGTAGTGTTTAAAAATTAATTAATTATTAAATCTGAAGGAATTTTCATTAGCCGTTTGTTATTTTCCACAGTTTTTTGTCGTTGCATAACCCACCTGGGGACTGGTAACCCTAGCGTATGCCGATGATTCACAGGGGAGAGCAGAAAAGATGGGAGACAGATAGGAAGCAGAGAACAGCCCACGGAGAGCTCCTTTGGCACAAGCCTCTTGGCACTAAATGTGGGCTGCGCATGAGCATGGCAGCACATTGGGGCAGCTGCCCTTCGCCTGTGCTAAGGGGAAAGAGGGGAGACAAATAGTGAAAGTGGCCATCTGGCACACCAAAAAGCATCAGGCCAGCCCCACACGCCCCCATCCCGCATTCCTTGTGGTCTGTCCCCAGCCAGAATGCACAACTTACTTTGCTGCTGCTACAGTCGATCCCTTTGGAGAGCCGTATCCTCTTCAGCAATTCGCGCACTGGCATTTTTACCCTCACACCCACGTACTGCTTTGGAGGGGCATCGGTGTCGAGTGCAACATCTGCGGGGGAAGGGGGGGAGGGGAGAGGAGAAAGGATGATGACAGTGATGCGAAAGAACAAGATCAAGGCTATTTATGAGCTCATCGTCGTTTGGGAGATGCTTTGAGATTTTTTTTTTTGTAGCAGGAACTCCTTTGCCTATTGGGCCACATCCCCCCCCCCCATCCCTCCAAAAGCATCTAGCTAAGGGGAGGCAGGGAGGGAAGGCAGCACCGTGTGCAGCCCAGTCTTGTCAGATCTTGGAAGCGAAGCAGGGTTGGTACTTGGAGCCCACCAAGGAGGGCACTGTAGAGGAAGGCAATGGCCAACCCCCTCTGCTTCTCCCTTGCCTTGGAAGCCCCTTGCTGGGGTCACCAAAAGCTGGAAGCTAAGCAGGATCAGTGCTTGGATGGGAGACCACCAAGGAAGGCTCTGCAGAGGAAGGCAATGGCCGACCACCTCTGCTTCTCCCTTGCCTTGGAAGCCCCTTGCTGGGGTCACCAAAAGCTGGAAGCTAAGCAGGATCAGTGCTTGGATGGGAGACCACCAAGGAAGGCTCTGCAGAGGAAGGCAATGGCCGACCACCTCTGCTTCTCCCTTGCCTTGGAAGCCCCTTGCTGGGGTCACCAAAAGCTGGAAGCTAAGCAGGATCAGTGCTTGGATGGGAGACCACCAAGGAAGGCTCTGCAGAGGAAGGCAACAGCCGACCACCTCTGCTTCTCCCTTGCCTTGGAAGCCCCTTGCTGGGGTCACCAAAAGCTGGAAGCTAAGCAAGGTCAGTGCTTGGATGGGAGACCACCAAGGAAGGCTCTGCAGAGGAAGGCAATGGCCGACCACCTCTGCTTCTCCCTTGCCTTGGAAGCCCCTTGCTGGGGTCACCAAAAGCTGGAAGCTAAGCAGGATCAGTGCTTGGGAGGGAGACCACCAAGGAAGGCTCTGCAGGGGAAGGCAATGGCAAACCACCTCTGCTTCTCCCTTGCACAGGTCATTGTGAAAACTACAACTCCCAACATTTTCGGGAGGGAACGATGCCTTCACAAAACCGTGTTTGCAGCGCTGAGATGCCTTCAGCGTCGACCAGATGTCTCCTTCAGCAAAGAATACTTCTAGTTCCTGACCCAGAGTTCCTGGTTAGTTAGGAGGACACCTTCAGCCAACCAGAGCCAATCACCCTGTCAAAAGCTTTTATTTTTGGATCCACAGTCGCTAGGAGTGAGAAAGATGCCCCAGGCGCTGGATGCTCACTGAGATACTGATGTTCCTTGAATCTGTGCCAGGTTCAAATCTTGGCAGTCGACGGGATGCTCATGAACCATCACGGTTGCCTAATCGCCCTTTTATTTACGGAGCCTGCCCAGAACATGACTTATGTGTATCTCAATTATGGTTGCTAACCTCCAGGCGGGGCTTGGAGATATACCAGAATTATAACCGATCTCCAGATTTCATAGATCAGTTCCTTTGGGGGAAATGGCTGCTCTGGAAGGGGAACTCTTTGGCTATACCAGGGGTGGCCAAACCTGTTTAACGTAAGAACCACATAGAATAAACAGCAGACGTTTGACAAAGGAAAGAAGACCAATAGATGGGGGAGTGGGAGGGAGGGAGAGATGGAAAGAAAGCAACTTTAAATGCATTCTCCAAGCTGCGGGCTTGGCTTGGAGAAGTGATTTTTTTTTTACCATAGAGATTTCAGAAATCCCTAGAGCGTCACTGCAACACCGTGACGTCGTTTCTGCGTGTGTAACTGGAAGTGATGTCGCCATGGCCCTGCTGAATCCTGCAACTCTGCATGAAAGAGGATCTGGGAGGGAAAGGGTTAAGAGAATCCTCTCACTCGGATACACTAGACAGTTGCCCCAACCTTCTTGCTTGCCTCCTGTTTTTCATTGCATATGGGACCTCTCTTCTTCTATCTTTTCCCTGGGCTTGGAGCTGTCGGAACCTTCCCTTTCTGAAGTTAATCTCTTCACAGTAAATGAAATGTACCTACACGGTGTCATGGAAGATGTGCTTTTGTGTTGTTGTTGTTGTTTTGGAGTAAAATTTCTTGCTCTTGTTCTCCTTGGAGTCAGATCGCCTTTGTAATTTGTTTGAACAGCCTTTCCCCCTTAACTGGGAAATGTGGAGGATTGGGGAGACTGAGTAACACTTCTGTGCTTCCAAGGGAAACGGTATTCTAAGAGCATTTAACTCAAAAGCTCCCCCACCCTCCCCCACCACCACCAAGTGCTCTTGGGTGTCGCTGGAAATGGCTGGCAAAGGACAGTTCCCAGAATTTTGGGTGGAAGCCATGGCGTTCAAACGGATACAAAATGAAACCAATGTACACTTACAATGTGCTTGTGCTCTGTCTGGTCTCAGCCAAGACTCCATTTCTAAAGCATTAAGCTCAGAAACTGCAGGATTGCGTCTGTGCCCCTCCCCTAATGAATGCCATTAAGATGGGATGGAGAAAGGGAGAAAGTCACTGCCAAGTTGTTGGTGCATTCTTCAAGCTGTCCAAAACGGAACTGCATCTCAACTTGCCCAAAATGCATAAACGCTTTCATGTTCTGTGCAACACACACACACACACACACACAATCAGGGGCTCCACCTCACAGGGAGTGTGAAATAAAGATTGCAACAGATGCTTGCCTCTGTGTGTGTGTGTGTGTGTATTTCTCCTCCACACACTCTCCTGAAGTGAACAGGAGCTGGCAAGAGAAACAGCCGGGAACTGGGGTCTTCTTCTTGCCAGGTAAAGATATCCCTTTGCGTTGTGTGATAAAATTCAAAGACACAGAGAAGATTTTGGTCTCACCTCTGGTGGCCAGCAGTTCCGAAGGCTGATCTGGAGATGGATCCCGACACGTAGACTCAGCGCTGCTGAATTCAGTTAATCCAGCGTCGGGTAAGGATGGGCTCTGCTGAAAGCAGCTTTTGGGGCTAGCTGTCTCCCCTGGCGTGGGGGATCCTTGCCCCCCGGTGTAGCCGCAAGCCTCCTTATTTGAACTGGCAGTGGGCTGAGAGCTCCACTGGACCACTTTCGGCAGCAGAGTTTCCATCGTGCAGGTAAAAATGTTATTGGTATTCTTTCCCCGTCACCCCCATCAGTCTAATTTCCCCACCAGTTGCCAAGGTTGCAATCCACACCTTAGCATTGCTGCCAAAATCTCTGCTCCCCCCACCCAAGCAGACACTGACTGGATGGCCCCCCACAATTAGGCTGTCTGTCCCTGAAAGTTAAGAGCCGACAGATCCAACATCTCATCTGTTTACTTGCTCGGCACGAGGCAGTCGACCTGGGAGATTATCGAGCCAGACTCTGGAAGTGGCTTCTGGGTGCTCGAACAGCTGGTTGTCTGTTGAGTTTCTTTAGGGCCAGGGAAAAGTTGTCATTGCAAGAGCCACGCCCCACCCCCCTCTCCCAAAGAAGGTGCTGCAGGAGGAGCTGACAGAGGGCTTGGAAAGCAAGAGGCGGAGAGAGAGGGTGAAGGTGAGACGGCAACAGTGTGAACGTAAAGTTAAGCAACACTGTGTGCCGTTTGAGTGAGCCCAGCGTGAGTGGAGAGAGTTGCCAGCCGCCAGGAATCTAACTTTTCCTCTTGTTATCGCTGCCTTGACTCGGGTGCCTGGAAATGAGAGACAAGAGACTCTCTGTGTTACAAAACAATTCTCAAAATATAATTACTATGCTTTCCATTCACAACGTAGTATTGCAATGTAAATTTCAGTAACAAATTTCAGTGACAAACACCATCCAAAGCACACAACTTCGCCACTGTCCACAAGATGATATCAGGTTCTTTCCAAACAATACAGTCTGACGATGCAAAACCGGTCCGTTCTCCTTTCGGATCCTTATCATCCTTCCTCTGGGACCGTCTTAGTAATTTTGAATGCAGTAGTCGGATGGTGCCTTATTTCTTTACTATTCACTGTTTTCCAGGCTGTCTCTAATTTATTTCATTACTAGAACGCTACTGTTCTTTCTCCATCTTTCAGAAATGAAAACAGTGAAACAATGAAATGCTGAAAGATGAAGAAAGAACAGTAGCGTTCTAGTAATGAAATAAATGAGAGAAAGCCTGGAAAATAGTGTATAGTAAAGTTATAGTATAGTTAATCCAGCCCTGGACATCATCACACCGGTGGTGTCACGTTCTCAGGGTGCAGGCAGGAGTCCAAACCAGTCCAAGGTCAAAGTCCAGAATGTCAAGCAGGAGCCAAGTCACCAATGCAGAATCACAAACCGGAATCAGACGTCAATGTCCAAAAGCCAAAAGGTCAGGGTGCCAAGGAAATCAAGCAGGTCAGGATTAGGAATCAGGAAGGTGCGTGGAAGCAAGCCAGAGAATAGACTTGTTGCTTCCACACAGTTACCAGGTCCTGTGTGGGAGTTATATGGGAGTCTCAATCAGCCTGCTCCCTGGGTGGCAGTGACTCTGCTAGAACTCAGGACTGAGAGATCTGAACCATCGGCGTGCCTCATGTCTTCACTCTGAAAGTTCTTTCCGGAGCCTGCTTCGAACTCTTGAGATGGGAGGAGGAGAGCTTGGAGGAGACTGATCGTCAACAGCTGACACTGGTGCGTGGAGAGTGATTGATGGGCCAACTGCTGTTTGTTCTGCTGAGGAACTGGCTGGCAACTCTTCCAGGTCTGTTAACCCTTCCAGCTCCTCCTCGTCAGGGCTCATGACAGGTGGTGTCGGGGGAGAATTCCCGCCAAGACCGGGGACTTGGCAGCTCTATATGTAAATGAGTTCCTGCTGTGCTTTTTCCACACGAAAAAGAAAAACCCTGGGCACCAGTGATGAGGAAAGGAGACACTACCATCTCCCATACCTTGACAAGATTTTTCTGTCCTGACTTTGCTCTGATAACCCAAGAAGGTCTGTGCAAGGCAAGGGACAGACCCCAACTTAGGGGGCGGGGGGGCTATAGAGGGCTTCAGAGGACAGAATGACAGCCCTCTCCCAACTCCTTGCAGCAGTTTACGCCCTTTTGCCTTTAGGGGAAAAATGGTAGTAAAAATAACCGTTTCACACTATAGTGATATACCTACTTCCTATTTTTTTTTAAAACACACACACACAGCCAAAAGTGTGCATGAGGAGGAATGGAAAGCTCAAAGAGAAATCTGTGCCTTCCTAGCCGCATCCATAAGGAAAGATCGTGCCAAAGCAAGTCTGGGGAAATGACGGCACGACAATGTGATGCAGAAAAAGAGCTGCTGCAGCTTGGAAGGCAAGACGGAGCAGGAGCTGCATGCAGACGTTCTTTAACTGGAGAGCCAGTTTGGTGTAGTGGTTAAGTGTGCGGACTCTTATCTGGGAGAACCGGGTTTGATTCCACACTCCTCCACTTGCACCTGCTGGAATGGCCTTGGGTCAGCCATAGCTCTCTTATCTGGGAGAACCGGGTTTGATTCCCCACTCCTCCACTTGCTGCTAGCATGGCCTTGGGTCAGCCATAGCTCTGGCAGAGGTTGTCCTTGAAAGGGCAGCTGCTGTGAGAGCCCTCTCAGCCCCGCCCACCTCACAGGGTGCCTGATGTGGGGGAGGAAGGTAAAGGAGATTGTGAGCCGCTTTGAGACTCTTCGGAGTGGAGGGCGGGATATAAATCCAATATCTTCATCTACCTTACAGGGTGTCTGTTGTTGGGGAGGAAGGTAAAGGAGATTGTGAGCCGCTCTGAGACTCTTCGGAGTGGAGGGCGGGATATAAATCCAATATCTTCTTTGATTCCCCACTCCTCTGCTTGCAGCTGCTGGAATGGCCTTGGGTCAGCCATAGCTCTCTTAGGAATTGTCCTTGAAAGGGCAGCTGCTGTGAGAGCCCTCTCAGCCCCACCCGCCTCACAGGGGGTCTGTTGTGGGGGAGGAAGATAAAGGAGATTGTGAGTGGAGGCCAGGATATAAATCCAATATCTTCATCTACCTCACAGGGTGTCTGTTGTGGGGGAGGAAAGTAAAGGAGATTGTGAGCCGCTCTGAGACTCTTCGGAGTGGAGGGCGGGATATAAATCCAATGTCATCTTCTTCTAATCTTCTTCTAACTTGGGGAGGGGCTGTGAGTCAGTGGTAGACAGGGCCGGCTCTGCCACTTGGCAAACTAGGCTATTGCCTAGGGCGCCAGCCTTCTGGGGGCGCCAAATTGGGTGCTCCCCCTCGTGACTCAGGGATGTTATCAGTGCAGAGTGGGTTGCCGGAAGTTAGCTTTGCCTAGGGCGCCAGACAGTCTAGGGCTGGCCCTGGTGGTAGAGCATTTGCTTGGTGTGCAGAAGGTCCCAGGTTCAATCCCTGCTCTTTCTGGTTAAAGGATCTTGCAGTAGGGGATATGAAAGATCTCTGCCTGATACCCTGATGAGAGTTCACCCTCCAGAGCAGGGGTGGCCAAACTTGCTTAATATAAGAGCCACATAACAACAACAACAACAATAATACACTTTATTTTATATCCTGCCCTCCCCTGCCAAGGCGGGCTCAGGGCGGCTCACAGGACATGGTATATACCATGATTACGATAAAATACAGTGACTATAATAAAACACAGTTAAAATATAATTAAATTACAATTCATAAATTAAGTTAAATCAATCAGTTAAAACCATTATAGATTAAGGTGCTACAGTTCAATACATGTATAAGGTTGGCTAGATGTCATTACCCGGGTTCCATCTTAAACGCAAGTTGAAAGAGGACAGTTTTACAAGCCCTGCGAAACTGATTCAGGTTGTCGCAGGGCTCGCACCTCCTCCGGTAGCTGATTCCACCATTGGGGAGCCATTGTTGAGAAGGCCTGCTCCCTCGTTGTTTTCAGTCTGGCCTCCCTTGGTCCAGGGATTTTTAAAAGGTGTTGAGAACTAGATCTCAGTGCTCTCTGAGGAACATATGGAGAGAGGCGGTCTCTAAGGTAGGCAGGTCCTCAGCCATATAGGGCTTTAAAGGTAATAGCATAGAATAAATGTCAGATGTTTGAGAGCCAGAAGGAGGACAACACAGATAAGGAACCACCTTTTAAAGGCAAAATAACCGTGTTCTGTAAGATGCTACACTTAGGTTATATAAATAATTATATTCAGAAGATATCCCACAATATACAATCCATTATGAATTATACACAGTGCAAGACAGACTCCTCCGTAGGTACGAACATAAGAACATAAGAGGAGCCATGTTGGATCAGGCCAGTGGCCCATCCACACTCTGTGTCACACATAAGAACATAAGAGAAGCCATGTTGGATCAGGCCAATGGGCCCTCTGTGTCACATAAGAACATAAGAGAAGCCATGTTGGATCAGGCCAGTGGCCCATCCAGTCCAACACTCTGTGTCACATAAGAACATAAGAGAAGCCATGTTGGATCAGGCCAGTGGCCCCTCCAGTCCAATACTCTGTGTCACATAAGAACATAAGAGAAGCCATGTTGGATCAGGCCAGTGGCCCCTCCACTCCAACACTCTGTGTCACATAAGAACATAAGAGAAGCCATGTTGGATCAGGCCAGTGGCCCCTCCAGTCCAACACTCTGTGTCACATAAGAACATAAGAGAAGCCATGTTGGATCAGGCCAGTGGCCCCTCCAGTCCAACACTCTGTGTCACATAAGAACATAAGAGAAGCCATGTTGGATCAGGCCAATGGCCCCTCCAGTCCAACACTCTGTGTCACATAAGAACATAAGAGAAGCCATGTTGGATCAGGCCAGTGGCCCATCCAGTCCAACACTCTGTGTCACATAAGAACATAAGAGAAGCCATGTTGGATCAGGCCAGTGGCCCCTCCAGTCCAACACTCTGTGTCACATAAGATCATAAGAGAAGCAATGTTGGATCAGGCCAGTGGCCCCTCCAGTCCAACACTCTGTGTCACATAAGAACATAAGAGAAGCCATGTTGGATCAGGCCAGTGGCCCATCCTGTCCAACACTCTGTGTCACATAAGAACATCAGAGAAGCCATGTTGGATCAGGCCAGTGGCCCCTCCAGTCCAACACTCTGTGTCACATAAGAACATAAGAGAAGCCATGTTGGATCAGGCCAGTGGCCCATCCAGTCCAACACTCTGTGTCACATAAGAACATAAGAGGAGCCATGTTGGATCAGGCCAGTGGCCCATCCACACTCTGTGTCACACATAAGAACATAAGAGAAGCCATGTTGGATCAGGCCAATGGGCCCTCCAGTCCAACCCTCTGTGTCACATAAGAACATAAGAGAAGCCATGTTGGATCAGGCCAGTGGCCCATCCAGTCCAACACTCTGTGTCACATAAGAACATAAGAGAAGCCATGTTGGATCAGGCCAGTGGCCCCTCCAGTCCAACACTCTGTGTCACATAAGAACATAAGAGAAGCCATGTTGGATCAGGCCAGTGGCCCCTCCACTCCAACACTCTGTGTCACATAAGAACATAAGAGAAGCCATGTTGGATCAGGCCAGTGGCCCCTCCAGTCCAACACTCTGTGTCACATAAGAACATAAGAGAAGCCATGTTGGATCAGGCCAGTGGCCCCTCCAGTCCAACACTCTGTGTCACATAAGAACATAAGAGAAGCCATGTTGGATCAGGCCAATGGCCCCTCCAGTCCAACACTCTGTGTCACATAAGAACATAAGAGAAGCCATGTTGGATCAGGCCAGTGGCCCATCCAGTCCAACACTCTGTGTCACATAAGAACATAAGAGAAGCCATGTTGGATCAGGCCAGTGGCCCATCCAGTCCAACACTCTGTGTCACATAAGATCATAAGAGAAGCAATGTTGGATCAGGCCAGTGGCCCCTCCAGTCCAACACTCTGTGTCACATAAGAGAAGCCATGTTGGATCAGGCCAGTGGCCCATCCTGTCCAACACTCTGTGTCACATAAGAACATCAGAGAAGCCATGTTGGATCAGGCCAGTGGCCCCTCCAGTCCAACACTCTGTGTCACATAAGAACATAAGAGAAGCCATGTTGGATCAGGCCAGTGGCCCATCCAGTCCAACACTCTGTGTCACATAAGAACATAAGAGAAGCCATGTTGGATCAGGCCAGTGGCCCATCCAGTCCAACACTCTGTGTCACACAGTGTCCCAAAAAATTTTTATATATACACACACATTGTTATGTTAGAATAAATGTCCAAACAGTCAGATTCTTAAAGTAGTAGCACATCCAGTCAGATTCTTAAAGCGCATATCTGGAAATCGCATTGTATTATGCATATTGTTCTACAGCATGACTACAGCAACTGAGGATATAGAGTTGAGCTACAAAGAGAATTGTGTGCTACTGCTTTAAGAACCTAACCGTTTGGACATTTATTCTAACATAACACCTACGGAGGAGTCTGTCTAGCACTGTGTATAATTCATAACGGATGGTATATTGTGGAATATCTTCTGAATATATTATTTATATAATCTAAGTGTAGCACCTTACAGAACATAGTTCTTTTGAATTTAAAAGATGCTTGAGAGTCACAAGGGAGGGAGGGAGGGAAGGCGGAAAGAAAAGAGAAGAAGAAGAAGATATTGGATTTATATCCCGCCCTCCACTCCGAAGAGCCTCAGAGCGGCTCACAATCTCCTTTACCTTCCTCCCCCACAACAGACACCCTGTGAGGTGGGTGGGGCTGGAGAGGGCTCTCACAGCAGCTGCCCTTTCAAGGACAACCTCTGCCAGAGCTATGGCTGACGCAAGGCCATTCCAGCAGGTGCGAGTGGAGGAGTGGGGAATCAAACCCGGTTCTCCCAGATAAGAGAGACATGGCTGACCCAAGGCCATTCCAGCAGCTGCAAGTGGAGGAGTGGGGAATCAAACCTGGTTCTCCCTGATAAGAGTCCGCACACTTAACCACTACGCCAAACTGGCAAATCGATTGGGGAGCGAAAGGAGGAACGAAAGAAACTTTAAATGCATTCTCCAAGCCACTGGCTGGCTTGGTGAAGTGATCTAAAGAGAGAAATGCCTTCTCCAAACCGGCTGATGGGGAGGGAGGGCTTCGAGAGCCACACAATATGTGTGAAAGAGCCGCATGTCGCTCTTGAACCATAGTTTGGCCACCCCGGCTGCAGAGCATCCGTTTTCTCCAAGGGAACTGATCTCTATAATCTGGAGATGTCATAATTCCAGGAGATCTCCAGGCCCTACCCAGAGGCTGGCAATCCCAGTGCTTACTCAAAGGCCCACTTGGAGCCAGTTTGGGGTAGTGGTGAAGTATGCGGACTCTTATCTGGGAGAACCGGGTTTGATTCCCCACTCCTCCACTTGCATCTGCTGGAATGGCCTTGGGTCAGTCGTAGCTCTGGCAGAGGTTGTCCTTGAAAGGTCATCTGCTGTGAGAGCCCTCTCAGCCCCACTCACCTCACAGGGTGTCTGTTGTGGGGGGAGAAGATATAGGAGATTGTAAGCCACTCTGAGTCTCTGATTCAGAGAGAAGGGCGGGGTATAAACCTGCAGTCTTCTTCTTCTGACAGAGAGCCAGTTTGGTGTAGTGGTGAAGTGTGTGGACTCTTATCTGGAAGAACCGGGTTTGGTTACCCATTTCTCCACTTGCAGATGCTGGAATGGCCTTGAGTCAGCCAGAGCTCTGGCAGAGGTTGGCCTTGAAAGGGCAACTGCTGGGAGAGCCCTCTCAGCCCCTCCCACCTCACAGGGTGCCTGTTGTGGGGGGAGAAGATATAGCAGATTGCCAGCCACTCTGAGTCTCTGATTCAGAGAGAAGGCCAGGGTATAAATCTGCAGTCTTCTTCTTCTTCTGGCAGAGAGCCAGTTTGGTGTAGTGGTGAAGTGTGTGGACTCTTATCTGGAAGAACTGGGTTTGGTTTCCCATTTCTCCACTTGCAGCTTCTGGAATGGCCTTGGGTCAGCCATAGCTCTGGCAGAGGTTGTCCTTGAAAGGGCAGCTGCTGTGAGAGCCCTCTCAGCCCCACCCACCTCCCAGGGTGTCTGTTGTGGGAGGAGAAGATAAAGGAGATTGTAAGCCACTCTGAGTCTCTGATTCAGAGAGAAGGGCGGGGTATAAATCTGCAGTCTTCTTCTTCTACAAGGACTGATCGAGAGGCCCCAGGAGCATTTGTGAACTTAGACTTAAATTTAGCTTTGGAAAGGGAGCCGCTCCACCTTCGCTTTACGAGCTGCACCCCAGATCTCTTTTCCAATAAAAATCCTGAAACGCTGCCAAGAAGGCAGGAAATCCAGAAAAGGAAACTTCCCCACAGTATATCGCTGCATCTTCTTCTTGGAAAGAGACTTGCCCACTTTCTGATTCTCACGCAACTGGAGCCGCACCAGATCCGTGCCAGAACTCCGGGGGTAGCGGGGTTGGAGGCCAGCTTCCTGGTGCAGAACAGTCATTGCCACAGACACACGCAGGGTTGCCAACTCCAGGTGGGTAAATTCCTGGAGATTTGGGGGAAGGCGCCCTACAGCAGGCAGGGTTTGAGAAGGGGAGGAACTTCAGTGGGCCATAACTCCAGAGTCCACCCTCCAAAGGCAGACAGCTTCTCCAGGGGAACCGACTGTCTGCAGATCAGTTGTAATTGAAGAAGATGATATTGGAATTTATATCCTGCCCTGTACTCTGAATCTCAGAGCAGTCACAATCTCCTCTACTTCCACCCCCCCACACACAACAGACACCCTGTGAGGTGGGTGGGGCTGAGAGAGCTCTCCCAGAAGCTGCCCTTTCAAGGACAACTCCTGCGAGAGCTATGGCTGACCCAGCAGTTGCAAGTGGAGGAGTGGGAAATCAAACCCAGTTCTCCCAGATAAGAGTTCGTGCACTTAACCACTACACCAAACTGGCTCTCAAGGACAGCTCTGCGAGAGCTATGGCTAACCCAAGGCCATTCCAGCAGATGCAAGTGAAGCAGTGGGGAATCAAACCTGGTACTCCCAGATAAGAGTCCGCGCACTTCACCTCTACACCAAACTGGCTCTCACAAGGACAGCTGTATGAGAGCTCTGGCTAACCTAAGGCCATTCCAGCAGGTGCAAGCGGAGGAGTGGGGAATCAAACCCGGTTCTCCCAGATAAGAGTCTGTGCACTTAACCGCTATACCAAACTGGCTCTCACAAGGACAGCTCTGCGAGAGATCTGGCTGACCCAAGGCCCTTCCAGCAGCTGCAAGTGGAGGAGTGGAGAATCAAACCCGGTTCTCCCAGATAAGAGTCTGTGCACTTAACCGCTATACCAAACTGGCTATTTGGATGATCTCCATAGATAATACTGGATGATCACCAAAGAGACCTCACTTGGAGGTTTGCAAGCTGGTACACACACACACCCCTGTTAACTTTTATTTGGTGGTGGAGGAGTTTTCTTCTGGTGGGAAAACAGATGTGGATAGGGCTGGCAATCCCAGTTGGGAGCAGGGGATCCCGGGCTTGGAGGCCTTGCCCCCCACTTCAGGGTTATCAGAAAGCGGGGTGGTGGCGGTGGAGTTTGAATGTCTGCTGGGCACTCCATTATACTGTTGGGTTTCTATTGCAATTTCACTTCCTGTTGTCATGAGTTAATTAAATGAATGTATATGCATGCTGATGCTTAGCCAGTGAGAGAGAGAGCCAATGAGAATGTGTGCACGTATTTCCCGCTCAGGCTAGGTGTCAATATGTATAGTGACCATTGAAGAAGAGCCCTAATAGGCTAATCCATATATTTGGGAGGTGGTTTGGGGGAAACCATTTGGTCAGTTTTTATTGCCCTTTGTGTAAAGCCCTCAGATCTCCATGCAGTTAAGAGTTTGGACTCTATAGAGTCGAGATGTAGTCTAGAGACTAGATAGGATAATGAGTCCTTCTTTTGTTTTCTAGTAATCCCAGTAACCCTTTCCTCATAGTAAAAGTAAACTACTTTATTCTTAAGCTAAAACGTCTGCCTGGCTTGTTATTGTGGTTCTCTCCACACAACTCTGCTAAAAGTATCTCTAAACCCCAACATATACCCTATGGAGACAGACTCCCCATAGAGTATAATGGATGATCAATCTGTGGATATCTGGGGCTCTGGGGGGCTGTTTTTTGAGGAAGAGACGCCAAATTTTCAGCAGAGCATCTGGTGCCTCTTCTCAAAAAAAGCCCCCCCAGGTTTCAAAAAGATTGGGCCAAGGGGTGCAATTCTACGAGCCCCCGAGGTAGGTGCCTCCATCTTCCGTTGTTTCCAATAGAGGGAAGGCATTTAAAAGGCATGCAGTCCCTTTAAATGTGATGGCCAGCACTCCCTTTGGAACTCAATTGGGTTTGTCACAGCCTTGCTCCACCCCCAAAGTCCTCAGGTATTTCCTGAGCTGGACCTGGCTATCCTAGAAGAGCAGCTTGCCGAGAAACCTGTGGAGGGCTGACAAACTCCCTCCTTTGGCCAGGCTCATGACACAAGCGCCAGCATCCCCCAGGGAGCCAGACATCTGCCTTTGAGGTTTTTGAAGAATCCTATTTGATGGTTTCCAAGTCACGCTATACTTTTGAGCTGTGGTGCTGGAGAAGACTCTTGAGAGTCCCTTGGACTGTGAGAAGATCAAATCAGTCAGTCTTAAGGGAAATCAACGCAGACTGTTCCCTGGAAGGTCAGAGGCTGAAGTTGAAGCTCAAATACTTTGGCCACCCAATGAGAAAGGAGCCCTCCCTGGAGAAGATCCTGATGCTGGGAAAGACAGGAGGCAAAAGAAGAAGGGGACAGCAAAAGATGAGATGGCTGGATGGCGTTACTGATGTAACCAACACAAATTTGAGCAGACTTCGGAGGATGGTGGAAGACAGAAGGGCCTGGCGTGACTTGGTCCACGGGGTTGCAAAGAGGTGGACTCGACTGTGCGACTGAACAACAACAAATTTGTGAATTGTGAATTGGACCATAAGGAAGGCCAAGCGCAGAAGAATAAAAGCACAGCTTTTGAGCTGTGGTGCTGGAGAAGACTCTTGAGAGTCCCTTGGACTGCAAGAAGATCCAATCAGTCAGTCCTAAGGGAAATCAACCCAGACTGTTCCCTGGAAGGTCAGATGCTGAAGCTGAAGCTCAAATACTTTGGCGACCCAACAAGAAGGGAGCATTCACTGGAAAGGACCCTGATGCTGGGAAAGACAGAAGGCAAAAGAAGAAGGGGACGGCAAAAGATGAGATGGCTGGACGGCGTTACTGATGTGACTAACATGAATTTGAGCAGACTTTGGAGGATGGTGAAAGACAGGAGGGCCTGGCATGACTTGGTCCATGGGGTCGCAAAGAGTCGGACTCGACTGTGTGACTGAACAACAACAAAAGCGACACTCTCTTTTCCACACAAGGTTAGCGTTACAAGTAAAGACTTTTTGAACTCCTTGGCGAGACTGTCAAGGGCAGCTCCGGCACTCAGTGCTTTTAAACACTGAATGTTCAGGATTTTCAAATGCTTGTTTGATTTGCTCAATTATCCCCCCACTTTTCTCCTCTGTGAGGCTCTGAAGCCTTGTCCTGAGCCCCCACCCTACATAATCTTCTTGTACACCTTATAAAAGGGGTTCCCAATATGGTGCCTGAGGCTACCATGGTGGTCCCCAGCCCCTTTCCTGGCGCCTGCCAATTATCTTTAGAAAGTGGTCAAAGGCAAGTAGGACTTTTGATCAGTGGGCTTACAGAGATCTGATTGGCCGTGCACAAGGCTTTTTTTTGTAGCAGGAACTCCTTTGCATGTTAGGCCACACCCCCTGATGTAGCCAATCCTCCAAGAGCTTACAGTAGGCCCTGTACTAAGAGCCCTGTAAGCTCCTGGAGAATTGGCTACATCAGTGGGTGTGGCCTAACATGCAAAGGAGTTCCTGTTACAAAAAAAGCCCTGAAATGAATTAACGCTCTTCCTGTATAGAGCAGTCTCAATCTCCTACCCTTCCTTTAGTTTGTTTGCTTAATTTATACCCCCCCTTTCTCTCCAGCGAGGACCCAAGGTGCCTAACATCCCTTTTCTCTTCTTCATGTTACCCTCACAACAACCCTGTGAGGTAGGTTAGGCTGAGAGCATGTGACCGGCCCAGGGTTACCCAGCGAGCTTCCATGCCCCATTCTGGTCCCCACACTGCTAGTCTGACAATCTAACCACGACACGACCAGCCCGGTTCCTTGTGTCAAAAGTTGCAAGCTTCTCGGGGCAAAGACCTGTCTGTCTTGTGCCACATGTCAAGCACCTAGCTGGTGGAGTTCACAAAGGACTGACATCTCAGTATGTCATCCTGACTTAGGGCCGCCAAACGTCTGGGCTGGGCGGGGGTTCTCCTACCTGGGAGGTTTCCAACCCGCTGGCCTACATTGGGTCAGTGGGGGGAACCTGCCCCAACATTGCTGGTGCGATGTTATGTCGTGCCCTGGTTGCTCTAGGCATTTCCGGGGAAACTCTATGGTTCCCCCCAGACGCTCTAGCATTTTGGGAGGGAAAACTCTACGGTGCAATACGGGGAAACCATAGAGCTTTTCCAGAAACGCCTAGAGCGGCTGGCATGCAACACTGCCGGCGCGATGACATCACTAATGGGTGACGTCATTGTGCCCCGCTGGAGGCCGTGGGAGACTTGGCAACCCTATCCTGACTGCATCATTTTGATTTCTGATTCAGGGATGACTTTCAGGGCTTCTTATCAGGGCTGTGCGGACTCTTATCTGGGAGAACCGGGTTTGATTCCCCACTCCTCCACTTGCAGCTGCTGGAATGGCCTTGGGTCAGCCAGAGCTCTCTTATCTGGGAGAACTGGGTTTGATTCCCCACTCCTCCACTTGCACCTGCTGGAATGGCCTTGGGTCAGCCAGAGCTCTCTTATCTGGGAGAACCGGGTTTGATTCCCCTCTCCTCCACTTGCAGCTGCTGGAATGGCCTTGGGTCAGCCAGAGCTATCTTATCTGGGAGAACTGGGTTTGATTCCCCTCTCCTCCACTTGCAGCTGCTGGAATGGCCTTGGGTCAGCCAGAGCTATCTTATCTGGGAGAACCGGGTTTGATTCCCCTCTCCTCCACTTGCAGCTGCTGGAATGGCCTTGGGTCAGCCAGAGCTCTCTTATCTGGGAGAACCGGGTTTGATTCCCCACTCCTCCACTTGCACCTGCTGGAATGGCCTTGGGTCAGCCAGAGCTATCTTATCTGGGAGAACTGGGTTTGATTCCCCTCTCCTCCACTTGCAGCTGCTGGAATGGCCTTGGGTCAGCCTTAGCTCTCTTATCTGGGAGAACCAGGTTTGATTCCCCACTCCTCTATTTGCACCTGCTAGCATGGCCTTGGGTCAGCCATAGCTCTGGCAGAGGTTGTCCTTGAAAGGGCAGCTGCTGTGAGAGCCCTCTCCAGCCCCACCCACCTCACAGGGTGTCTGTTGTGGGGGAGGAAGATAAAGGAGATTGTGAGCCACTCTGAGACTCTTCGGAGTGGAGGGCGGGATATAAATCCAATATCTTCATCTACCTCACAGGGTGTCTGTTGTGGGGGAGGAAGGGAAAGGAAATTGTGAGCTGCTCTGAGACTCTTCGGAGTGGAGGGCGGGATATAAATCCAATATCTTCTTTTTTTTTTGTAGCAGGATTTCCTTTGCATATTAGGCCACACGTCCCTGATGTCACCAATCCTCGAAGAGTTTACAGGGCTCTTTCTTTCAGGGCCTCCTGTAAGCTCCAGGAGGACTGGCTACATCAGGAGGGTGTGGCCTAATATGCAAAGGAGTTCCTGCTGCAAAAAAGAAAGTCCCGGTGACTCTTATGGGTAATCAAAGCTTGCATTATGTCCATCTTCCACACGTGGGAACATGTTTGTTTTTTCATGCCAAGATAAGTGAAGATGCAACAGCTGGATTTCTAAGAATGAAAGGACAGAACCCACTGGGTCTTTTCTTCTTCACAGAAACCAAGCTGGCATAAGGCATGGTGACGTAACTCTAACGAGTTCTCCGAAATTGCTTCATGTTTAAATTATTAGATGATTCTTCTTATGTTGAAGTGGGTCAGCTGCATGCAAACTTTTAAAGGTGTTCCTGGTTTAAGTTGCCAGAAGTGAAGGTTTAAATTTAGAATGTGGATTGAAATCAGTTTTCCAAGCTGGCAATCCAAGATGGCATTTTTCGGTTTGGGATTTCAGATGGCTTAGAAACATAGAATCGAGTTGGAAGGGGCCATACAGGTTGTCTAGTCCAACCCCCGGTTCAATGTTAGATCAGCCTAGCTCTTTTTTGTAGCAAACGAGGTTTATTTTTTGGGCTGAGAGAGAACAGATCGTAAGAACATAGGATCAAGTGGAGGAGTGGGAAATCAAACCCGCTGTTCCAGATTGCCGTCCGCTGCTCTTAACCACCAAACTGGCTCTCTAGCTCCCCCTGGTAGACGTACTTGAGCAGGACCGGTCCTCAGACTAAATAGTTCAAACATTTACTTAAAAAAAAAAAAAAAAGGATTTGAACTTGTTGCACAATTTACACGCACTATTTACATTGGTCCTATAACATACTATATTTGCAGATTTGCACTTCAGCAGGATTAAAAAGGCAAAGGTAGTCCCCTGTGCAAGCACCAGTCGTTTTCGACTCTGGGGTAACGTTGCTTTTGCAACGTTTTCACGGCAGACTTTTTACAGAGTGGTTTGCCATTGCCTTCCCCAATCATTTAACACTTTCCCCCCAGCAAGCTGGGGACTCATTTTACCGATCTTGGAAGGATGGAAGGCTGAGTCAACCTGGAGCCAGCTACCTGAACCAGCTTCCGCTGGGATCAAACTCAGGGCGTGAGCAGAGGGCTCCGACTGCAGTACTGCAGCTTTACCACTCTGCGCCACGGGGCTCTTTCAGCAGAATTAGTCCCAAACTAATTGGTTCACATACTTTTTTTTAAAAAGAGAGAAAGAATTTGAGCCCATTCCTCAAGTTATGTGCATGGTTTATCTCAGTCCTATAACCTAATGCACTTGCGGATTTGCATATTTTAGTCTGTATTTATTCATGCCCGAGGTAAATATATGAAAGCAAACGCATATCCTCTGAGCTCACAGAAGCCTTTTAAGAATGCAACTGCGTGGATGGATTAGTAGGAAGCGGCAGCACGTTTAGCCCTCTTCCTTTTATTACTCAATTTGTCGAGCGGCGAGTTCAAGGGGCAGCCGATGACAACTGCCTGTCTGTCTGAAAATATTCCCCCACCGGGCCTTGATCTGCAGCCCCCAAATCTGGCACTGAGAGAGGAGATCTCATTCGCTTCTCCGTGGGGGTCTTCTGATCTGACCAATTCTGGGCTTGGTCCCGGAGCGCCTGGTGCCAGAGAAGCGGCGGTCACATCATAAGCCACTAGATGGCGCTGTGAATTCAAGAAAAAGCCAGTGCCGACGAGGACGTGTTGCAGAGAGTTGCTGCATACGGGATGAGCGGTTATAGCTGTTGAAATTTTGGGGGTTCTGCAGGACCCTCTCGGCAAGGTCTTTTGAGAAGGGTAGTACGGTTGCCAACCTCCAAGTGGTGCCTGGCTATCTCATAAGAACATAAGAGAAGCCATGTTGGATCAGGCCAATGGCCCATCCAGTCCAACACTCTGTGTCACATAAGAGCATAAGAGAAGCCATGTTGGATCAGGCCAATGGCCCATCCAGTCCAACACTCTGAGTCACATAAGAGCATAAGAGAAGCCATGTTGGATCAGGCCAATGGCCCATCCAGTCCAACACTCTGTGTCACATAAGAACATAAGAGAATCCCTATTGGATCAGGCCAATGGCCCATCCAGTCCAACACTCTGTGTCACAGAAGAACATAAGAGAAGCCATGTTGGATCAGGCCAGTGGCCCATCCAGTCCAACACTCTGTGTCACAGAAGAACATAAGAGAAGCCCTATTGGATCAGGCCAGTGGCCCATCCAGTCCAACACTCTGTGTCACATAAGAACATAAGAGAAGCCATGTTGGATCAGGCCAATGGCCCATCCAGTCCAACACTATGAGTCACATAAGAGCATAAGAGAAGCCATGTTGTATCAGGCCAATGGCCCATCCAGTCCAACACTCTGTGTCACATAAGAACATAAGAGAATCCCTATTGGATCAGGCCAGTGGCCCATCCAGTCCAACACTCTGAGTCACATAAGAGCATAAGAGAAGCCATGTTGGATCAGGCCAATGGCCCATCCAGTCCAACACTCTGTGTCACATAAGAACATAAGAGAATCCCTATTGGATCAGGCCAGTGGCCCATCCAGTGCAACACTCTGTGTCACATAAGAACATAAGAGAAGCCATGTTGGATCAGGCCAGTGGCCCATCCAGTCCAACACTCTGTGTCACATAAGAGCATAAGAGAAGCCATGTTGGATCAGGCCAGTGGCAACGGCAGCTTTGGAGGGCAGACTCTATGGCAGGGGTGTGGAACTTATCTGTTCGGAGGAACACATCTCACATAAATGAGACCTTGTTGGGCCGGGCCATGTCAGGTTGGACCAGGCCATGGCAGGCCAGGAAATGTATATATCTACTTAAAATTAGGTAGCAGAGATATAAACGTTATAAAGAACACAAACAAACACAATTAATTTTTTTTAAAACTTAAAACATTAGCACTTGTTGGTCTTAAAGGTGCTTTCTTTGTATTTCTCCCATGGGATCCAGGGAACTGGGCAAAGGAAGCTCCGGCTCTTTCCGTCCTTCCCCAGGGGACTGGGAGGGGAGGAGTCTCAGCCAATAGAAGGAAGAGAGGCTCGGCTCAGTGGCTCTGCTGTGCAATCGAGAGAGCCTGGAAAAGCAAACTCTGCCTTCCCCCCCTTCCTCCCCAAGGGAGGAGCCTCAGCCAATGGAGAAGATAGAGTCTTTGCTCTGTAGCTCCTGTGCGATTGAGCAAGCCTGGCAAAGCAAGCTGTGATGCAGAGGAAGCAAGAGAGAGGGAGAAGGAAGCAGATGACAGCCAGTTGCTTGGGGGTCTGATTCGGCCCCTGGGCTGCATGTTTAACACCCCTGCTCTATGGCATCACATCTCTACTGAGGGTCCTTTCCAAACCCTGCCCTTTCCAGCACCCCACTAAATCTCCAGAAATTTCCCAAGCTGGAGTTGGCAACCCTAGGATGCGATAATCCAGCTGGGACTGCACAATTCCATTCCATTATAAGGACTAACCTTCTGCAGTTTGGATTCTGGTGCTGCTACCACACTGTGGGGAGCTTGTCAAGTCTGCTTTAACTCTGGTCAAGCCTGTATTCAATCTTTGGTTCAGGAGAGATGTATCCTGGGTAAAGCCACACTGTATGCCAATGCTGCTAGCCTGAACTCTCCTTACCCCCCTCCTCTCCTTTGTTATGTAGTGTTGCTTTGAAATGGGAATATGGGAAAGAGATTATAGTGCCTTCTCAGGCAGAGCGCTGGGGGAGTTTGGAGCCGGGAAGATGCTCAAGGCCAAGCCAGGCCTGAGAACGAAATGGTAACATCAGTGTGTGAATGTGCCCTGCATAGAGTGCCCCCTCCCTAAAGGATCCTTTTGATGTGTGCCTTATATGATTGCCTTTACTGTATAATCGCCAGTCTTTCAATCTTCCTGTAGTCGAGAACCACGATAACAATAAACTAGAAACTTTGTATCAGCAAAGCCCTCGTTATTGAATCAGCCGACTTGACTTGAGATGGCACATCCTTTCGGCCTCCTTTCATTACTACTGGAGAAAACAGAGTTCTCCCCCCCCACCCCCCACTTCTCAGCCCTTCGTCTTTTTTCCTGCCCCACACGTCTTCCTCTACTTGTCTTTACCGCGAGCGCCCCACGGGCTCCTTGTCTCCGCAATGCTTCTGTGCATTTTTTCTCCCCTCCAGACTGACCTTTCACTTCCCTCGCGACGCTGTTTGCCAGCATTCCGTTGCTGACACATCTGAGACGCGCTGTCATTTCTGCTGAGCTTGCGGTTGGTTGGGCAATAGGCTTGCCGGGTCCAGTTCAAGAAATGTCTGGGGACTTTGGGGGTGGAGCCAGGAGTAAGGATGTGACAAGCATCATTGAAATCTAAAGGGCGTTCTGGCCATCCCATTGGAAGGGACCGCACACTTTTTAAATGCCTCCCCTCCGCTGGAAATAATGAAGGATAGGGGCATCTTCTTCGGGGGCTCATAGAATCGGACCCCCCGATCCACTCTTTTTGAAACTTGGAGGCTGTTCTGAGGAGAGGCACCGGATGATATGCAGAAAATGTTGAGCCTCTTCCTCAACCCCCCCCCCCCCCGAGCCCCAGATACATGGACAGTGGCAGACTGGGTCTAAAAATATTGGTTGCCAGGAGACAAAGGGGGCCCACCCACAACTATAAGGCTATCATTTAATTTTTGTAGGAAATAAATAAAATTTTCAAAAAATACATGTGGGGGAAAAGGTACAATTAAAACTTTTGCAAAATAAATATACATACTTTAGTAATTACAGTGTACATGTATTGTACATATTGCCGGAGGTATACAGTAGATACTAAATGTAAATACGGGTTGCATTTTCTCCAGGGGAAGAAGAAGAAGATATTGGATTTATATCCCACCCTCCACTCTGAAGAGTCTCAGAGCGGCTCACAATCTCCTTTCCCTTCCTCCCCCACAACAGACACCCTGTGAGGTAGATGAAGATATGGGATTTATATCCCGCCCTCCACTCCGAAGAGTCTCAGAGCGGCTCACAATCTCCTTTCCCTTCCTCCCCCACAACAGACACCCTGTGAGGTAGATGAAGATATTGGATTTATATCCCGCCCTCCACTCCGAAGAGTCTCAGAGCGGCTCACCATCTCCTTTCCCTTCCTCCCCCACAACAGACACCCTGTGAGGTAAATGAAGATATTGGATTTATATCCCGCCCTCCACTCCGAAGAGTCTCAGAGCGGCTCACCATCTCCTTTCCCTTCCTCCCCCACAACAGACACCCTGTGAGGTGGGTGGGGCTGCAGAGAGCTCTCACAGCAGCTGCCCTTTCAAGGACAACCTCTGCCAGAGCTCTGGCTGACCCAAGGCCATTCCAGCAGGTGCAAGTGGAGGAGTGGGGAATCAAACCCGGTTCTCCCGGATAAGAGAGCTCTGGCTGACCCAAGGCCATTCCAGCAGGTGCAAGTGGAGGAGTGGGGAATCAAACCCGGTTCTCCCAGATAAGAGGCCGCACACTTAACCACTACACCAAACTTGCTCTCCGATCTGTGCTAGCTGTAGGTCAGTTGTAAAAGCAGGAGATCCCCAGGCCCCACCTGGAAGCTGGCAACCCTAAATACGACATAAATTTTAGTTGTATGACAGTAATAATACTGGAAGTTCTATTATATTTTCAAACTACTAAAGGGTCATTAACACTTTTAACTTTTTGCCTAACGTTTAAAGGGACCCACTTGCCATTGGGCAAGCTGACACCCTGGCCAGTCCGCCACTGCCCATGGATCAATTTTCCATTATAGCTGATGGGAATCGGTCTCCATAGGGAATAGTGGAGTGCCCAGCAGACATTTCCCTCCCCCCTCCCCCACTTTCTGATGACCCTGAAGTGGGGGGAGGGTCTCCAAACTGGGGATTGGCAACCCTATGGGAAGAAGAAGAAGAATTGCAGATTTATACTCAGCCCTTCTCTCTGACTCAGAGCGGCTTACAATCTCCTATATCTTCTCCCCCCACAACAGACACCCTGTGAGGTGGGTGGGGCTGAGAGAGCTCTCTCAGAAGCTGCCCTTTCAAGGACAACTCTGCGAGAGCTATGGCTGACCCAAGGCCATTCCAGCAGGTGCAAGTGGAGGAGTGGGGAATCAAACCCAGTTCTCCCAGTTAAGAGTCCGCACACTTAACCACTACACCAAACTGACTCTCACAAGGACAACCTCTGCGAGAGCTATGGCTGACCCAAGGCCATGCTAACAGGTGCAAGTGGAGGAGTGGAGAATCAAACCCTGTTCTCCCAGATAAGAGAGCTATGGCTGACCCAAGGCCATTCCAGCAGGTGCAAGTGGAGGAGTGGGGAATCAAACCCAGTTCTCCCAGATAAGAGAGCTCTGGCTGACCCAAGGCCATTCCAGCAGCTGCAAGTGGAGGAGTGGGGAATCAAACCCGGTTCTCCCAGATAAGAGTCCACACACTTCACCACTACACCAAACTGACTTTGGTGGGCAAGAAGCAAACAATTGGTCAGGCAAGGTGGGGGTGGGGGGGTCGGAGAAATGTGAGCATTCCTTCAAAGTATGTAGATTCACTGCAAAAAAGCCGGACAGTTGGTCAAGAGCCTGTCCCTCCTTCCCCCTCCCCAGTGAGACTGAAGCTGTAACAAAGATGTTAGTTTATGTTGGCATGGAACTCTTTTATTCCTAGTGGAAATTAATCAGAGATGATTACCTATGGCATTGGGGACAGGTTTCGCCTTTCCTTTTATCTATTAGCTTCTGAGGGGTCTGGAGACCAAGTCCTATGAGGAAAGGTTGAAGGAGCTGGGGATGTTTAGCCTGGAGAGGAGGTGGCTGAGAGGTGATATGATCACCATCTTCAAGTACTTGAAGGGCTGTCATATAGAGGATGGTGTAGAATTGTTTTCTGTGGCCCTGGAAGGTAGGACCAGAACCAGTGGGTTGAAATTAAATCAAAAGAGTTTCCGGCTCAACATTAGGAAGAACTTCCTGACCGTTAGAGCAGTTCCTCAGCGGAACAGGCTTTCTTGGGAGATGGTGGGCTCGCCTTCCTTGGAGGTTTTTAAACAGAGGCTAGATCGCCATCTGACAGCAATGAAGATCCTGTGAATTTAGGGGGAAATGTTTGTGAGTTTCCTGCATTGTGCACTGGATTGGACTAGATGACCCTGGAGATCCCTTCCAACTCTATGATTCTATAATTTGACTCATGGTCTTAAGCTCAAGGTAAAACAAGACAAGGAATACAAAACAAATTACAAACAATTTAAAACCAAAATGGATTAACAGCAAAGGAAGAAAACCAATAATCATGATCACAAGACATAATTAAATAACCTGAAAGAATAGCTAATATTAATATAAAAGTCTGAGAACCAGTTTGGTGTAGTGGTGAAATGTACGGACTCTGGGAGAACCGGATTTGATTCCCCACTCCTCCACCTGCATCTGCTGGAACGGCCTTGGATCAGTCATAGCTCTGGCAGAGGTTGTCCTTGAAAGAGCAGCTGCTGTGAGAGCCCTCTCAGCTCCACCCACCTCACAGGGTGTCTGTTGTGGGGAAGGAAGGTAAAGGAGATTGTGTGCTACTCTGAGACTCTGAGATTCAGAGCAGAGGGTGGAACATAAATCCAATATCATCATAAAACTCCTTATCATATCATTATAAAATTAGATTTTAAAATCTTTGTACATAATAATGGCACCAATTTCAGAGATGGTTTAGAGAAAACACTATCGACAGATATATTGCCATTGAATACTTTGGGGTCCACCTCTGCCAGCTGCAGCATTGTGACCCAAGATTCCATGGGACAGAAGAAGAAGATAGAAGATATTGGATTTATATCCCATCCTCCACTCCGAAGAGTCTCAGAGCGGCTCACAATCTCCTTTCCCTTCCTCCCCCACAACAGACACCCTGTGAGGTGGGTGGGGCTGGAGAGGGCTCTCACAGCAGCTGCCCTTTCAAGGACAACTCCTACCCGAGCTATGGCTGACCCAAGACCATTCCAGCAGCTGCAAGTGAAGGAGTGGGGGAATCAAACCCAGCTCTCCCAGATAAGAGTCCGCACACTTAACCATTACACCAAACTGGCTCTGGGAAGTCGATGTTTGCAGTACTGCAGCGTAAAAACATATCCAAAAAGGGACAGGTTTCAGAATCTGACACACTCCCAGAGCACGTCGAAGCAACTCTGCCTATGTTTAGTGAAGGCCTTCAGAAAAACTGGATGAGTCCGCTGAGGTTTTGGCCATGTACTCTACTCTGTCTTGTAATCCTATGGTTTGGCTTTGGCAATGATTGACCGCTAATCTCAAACTAAGTCTGATAAAATCTATGGCCAGTTCTGTGAACTCTCCAGCAAGGCACAATCTTTTCTCTCTCTCTCTCTCTTTATGGATGCAAGCAAACCGACTGAAGTGTTTGCATAGTTCAGAGGCGCCGCCGCTTTGGAAATGGAGTGGGCCCTGCAGGTTCGTACAAGCTCTGCAAACACACAAGAAAACATTTCCTCTTCAGAGCGGCTCGTTCTACAGGAAACCGAATCACATTGTCGCTCCTGAAGAATTCGTAGGGTTGCCAAGTCCAATTCAAGAAATAACTGGGGACTTTGGGGGTGGAGCCAGGAGAATTTGGGGGCGGAACGAGGAGACTTTGGGGGTGGAGCCTGGGGGCTTTGGGGGTGGAGCCAGGAGCAAGGGTGTGACAAGCATCATGGAACTCCAAAGGGAGTTCTGGCCATCCCATTGAAGGGGACCGCACACTTTTTAAATGCCTTCCTTCCATAGGAAATAATGAAGGATAGGGGCACCTTCTTTTGGGGCTCATAAAATTGGACCCCCTGGTCCAATCTTTTTGAAATCTGGGAGATATTTTGAGGAGAGGTTCTGGATGCTATACCGAAATTTTGGTGCCTCTACCCCATAAAACAGCCCCCCTAGAGCCCCAGATACCTGAGGATCAATTCTCCATTATTTTCTATGGGAATAAGCCTCCATAGAGACTAATAGGGTTCCCAGCCGACATTTCCCTCCCCTCCCCCTGCTTTCTGATGACCCTGAAGCGGGGGGAGGGTCTCCAGACTGGGGGGTCCCCCGCCCCTATCTGGGGATTGGCAATCCTATGTAAGACCCTGCATTAAAATGAGGTGCGGGAAGTTCTACAACAGAGGCAGATTTTTTTTTTCTCCCTGCCAGAGAAGACGGGCACTGTAGAATTCCCACTGAGGCTCGCTTAGTCATGAAACTCGGGGTTGAATTTCCAGGAGGTCTCCAGCGCCACCCTCCCCCCGGAGGTTGGCAACCCAATCCTAGGTGAGTTCATACACCTACAAACAATGAGGTGTTTAGTTAAGTGAAATGTTGTCCATTCGACACCCCAGAAATGCTCTCCTCCTTTTATTTGTCTTTCTTTTAATCTTCTTGCCTTCAAAGAAGGTATGCAGCTCTCTTGTGAAGAAAAAAAATAAAATAAAGCCATTAAAATGAGCCGTTAAAATGAGCCGGTATTTACTGGGGGCGGGCGTTAGACAGATTATGTGAGGATGCTTGTTTCAGAAATTTCTCCAGAAGGGTAACTGAATCGATGCCCATTTCTTCTCCTGAAGGCCTCAGCCAAGCGGCCTGTGGTAATCCAGGGGAGTTTCCTGGCAGGTTCCCACGCTGGGAACCAAACCTAAAATGAGCAGAAACAAATGCTTTGGGTATCCGACCCCTATAATTAAGTGAAAAGGGCAACGTGACCCATTTCTACCTCTTCACGTTCGAGATGCGATTGTGCTTTTTGGAGTGGAAAACAGATACACACGACTGAGGGCATGTTGCCAGCTAGGCCCAAAGACCAGCCAGTAGAGTTGCCAACCTCCAGGCGATATAAACAATGAAAACATGACCAGGAATGAATTAACTAATCAATATCTTCCACGTTGATACAAAACACAGGGGTTTTTTTTACACCGCATAAGGCTGCATAAAGGTAAAGGTGCAAGCACCAGCCGTTTCCCACTCTGGGGTGACGTCGCATCGTGATGTTTTCACGGCAGACTTTTTACGGGGTGGTTTGCCATGGCCTGCCCTCAAAGAGCCCCGTCATGGCGCAATGTGCTCTGCATGATGATGTCACCCAGAAGTGACATCATCTTGCTGGGAAGGCTCTAGGATTCACAATAAAACTCTATGATATTGTAGGGTTTTTACTGTGGATCTTAGAATGTTGCTCTGGGGACACTCTAGGACAGGGGTGGCCAAAGTGTGGCTTGGGGGCCACATGTGGCTCTTTCGCTCATATTGTGCGGCTCTTGAAGCCCCCACTGTCCTTTCAGCCCCCTTAGAGAAGGCGTTTCTTTCTTTAAATCATTTCTCCAAGCCAAGCCAGCCAGTGGCTTGGAGAAGGCGTTGAAAGTTAAAGTTGATTTCTTTCCACCTCCCTCCCTCTTCCCCCACCTATTTGATTGCCTGCCTGCCTTTCTTCCTGCCTGCCAACATCTGATGTTCATGTCTTGAGGCTCTCCAACATCTGACATTTATTTTATGTGGCTCTTAAATTAAGCAAGTTTGGCCCCCTCTGCTCTAGGAATTGCGATAAAACTGTGGGACCATAGAGAAGTCCCCTGCCGCAGTGGTGGAGGGACTTGGCAATCCAACCATCCCCTCCCCTCCCCAGAGCAGTCCCTTGCCCCAGTTGTAGGGTTGCCAATCCCTAGGTGGGGGCAGGGGATCCCCCGGCTTGGAGGTCCTCCCCCGCTTCAGGTTCATCAGAAAGCAGGGGGAGGGGAGGGAAATGACTACTGGGAACTCTATTATTCCCTAGGGAGACTTATTCCCATAGGAAATAATGGAGAATTGATCTGTGGGTATCTGGGGCTCTGGGGGGGCTGTTTTTTGAAGTAGAGGCACCGAATTTGCAGCATAGCATCCAGTGCCTCTCCCCAAAACACCCTCCAAGTTTCAAAAAGATTGGACCAGGGGGTCCAATTCTATAAGCCCCAAAAGAAGGTGCCCTTATCCATTATTTCCTATGGAAGGAAGGAATTGAAAAGGTGTGCCGTCCCTTTAAATGTGATGGCCAGAACTCCCTTGGAGTTCAATTATGTTTGTCACACCCTTGCTCCTGGCTCCACCCCCAAAGTCCCCAGATATTTCTTGAATTGGACTTGGCAACCCTACCCAGTTGCTCACAGGCAGCAGAAGAGCCTTGGACAGGCTGGTTTTGGCCCCTGGGCCTTATGTTTGACACCTCTGTTTTCAAAGCAAGAGACCCCTCTTTTTTCAAGGCACCTCTCTTTTCCAAGGTGGGTTGCCATTACTTGCTGTTTGCTTCCATTTCAATGTATCTGAAGCAGTGTGCATGCGCAGAAATGCTTATATCCTGACTAAGACTTTGTTGCCGTGGTCTTCAAGGTGCCAATGGACCGGTGTTCCTTCTTAGCTGCAGAGTCTTGTGAACAAGAATTGTTGTTGTTGTTATTTAAATTTATGAATCGCCCTATCCCGGCCAATGCCAGGCTCTAGGCAATGTACAACAAAGGAGAGAAAAAGGAAAGGTCCCCTGTGCAAGCACCAGTCGTTTCCGACTCTGGGGTGATGTTGCTTTCACAACGTTTTCACGGCAGACTTTTTATGGGGTGGTTTGCCATTGCCTTCCCCGGTCATCTACTTCCCCCCCCCCAGCAAGCTGGGTACTCATTTGACCGACCTTGGAAGGATGGAAGGCTGAGTCAACCTCCAGCCAGCTACCTGAAAACCCAGCTTCCACCAGGGATCGAACTCAGGTCGTCAGCAGAGAGTTCAGACTGCAGTACTGCAGCTTTAGCACTCTGTGCCACAGGGCTCTTTGTATAACAAAAGGTACACATAAAATCAATAAAACTAGTAATTTAAAAACCAGTTGCAACCCAATGAACCTATTTTACAGCGTGCCGTAATTCTGCTTTCCAGGCATTGGGAGCTTAAGTAGGGGGGGGGGGGAGGTGCCAGCCCAGCTTAAATTCTACTTAGCGAGCTACTGGTATTAAAGTTGTGAGCTGCTGCATCAATGAGTGTGCTCTGGGACCATTTTTCCTGAGCTAAGACAAAAACGTGTGAGCTGGAGGCTAAATATCTGTGAGCTCGCTCACGCTAACTCAGCTTAGAGGGAACACTGCAATGGACTCCAACTTTGTTCATCCGGCCCCCAGAAGCCCTGCCAGGAGGAAAACGGGCAATCTGCAGAAACCAAACATTGTTTTCCAAGGAAGACGCACTTTGGAGGAGGATGTTGGTTCTCAGGAATAACTTAACTGCCTGTGTTAAACGCTCTGGGCTCAGGCTTAATGAAGCCGGCAGTAAGAGGGAGCCAAACGTTTTCCCAACGCCTCTCTTTGTCTCTCGCTATGAAAGGGCCCCGCCCCACGCCTGGAAAGCCATCTGCATACAATTTCGTGGGAAAGCGCCAAGTCCTTTGTTTGTTTAAGGCTGCGCTACAGTCATCCCCAATAATTGTGACATCTGCTATTTATCTAAAAAAATAAGGTAGTTACAGCCCTAAATAATCGGCAAGGCTGGGCCCCCGATGTATCCAGCTGCCCTTTTTATTCTTTTATGGCTGAAGAAAGCACTTCCCAAAGCTTCGGCGTATGCAAAGCAAAGGGACTGAAGTAGCAAAATATTGACACCCGCACCCATCCATTCATGAGCGCGGCATCTCGGTTTACAGGCATGTGGCTGGGGCATACGGAATGTGTGGAGGAGCAGCAGCGAAGACAGAAAGGAGGCAGGAGAATCTGGAAAAAAGAGATGGGCAGGTGAGATGGCCACGCCCTCTTCTTTTTCTGGTAGTATTTTTCTACTCTTAAGAGCTCCATTTGCTCTGACCTAGATGGCCTAGTCTAGCCTGATCCCAGCAGATCTCGGAAGCTAAACACGGTCGGGTCCGGTTAGTCCTCGGATGGGAGATCACTAAGGAAGTCCAGGGTTGCTACGCAGAGACGTGCAAATCCCCTCTGAATGTCTTTTGCCTTGAGAACCTTACAGGGTTGTCCTAAGTTGGCTACATGACTAGTTAGCTGCAAGCTGATTGCACTTTCCACCTCCACTAAAAAACTGGCTCAGCGGCAGAACATCTACCTGGCTAGCAGAACGTCCCAGGTTCAACCCTGGGCACTTCCAGATGAAAAGAAGCAGGTGAATGACTTTTGCCTGAGACCCTGGAGAGCCACTACCAGTCGGAGTGGACAGTACTGACCTCGATGGACCAATGGTCAAGTTCCTGTATTCATCTGAAGCACAGCCTCCAGAGATTACCAGAGCGGCTAGGTAGGTTCCTCTAGTGAGATAAGGACATAAGAGAAGCCATGTTGGCTCAGGCCAATGGCCCATCCAGTCCTACGCTCTGTGTCACATAAGGACATAAGAGAAGCCATGTTGGATCAGGCCAATGGCCCATCCAGCCCAACGCTCTGTGTCACATAAGAACATAAGAGCAGCCATGTTGGATCAGGCCAATGGCCCATCCAGTCCAACACTCTGTGTCACATAGGAACAGAAGAGAAGCCCTGTTGGATCAAGCCAATGGCCCATCCAGTCCAACACTCTGTGTCACATAAGAACAGAAGAGAAGCCCTGTTGGATCAGGCCAATGGCCCACCCAGTCCAACACCTTGTGTCACATAAGAACAGAAGAGAAGCCCTGTTGGATCAGGCCAATGGCCCATCCAGTCCAACACTCTGGGTCACATAAGAACAGAAGAGAAGCCCTGTTGGATCAGGCCAATGGCCCATCCAGTCCAACACTCTGTGTCACATAAGAACAGAAGAGAAGCCCTGTTGGATCAGACCAGTGGCCCCTCCAGTCCAACACTCTGTGTCACATAAGAACATAAGAGAAGCCCTGTTGAATCAGGCCAATGGCCCATCCAGTCCAAGACGCTGTGTCACATAAGAACAGAAGAGAAGCCCTGTTGGATCAGGCCAATGGCCCATCCAGTCCAAGACTCTGTGTCACATAAGAACATAAGAGAAGCCCTGTTGGATCAGGCCAATGGCCCCTCCAGTCCAACACTCTGTCACACAGCGGCCAAAAACCAAGTGCCATCAGGAGGTCCACCAGTGGGGCTAGAAGCCCTTCCACTGTGCCCCCCCCCCCCAAGCACAAAGAATACAGAGCATCACTGCCCCAGACAGAGAGTTCAAACAAAAGGCTGTGGCTAATAGCCATTGATGGACTTCTGCTCCATATTTTTATCCAATCTCCTCTTGAAGTAGTCTGTGCTTGCAGCCGCCAACTCCTCCTGTGGCAGTGAATTCCATGTGTTAATCACCATTTGGGTGAAGTACTTCCTTTTTATCAGCTCTAACACGACTTTTCAGCAATTTCATTGAATGCCCACAAATTCTCGTATTGTGAGAAAGGGAGAAAAGTACTTCTTTCTCCACCTTCTCTATACCATGCATCATCTTGTAAACCTCGATTATGTCACCCCACAGTCAACATTTCTGGTATGAATGCTCTGTCTGGTGTATAGTTTGTTCTGAGAAGAAGAAGAATTGCAGATTTATACCCCGCCCTTCTCTCTGAATCAGAGACTCAGGGCGTTTTCCCACAGAGCTTACCGCGGAGCGACGTCCCTCTTCACCGCGCAGCGTCTGCGTGGATTTCCCACCAACTGCTCCGCAGAAACAGGAAGAGCCGCGGCTTTTGCGTCACCAACGTAAACTGGTTTTTAGCGGTTTACATTTGCGACACAAAAGGCCCGGCACTTCCTGGTTCTGCTGAGCAGTTGGTGGGAAATTTGCGCAGACGCTGCGCGGTGAAGAGGGACGTCGCTCCGCGGTAAGCTCTGTGGGAAAACGCCCTCAGAGCAGCTTACAATCTCCTATATCTTCTTCCCCCACAACAGACACCATGTGAGGTGGGTGGGGCTGAGAGGGCTCTCACAGCAGCTGCCCTTTCAAGGACAGCCTCTGCCAGAGCTATGGCTAACCCAAGGCCATTCCAGCAGGTGCAAGTGGAGGAGTGGGGAATCAAAGCCAGTTCTCCCAGATACGAGTCCGCACACAACTACTACACCAAACTGGCTCTCACTTAACACACACACAAGCCATCACTTGATGCTGCAGTCAATAAGGGGTGGAGACAAATGTGTGGGCTAGCCCCATGCCTTTGGGCTGCATCTTCATATTGTGAATCTGAAGGATTTGGCTGGTGGAAGCCATGGCTCGGTGGTGAATACGCTTGGAATGCAAATTCCCAGACTCAGGATGGGCTTGAGGGACCCAGACTCAGGATAGGCTTGGGGAAGAGCTGTGGCTCAGTGGAAGAGTATCTGCTTTGTAGGCAGTAGCAGGGCTTCTTTTGTAGCAGGAACTCCTTTGCATATTAGGCCACACATCCCTCATGTAGCCAGTCCTCCTGGAGCTTACAGTAGGCCTTGTACTAAGAGCCCAGGGCTCTTAGTACAATGCCTGCTGTAAGCTCCAGGAGGATTGGCTGCATCAGGGGTGTGTGGCCTAATATGCAAAGGAGTTCCTGCTACAAAAAAAGCCCTGGAGAAGGTCCCCGGTTCAATCCCCAACATCTCCAGTTGAAAGGACCAGGTAGGAGGTGATGGGAAAGACCTCAGCCTGAGACCCTGGAGAGCAGCTGCCGGTCTGAGTAGACGATACTGACCTTGAGGGACCAAGAGTCTGATTCGGTTTTCATGCGTTCTTGCATGTATATGTGTGCTCAGCCAGTTTGGTGCAGTGGTTAAGTGTGCGGACTCTTCATCTGGGAGAACCGGGTTTGATTCCCCACTCCTCCCCTTGCACCTGCTGGAATGGCCTTGGGTCAGCCATAGCTCTGGCAGAGCTTTCCTTGTGAGAGCCAGTTTGGTGTAGTGGTTAAGTGTGCGGACTCTTTATCTGGGAGAACCGGGTTTGATTCCCCACTCCTCCCCTTGCGCCTGCTGGAATGGCCTCGGGTCAGCCATAGTTCTCCCAGAGCTGTCCTAGAAAGGGCAGCTTCTGGGAGAGCTCTCTCAGCCCCACCTACCTCACAGGGTGTCTGTTGTAGGGAAAGGAGATAAAAGAGATTGTAAGCTGGTCTGAGACTCTGATTCAGGGTATAGGGTGGGATATAAATATCAATATCAATCATCATCTGTCTTCTTCTTCTTCTTCTGAAAAGTCTCCTTGGTAGGCAAGGCTTAGAAATGCAGAATAGACTATACTGGGCAACATGGACCAATCAGCTCCAATTTACACCCAAGGAAGATGACCCTGGTGCCCTTTCCTTCCCCTAGCCCTTGTGTACCCTCCCTTCCTGGAGAGCCAGTTTGGTGTAGTGGTTAAGTGTGCGGACTCTTATCTGGGAGAACCGGGTTTGATTCCCCACTCCTCCACTTGCAGCTGCTAGAATGGCCTTGGGTCAGCCATAGGTCTGGCAGAGGTTGTCCTTGAAAGGGCAGCTGCTGTGAGAGCCCTCTCCAGCCCCACCCACCTCGCAGGGTGTCTGTTGTGGGGAAGGAAGGTAAAGGAGATTGTGAGCCGCTCTGAGACTCTTCGGAGTGGAGGGCGGGATCTAAATCCAATATCTTCATCTACCTCACAGGGTGTCTGTTGTGGGGGAGGGAGGTAAAGGAGATTGTGAGCCGCTCTGAGACTCTTCGGAGTGGAGGGTGGGATCTAAATCCAATATCTTCATCTACCTCACAGGGTGTCTGTTGTGGGGGAGGAAGGTAAAGGAGATTGTGAGCCGCTCTGAGACTCTTCGGAGTGGAGGGCGGGATATAAATCCAATATCTTCTTCATCTTCAATATAGCCCTTTCCCCCTTGGCACAGCATCAACACCTGCTGAACAGTGCAGATCAACCTGCTGTCTAGAACTGCAGCAACAAGGGCTGCTAAAAACCTCTGGGGACCATAACTGGGAAGCCGTCAGTTCTGCAGGTCCAACACGGAAGTCGTTTCTCTTCCCTTGCCAAGGGATAAGTCAGTCTCTGGCTACATTGAGAATTTCGACGCCTGGATTTTCTCCCTCTTTCTCTGCTTCACATCAACAGCTCGATTCCTAGATAAGAAACTGACGTATCAATTTGGAAGCATAGATGGATGAGTTTCTCCGGGTAATTATTCAAATTGGTTGGCTGCCATGTTATTTTTCTCGTGAACAATGCACTTGCCTGCAAGCTCTCCACATCGCCCCTGTGCTTGAGGACATAAATCATTCTGCATTTTTTTCTGTCAGAAACAAACTAGCCTGCAACTGAGCGTTGGGTATTTGCAGAGGGTTAAATAAGCCCCATGGGAGGGAAGGCAGCATGATATAGCCGCAGCTCCTCAGATCTCAGAAGTAGGGTTGGTGTTTGGATGAGAGACTACCAAGGAAGACTCTGCAGAGGAAGGCGATGGCAGACCACCTCTGCTTCTTCTCCCTTGCCTTGAAAACCCCTTGCTGGGGTCACCATGTTAGAAGCTAAGAAGGGTCAGTACTTGGAAGGGAGATCACCAAGGAAGACTCTGCAGAGGAAGGCGATGGCAAACCACCTCTGCTTCTCCCTTCCTTGCCTTGGAAGCCCCTTGCTGGGGTCACCATGTTAGAAGCTAAGGAGGGTCAGTACTTGGAAGGGGGACCACCCAGGAAGACTCTGCAGAGGAAGGCGATGGCAGACCACCTCTGCTTCTTCTCCCTTGCCCTGGAAGCCCCTTGCTGCGGTCACCAGAAGCTGGAATCTAAGCAGGGATGGTACTTGGAAGGAAGACCACCAAGAGAGGCTCTGCAGAGGAAGGCAAGGGCAGACCACCTCTGCTTCTCCCTTCCTGGCCTTGAAGACCCATTATAGACCCTGCTCTTAAAAAAAAAAAAACCCTCCAGGAATTTCCCAATCCAGAGTTGGCCACCCGAAGGCAACTGGGAGCTTTGGCAGTGATGGGTGGGCAAGGCTGGTCCTGCCACTAGGCAAACTAGGTGACCGCCTAGGGTGCCAGCCTTCTGGGGGCACCAAATTGGGCACCCCACCCATGTGGCTCAGTGAAGGAGGTCTCCCATCCAAATCCTTGCCAGAGTTGGCCCTATTTACCTTCCAAGATCTGACAAGATCAGGCTTGCCTGGGCTATCCAGGTAAGGCAGCAGGGTCGGTGCGTGGAAGCAGGCAGGGTAGGCGACTGCCTAGAGCGCTACCCCACCTGGGGGCGCCTCCTTACTCCCCTACACTCTTTGGAGGCTTTGAAGCCTCTGAAGAGTGTGCCGTTTTAATGGCGCCCCACCGCTATCAACCCGAAAGTGGCAGGGCGCTGCTAAAGCACCGGGCCCTCCAAAGAGCGCAGCGTTTTAGTGGCACCCGGCCGCTTTCAGGTTGAAAGCGGCCGAGTGGCGCCCTCATAGAAAGAGGCGTGGTGTTTCAGTTGGAGAGCACGGTGTTTTAGCACCGCCGCGCCGCTTTCAGGTTGAAAGCAACTGGGCGGAGCCTTTCCACAAAGGCGCTGCTCGGCTGCTTTCATCCCCAAAGCGGCGGGGAGCTGCTAAAATGCCTTGCTCTTCGGAGGCTTCAAAGGAAGAGCTAGGCTGCCTGCACGATGACGTTGCTGGAGTGGGGGGGAGGGGCAGCGCAGGGGTCTGCCGGGAGTGGCAGAACCCCTAGTGCCAAGCCTGGAAGTGAACAATTCATTTTCAAGTGATGTGCTTTTAGGCTTCCCAATCCCCAGGTCCCAGAGAGGGATCCCCTGGTTTTACAGGCTTCCCCCCTCCCCCAGTCAGCTGGCTGGTGGGGGAAGCCCCTCCCCCACAGCCATCATGCACCTCCATGAACGATTCCTATAGGGAATGATGGGGAATTGATCTATGGGTATTGGGGGCTCTGGGGGGGCTGTTTTCTGAGGTAGAGGTGCCAAATTTTCAGTATAGCATCTAGTGCCTCTCCCCAAAATACCTTCCAAGTTTCAAAAGGATTGGACCAGGGGGTCCAATTCTATGAGCCCCCAAAGAAGGTGCCCCTATCCTTCATTATTTCCTATGGAAATAGGAAAATAAAAAGGTGTGCTGTCCCTTTAAATGCGACGGCCAGAACTCCCTTGGAGTTCAATTATTGGTGGATCTGTATAATATGGCATGTAAAAGGAAGATACAAATGATCCTAAGGGACCATACACATCTGGGCCATTTGCTTTTTGAGATCTTACCATCAGGTAGACGATATAGAGTGTTGAAGGCTAGGACAAACAGATTTAAGGACAGTTTCTATCCAAGTGCTGTGGTTAGGTTAAATGCAGGGTTATGAAGGATTATCTGTTTTAGATGTATTTAATGGTTTAAATGGTTTTAATGGTTTTATGAATGTTTAATGGTTTTATGAATGTTTATTTAATGGCTTAAATGGTTTTAATGGTTTTATGAATGTTTATCCATTTTAGATGTATTTAAATGGTTTTAATGGTTTAAATGGTTTAATGGTTTCAGATGTATTTAAATGGTTTCTGAATATGTGTGTTTGATGTGTTGGTATGTTTGTGGAAGAGCACCTCATTTCGTTTGCTCTCTTTTGTTGAGAACAATGACAATAAATTCATCTATCTATCTACCTTATGCTTGTCACACCCTTGTTCCTGGCTCCTCCCCCAATGTCTCCTGATTCCACCCCCCAAAGTCTCCTGGCTCCACCCCCAAAGTCTCCTGGCTCCACCCCCAAAGTCCCCAGATATTTCTTGATTTGGACTTGGCAACCCTATGTGCTTTTCATTTCCCCCACAATTCCTCTGTTTTTGAAAACTGGTTATCAGTGCTGGGGGGGGAGGGAGGGGGAAGCGCCAAAAGTTACCCTTGCCTAAGGTGCCAGATAGTCTAGGGCGGGCTCTCAGGCTGGTAGGGGAAAGACACGCAGGCAGTGGGTGGGAAAGGAGGAGGATGTGAGATAGGCTTGCCAATCCCCAGGTCCCAGCAGGGATTATCCCGCTTTCCCAGGCTCCCTTCCCGCCCCCAGTCAGCTGGTCGATGGGGGGAAAGCCCCGCCCTCACAGCCACCGTGTGACTTTCCCCCTCCGAAGGCTTCAGTCTCCGATTGGAAAGGCTTCTTCTTTGGATGAGGTGTCTGTGTTACTTGGATAGAAGTTGGTAGCAACTCGTGAATAGAGAGGCCAATCCCTCGCTTCAGAGTCGCCAGGGAGGGAAATGTCTGCTGGGCACTTCATTATTCCCTATGTGGAGATCAATTCTCTTAGGGTATAATGGGGAATTGAACTGGATGTATCAGGGGCTCCGGGGGGGGGGCTGTGTCTTGAGGTAGAGGCACCAGATTTTCAGTATAGCATCTAGTGCCTCTCCCCAAAGTACCCCCCATGTTTCAAAACAATTGGGCCAGAGGGTCCGATTCTATGAGCCCCCAAAGAAGTGCCCCTATCCTTCATGATTTCCTATGGAAGGAAGGCATTTAAAAAGGTGTGTGGTCCCTTTACATGTGATGGCCAGAACTCCCTTGGAGTTCAGCGATGCTTATCACACCCTTTATCTTCCTCCCCCACAAAAGACACCCTGTGAGGTGGGTGGGGTTGAGAGAGCTCTCCCAGAAGCTGCCCTTTGCAAGGACAGAGTCTCAGAGCGGCTCACAATCTCCTTTATCTTCCTCCTCCACAACAGACACCCTGTGAGGTGGGTGGGGTTGAGAGAGCTCTCCCAGAAGCTGCCCTTGCAAGGACATGAGTCACAGAGCGGCTCACAATCTCCTTTATCTTCCTCCCCCACAACAGACACCCTGTGAGGTGGGTGGGGCTGAGAGAGCTCTCCCAGCAGCTGCCCTTGCAAGGACAGAGGTCTCAGAGCAGCTCACAATCTCCTTTATCTTCCTCCTCCACAACAGACACCATGTGAGTGGGTGGGGCTGAAAGAGCTCTCCCAGCAGTTGCCCTTGCAAGGACAGGAATAATAATAATAATAATACTTTTTGATTTATATTCCCGCCCTCCCCGCCGAAGCAGGCTCAGAGCGGCTCACAAACACGTAATACAATGTACAGTAAAACCATATGTGATAGTTACAATTACATATTTAAAATCATTCTTAAAACAATAAAACAACTTGTATTAAAATTAACATTATGGTGCTATGGCTAAGGTCTTTCTAAAGAATTTCAGTGACTAGAATATAAAACATCCAGCGAGACTTTCTTGGCGCGGTGTTAAGTGAAGGCTATTTTAAAGAGGTAGGTCTTGCAGAGTCTCAAAGCGGCTCACAATCTCCTTTATCTTCCTCCCCCACAACAGACACCCTTGAAGTGGATGGGGATGAGAGGGCTCTCACAGCAGCTGCCCTTTCAAGGACAACTCTTGCTGACCCAAGGCCATTCCAGCAGCTGCGAGTGGAGGAGTGGGGAATCAATCCGGTTCTCCCCCATAAGAGTCCGCACACTTCACCACTACGCCAAACTTTCCCAACCTGAGCTGGCAATGTTAGCCTCCCCATCCCCTGCTGGTGGCCAGAGGGGACCAGACAACCCTACTTCCTGGGGCACCCTAAAACCTGGAACCGACCCCCCCCGCCACCCCATTGCTCACAGCTGTCCCCAGAGATCATCAGACTGAAAGGTCCCCGTGCCCCCCAGTGAGTGAAGCTGTATCATTCCCAAGGGCAAGGTTGCATAAGGAAATAAACCCTAGGCTCCAATATACAAGTGTCCCTTGGAATCAGCTCTTCTTTAGGCAGAGGCAAAGAGACCTGTTTGGAGCAAAGCCCTAGGAGGTGTGTGTGTGCGTGGAGAAACAACCCCTCCCCGCCCCCCCCCCGCCCCGTCAAATATTTACTCGGCCAAAGAAATGCGGGACTCCAGAGTCAATATGCTCTTTCTTTCCCCTCCCGTATCTTTCCAGCCATTCATAACAAGCACAGCCGGCAGAAGACCAAGAATCTGTCTGTGGCCTCACACCTGTGCACACACCTGAGGGGGTGCTGGCTTCCCCTGAAACCTGCAAGACGGTGGCCTATAAAATCCTATTACACCCACATATGGAGATGGAGCTTTACCAAAGCCGAGTGCAGTGAACAACTGGCTCCTTAGAGAAGCCTAAGATATTTGGGGTGGTTTTCTGGGCTTGCTTCGGAGTAGTCCTGTCCTGTCATGGAGAGAGGCGGAGGCCACACCTGTTGAATTGATGCCTGAGTGCACCCTTCTCAAATCAGAAGTGGGGACAGGCTGATGGAGGAAATACTTCTTTACTTGACAAGTGACTAGAACGTGAGTTGGCTCCCAGAGGATGCCGTGATGGTCGCAGGCTTTAAAAGATGGCTTTAAAGAGGGATTTAGAAGAAGAAGACTTCAGATTTATACCCTGCCCTTCTCTCTGAATCAGAGTCTCAGAGCGGCTTACAATCTCCTATATCCTCTCCCCCCACAACAGACACCCTTTGAGGTGGGTGGGGCTGAGAGGGCCTTTCAAGGACAACCTCTGCCAGAGCTATGGCTGACCCAAGGCCATGCCAGCAGGTGCAAGCGGAGGAGGGGGGAATCAAACCCGGTTCTCCCAGATAAGAGTCCGCACACTTAACCACTACACCAAACTGGCTCTCACAAGGACAGCTCTGCCAGAGCTATGGCTGACCCAAGGCCATTCCAGCAGGTGCAAGTGGAGGAGCGGGGAATCAAACCCAGTTCTCCCAGATAAGAGTCCATGCACTTAACCACTACACCAAACTGGATCTCTAGATTCACATAGGAGAGGTCTATCAGTGGCTACTAGCTATGGTGACTAAAGTGAACAACCATGTTCAGAGGCAGTGAGCCTCTGAATTCCGGTGCAAAGATGTGACATCCAGGGAAGGCCTCGGCCTCTGTGCCCAGTTGTTGGCCCTACAGGACAACTGGTTGGCCATTAAGCTAGACAGGATGCTGGCTAGATGGACCACTGGTCTGATCCAGCAGGACTCTGCTGATGTTCTTGTCAGCTGAAGGCCTCGTCCTTTATGTCCTGTTGTTGGCCATTCAAAACAACTGGTTGGCCACTGTGCGAGACAGGATGCTGGACTAGATGGGCCATTGGTCGGATCCAGCAGGTCTCTTCTTCTGATGTTTCTATGAAGGCCTCAACCTCTATGCTCTGTTGTTGACCCTCCAGAGGAACTGGTTGGCCATGTGTGAGACAGGATGCTGGACTAGATTGGCCACTGGTCTGATCCAGCAGGGCTCTTCTTCTGATGTTCTTAAGATGGCCTCAACCTCTATGCTCTGTTGTTGACCCTCCAGAGGAACTGGTTGGCCACGTTTGAGACAGGATGCTGGACTAGATTGGCCACTGGTCTGATCCAGCAGGGCTCTTCTTCTGATGTTCTTAAGATGGCCTCAACCTCTATGCTCTGTTGTTGACCCTCCAGAGGAACTGGTTGGCCACGTTTGAGACAGGATGCTGGACTAGATGGGCCATTGGTCGGATCCAGCAGGTCTCTTCTTCTGATGTTTCTATGAAGGCCTCAACCTCTATGCTCTGTTGTTGACCCTCCAGAGGAACTGGTTGGCCATGTGTGAGACAGGATGCTGGACTAGATTGGCCACTGGTCTGATCCAGCAGGGCTCTTCTTCTGATGTTCTTAAGATGGCCTCAACCTCTATGCTCTGTTGTTGACCCTCCAGAGGAACTGGTTGGCCACGTTTGAGACAGGATGCTGGACTAGATTGGCCACTGGTCTGATCCAGCAGGGATCTTCTTCTGATGTTCTTATGAAGGCCTCAACCTCTATGCTCTGTTGTTGACCCTCCAGAGGAACTGGTTGGTCACTTGTGAGACAGGATGCTGGACTAGATTGGCTACTGGTATGATCCAGCAGGGCTCTTCTTCCAATGTTCTTATGAAGGCCTCAACCTCTATGCTCTGCTGTTGACCCTCCAGAGGAACTGGTTGGCCACGTGTGAGACGTGTGGACTGTGCCACTGGTCTGACCCTGCAGAGTCCTCCAGTTAGGTGAAAGAAGTTTTCTGTTCTAAGGGCCATGGGCTGGATTATACCATACTGAGGTCCCTCCCCCAAATCCTACTTTTCTCAGGTCCTACCCCCCAAATCTCCAGGAATTCCCTAACCCAGATCTAGCAACCCTGTTGACTTTTAAATAAATGGAAGACAGGATCTTTCAAAGTTCAGCAGTGGTACAAAAACTTCAGCAGGTGGGCTTGCAAAGTATGAGAGCTGGCACGCTACGCTAAGTGCCCTCCACGAATGGGAGAGTTGCTAGCTCTAGATTGGTTAATACCTGGAGATTTTGGAGGTGAAGACAGAAGAGGGCAGATTTGGAGAGAGTGGGATTTCAATGGGGTGCAACGCCATAGGCTCCACCTACCAAAGCGGCCATCTCCTCCAGGAAAGCTGATAGTGGCAAGTCACCTGGGGATCTGTGGTAGTCCCAAGGCAGGCTTCATTTTGGGCAGGATGTCAAGTGCCTTGCCATGAAAGGGTTCCTGTCTTACAACCTGTCTGGGAGAGCCAGTTTGGTGTAGTGGTTAAGTGTGCGGACTCTTATCTGGGCGAACCGGCTTTGATTCCCCACTCCTCCACTTGCACCTGCTGGAATGGCCTTGGGTCAGCCAGAGCTCTGGCAGAGGTTGTCCTTGAAAGGGCAGCTGCTGTGAGAGCCCTCTCCAGCCCCACCCACCTCACAGGGTGTTTGTTGTGGGGGAGGAAGGTAAAGGAGATTGTGAGCCGCTCTGAGACTCTTCGGAGTGGAGGGCGGGATATAAATCCAATATCATCTTCTTCTTCTGCATATTGTGCTAGAAAATGCTGCTTGCTGTGTTATCTCTTCCCTACCCTTCTTCCCATGCTTTGCGCCTGTGCTATGTTATGGCTACAGGCTGGTTTAGTAACAAAATGTATCAAATACTGCATCCTTGGATTGTGGGGATGAGAGGTCTACCAGTCCAACAAATGCTCGGGAACATAACTAAACGGGGGGGGGGGGGGGGGCGCTTATCACTACTTGCTATGTGTTTGCTATACCTGTACTATCAATGAATTTCCTGTATTGAACTAGATCTGACTCAGCCAGTTTGTCTGAGAGTTACTCGCTTGATATTCTGAATAAATGGAACCTTTCTAATTAATAAAGGACTGTTTATTGAGTAATCAAGGGGGAACCTGACACAGAAGCTCACAGGAGCGGAACTCCGGAACCTCTAAATTTTATTGTGCTTTCTCTCCCTCCCCCCCCCCCCCCATGCTCGCTTCTGGGCTCCATTGTTCAAACCCCCTGTGAGAATTTCGCTGAACTTTAAGATTTGACAAACTTTCAAATATTTTTACCCACAAAAAAAGGAGGAAATAACCAAAATAGTATCAAGCAGACAGATGGAAATCTTCCTCATGCCACTTCCTGCGGCCACGTAGGAGAAAGTCATTTAAAAAGTACGATGGGAGTAAGGTTTTATGATGAGAATTCTAATTCAAGAAGCATTTTAAGGTAGATGCTGAGCTGATATCATTTAGTACACCTTCCGGTGACATCAGGGCATGTGTGGCGTGCGCAAATGAGTTGTGTTACTGAGCTCTGGCACCTCTTTCTCTACAACATGACCCCTGGTCCCAGGAGATCTCCAGCCACAATCTGGAAGTTTGAAACGAAGCTGCGAAATAATTAACGAAAAAAACTCAGTACACAACTTAATAATCTTATTACAAAATTTTAAAGACAAAAGCTTATCAACTAAATGACACTTACTTAAAGGTATATGACACAAGAAATCATAATATTAAAAGCTCATCCTAATTACAATCAAGTGACAACTAACCATTCTATCAGAATTTCAATTATTTCATTTATTCAAGTCCTTTTAATGACATCAACTTCCAACTTCTTAAAAACTCACGACGATTCGCCCATCCCAACTACGTTTTTGCTTCGTTTCAGTCTTTCACTGTGATACTCTGGGCGTTCTGACCACCTGGAAATTGGCAAAGGTAATTTGAAAGGTCAGTGCTGACAGTCTGCTAAGAAGATATGAAGATATTGGATTTATTTCCCGCCCCCCAGTCCGAAGAGTCTCAGAGCGGCTCACAATCTCCTTTCCCTTCCTCCCCCACAACAGACACCCTGTGAGGTAGATGAAGATATTGGATTTATATCCCACCCTCCACTCCGAAGAGTCTCAGAGCGGCTCACAATCTCCTTTCCCTTCCTCCCCCACAACAGACACCCTGTGAGGTAGATGAAGATATTGGATTTATATCCCGCCCTCCACTCCAAAGAGTCTCAGAGCAGCTCACAATCTCCTTTCCCTTCCTCCCCCACAACAGGCACCCTGTGAGGTAGATGAAGATATTGGATTTATATCCCGCCCTCCACTCCAAAGAGTCTCAGAGCAGCTCACAATCTCCTTTCCCTTCCTCCCCCACAACAGACACCCTGTGAGGTAGATGAAGATATTGGATTTATATCCCGCCCTCCACTCCAAAGAGTCTCAGAGCAGCTCACAATCTCCTTTACCTTCCCCCCCCCCACAACAGACACCCTGTGAGGTAGATGAAGATATTGGATTTATATCCCGCCCTCCACTCCGAAGAGTCTCAGAGCGGCTCACAATCTCCTTTACCTTCCTCCCCCACAACAGACACCCTGTGAGGTGGGTGGGGCTGGAGAGGGCTCTCACAGCAGCTGCCCTTTCAAGGACAACCTCTACCAGAGCTATGGCTGACCCAAGGCCATGCTAGCAGGTGCTAGTGGATGAGTGGGGAATCAAACCCGGTTCTCCCAGATAAGAGTCCGCACACTTAACCACTACACCAAACTGGCTCTCCTGCTAAGCCTGTTGTGGAACTCTGAATACAACTTGAATGGGCCCGGAGGGTGGAACAAGCCGAGATTAAATGCTCATGGCCGTTTCTAAAGGAATCGGCTGACGGGTAAAGAGACTGTCAGAGGGGGCTGTGCATTGGATCCGTGCCTTGTGATCGTATCGCACGCGGCTGTTGTTTTTTAATTTGTAAATTGAGAGCGGGTGAGATTTTCTTCTGCAGCAACACAATGCGGCCTAGTTTGCCCCCTGGAAGCGAGCCCTGCCCTCCCTGGGAAGAACAAATACGGCAACCGACGGAGGCTGTGGAGTTATCTCTGCGGGCCGAAGCGATTGTGTCAGCTGCCTGGCAGTCACCTGGCTCAGATAAAAGCCATATTGTCCCAGGAAGGACTCCGGTGTGTTACCTGGTGAGCACACGACACACGTCAACTGTAAAGGACCGAGACCGAGGGGGGGGGGGGGCTGCGTTAGTCTCTCTGTAGCGGCAGAAAAGAGCAAGTGTCCAGAAGCACCTGAAAGACTTAACAAAATTTGGGGCAGAGAATGAGCTTTCGTGAGTCACCGCTACGGTTGCCAAGTCCAATTCAAGAAATATCTGGGGACTTTGGGGGTGGAGCCAGGAGCCAGGGTGTGACAAGCATAATTGAACTCCAAGGGAGTTCTGGCCATCACATTTAAAGGGACCTTCCGCCTTTTAAATGCCTTCCCTCCATTGGGAATAATGAAGGATAGGGGCACCTTCTTCGGGGGCTCATAGAATTGGACTCCCTAGTCCAATCTTTTTGAAATTTGGAAGGTATTTTGGGGAGAGGCACTGGATGCTATGCTGAGAATTGGGTTCCTCTAGCTCAAAAAACAGCCCCCCCCCAGAGCCCCAAGAACAATTCTCCATTATATCCTAGGGGAATCGGTCTCCATAGGGAATAATAATAATAATAATAATAATAATAATAATAATAATATTAATAATAATAATATTAATAATAATAATAATAATAATAATAATACCTTTTATTTATATCCCGCCCTCCCCGCTGAGGCAGGCTCAGGGCGGCTCATGGAGTACCCAGCAGACATTTCCCTCCCCTGGCTTTCTGATGACCCTGAAGCGGGGGGAGGGCCTCCAAACCGGGGGGGATCCCCTGCCCCCACCTGTGGATTGGCAACCCTAGTCACTGCTCACATGAAGTCCCGCCTCCTCAAAATGCAAACCTTTCCTATAGGCTTCCCAATCCCCAGGTCCCAGCGGGGGATCTCCTGGTTTTACATGTTTCCCCCCGCCCCCCCCCCCCCCAGCCAGCTAGCCAGCGGGGGAAGCCCCACCCCCCACAGCCCCCACAGCTCTAGATCTCTGGCAGTTTTAGAGAATAATGGGGAATTGATCTGCGGATATCAGGGGCTCTAGGGGGGCTGCGTTTTGAGGTAGAGGCACCAAATTTTCAGTATAGCATCTAGTGCCTCTTCTCAAAATACCCCCCAAGTTTCAAAACGATTGGACCAGGGGGTCCAATTCTATGAGCCCCCAAAGAAGGTGCCCCTGTCCTTCATTATTTCCTATGGAAGGAAGGCATCTAAAAAGGTGTGCTGCCCCTTTAAATGTGATGGCCAGAACTCCCTTGCAGTTCAATTATGCTTGTCACACCCTTGCTCCTAGCCCTGCCCCCAATGTCTCCTGGCTCCACCCCCAAAGTCTCCTGGCTCCACCCCCAATGTCTCCTGGCTCCACCCCCAAAGTCTCCTGGCTCCACCTCCAAAGTCCCCAGGTATTTCTGGAATTGGACTTGGCAACCCTGCTTTCCTACTATTCTTTCCTACTATACTATACCCTGCTTTCCTACTATTCCTACTTTCCTTCCTATTCTCAGGTGTGCAGAGAGGGCTGTTTCTCACAGGGCTTCTTTTGTACAAAAAGCTCAGCAGGAACTCATTTGCCTATTAGGCCACATCCCCTGGTGCCAAGCCAGCCGGAACTGTGCATTTCTGCGCAAAAAGAAAAGAAAAGAAAAGCCCCGTGTGTAATGCACCTGCTTTGGGTAAATTTTGGCAACTTTGCAAAGAGATTTTGCTTAGGGTTGCTAATCTCCAGGTGAGGCCTGGACATCCCCCACTCTTACAATTAATCTCCAGATGACAGAGATCAGTTCCCCCTTGAGAAAATGGCGGCTACGGAGCACGGGCTTCTATCCCATTGCGCCCCTGCTCAGGGCCAGTGCTAGGCTTTCTGGCGCCCTAGACGAATCACCCGCTAGCGCCCCCCCCCCATTATTAAAAAAATAGGGAAATTGAAGAGCGCCAAACTTGAAACGTTTCACATTTTTAATTTACTGATTTTTAATTTTCTTTTTTAAATGGTGATGTTATAAAAAAAATTGTGAGAAGAAGTGCTTGCAGGCCACGTTAGGAAGGAGGGTGGCAGGATAGGATGAGGAGGGAGGCCAAGTCGCACATCGGGGAGAGGGGGGTGGCTTGGCTTTGTCGAGGGCAGCTTGGCGATGGGAAAGGACAAGGGGACAGCGGTCAGGAGCCAGAGTCATGCGTCGGGGAGGGGGCGCCCAGTGGTGCCCCCTAGGCCAGGTGGCGCCCTAGACGACTGCCTACTTTGCCTACTCCCACGCATCGGCCCTGCCCCTGCTGAGGTCCGTCCCCCACAACTCCTCCATTCCTGGGCTCCACCCCCTCAGTTTCTTGAGAGCTAGTTTGGTGTAGTGGTTAAGTGCGTGGACTCTTATCTGGGAGAACCGGTTTGATTCCCCACTCCTCCACTTGCAGCTGCTGGAATGGCCTTGGGTTAGCCATAGCTCTCTTATCTGGGAGAACCGGGTTTGATTCCCCACTCCTCCACTGGCACCTGCTGAGATGGCCTTGCGTCAGCCATAGCTTTCATAGAAGCTGTCCTTGAAAGGGCAGCTGCTGTAAAAGCACTCTCAACCCCACCCACCTCACAGGGTGTTTTTTGTGGGGAGGGGAAGGTAAAGGAGATTGTGACCGCTCTGAGATTCAGAGTATAGGGTGGGATATAAATCCAAAATCTTCTTCTTTTCATCTCCAGGCATTT